>NW_027362769.1:165603717-165993717 GCF_046119375.1 Phyllobates terribilis | reverse complement strand
GAGACAGTGCTATGACTACTGGGGGTAAGGTGAGTAAGTGGGAGGCAGTGCTGTGACTGCTTGGGGGTGAGTGGTAGATAATGCTGTGACTCCGGGGGGAGGGGGGGGGTGAGTGGTAGGCAATGCTGTGACTCCTGGGGGGAGGGGGGGTGAGCAGTAGGCAATGCTGTGACTCCTGGGGGGGGGGGGGGTGAGTGGTAGGCAATGCTGTGACTCTGGGGGGAGGGGGGGAAGGGAGCGGTAGGCAGTGCTGTGACTCTGGGGGGAGGGAGCGGTAGGCAATGCTGTGACTCCTGGGGGGAGGGGGGGGTGAGTGGTAGGCAATGCTGTGACTCTGGGGGGAGGGGGGGGAGGGAGCGGAAGGCTATGCTGTGACTCCTGGGGGAGGGGGGGTGAGTGGTAGGCAATGCTGTCACTCCTGTGGGGGTTGAGCGGTAGGCAATGCTGTGACTCCTGGGGGGAGGGGGGGTGAGCGGTAGGCAATGCTGTGACTCCTGGGGGGAGGGGGGGGGTGAGCGGTAGGCAATGCTGTGACTCTGGGGGGAGGGGGGGGGAGGGAGCGGTAGGCAGTGCTGTGACTCTGGGGGGAGGGAGCGGTAGGCAATGCTGTGACTCCTGGGGGGAGGGGGGGGTGAGTGGTAGGCAATGCTGTGACTCTGGGGGGAGGGAGGGGAGGGAGCGGTAGGCTATGCTGTGACTCCTGGGGGGAGGGGGGGTGAGTGGTAGGCAATGCTGTGACTCCTGTGGGGGTTGAGCGGTAGGCAATGCTGTGACTCCTGGGGGGGGGGGTGAGTGGTAGGCAATGCTGTGACTCTGGGGGGAGGGGGGGGAAGGAGCGGTAGGCAATGCTGTGACTCCTGGGGGGAGGGGGAGGGGGGGTGGTAGGCAATGCTGTGACTCCTGGGGGGAGGGGGGGTGGTAGGCAATGCTGTGACTCCTGGGGGGAGGGGGGGGTGGTAGGCAATGCTGTGACTCCTGGGGGGGGGGTGAGTGGTAGGCAATGCTGTGACTCTGGGGGGAGGGGGGGGGAAGGGAGCGGTAGGCAATGCTGTGACTCTGGGGGGGGGGGGGGAAGGGAGCGGTAGGCAATGCTGTGACTCCTGGGGGGAGGGGGGGGGGTGGTAGGCAATGCTGTGACTCCTGGGGGGAGGGGGGGGGGTGGTAGGCAATGCTGTGACTCCAGGGGGAGGGGGGGTGAGTGGTAGGCAATGCTGTGACACCTGTTGGGCTTGAGCGGTAGGCAATGCTGTGACTCCTGGGGGGGGGGGGGGTGAGTGGTAGGCAATGCTGTGACTCTGGGGGGAGGGGGTGGGGGTAAGGGAGCGGTAGGCAGTGCTGTGACTCCTGGGGGGAGGGGGGGGTGGTAGGCAATGCTGTGACTCCAGGGGGAGGGGGGGTGAGTGGTAGGCAATGCTGTGACTCCTGTTGGGCTTGAGTGGTAGGCAATGCTGTGACTCCTGGGGGGGGGGGGGAGTGAGTGGTAGGCAATGCTGTGACTCTGGGGGGAGGGGGGGGGGGGGAAGGCAGCGGTAGGCAATGCTGTGACTCTGGGGGGAGGGGGGGGGGAGGGAGCGGTAGGCAATGCTGTGACTCCTGGGGGGAGGGGGGGGGGTGGTAGGCAATGCTGTGACTCCTGTTGGGGTTGAGCGGTAGGCAATGCTGTGACTCTGGGGGGAGGGGGGGGAGCGGTAGGCAATGCAGTGACTCTGTGGGGAGGGGGGGGGGGTTGCGGTAGGCAATGCAGTGACTCCTGGGGGGGTGAGTGGTAGGCAATGCTGTGACTCTGTGGGGAGGGGGGGGGGGTTGCGGTAGGCAATGCAGTGACTCTGTGGGGAGGGGGGGGGGGTTGCGGTAGGCAATGCAGTGACTCCTGGGGGGGTGAGTGGTAGGCAATGCTGTGACTCTGGGGGGAGGGAGGGGGAGCGGTAGGCAATGCTGTGACTCCAGGGGGAGGGGGGTGAGTGGTAGGCAATGCTGTGACTCCTGTTGGGGTTGAGCGGTAGGCAATGCTGTGACTCTGGGGGGAGGGGGGGGTTGCGGTAGGCAATGCAGTGACTCCTGGGGGGGTGAGTGGTAGGCAATGCTGTGACTCCGGGAGGGGAGGGGGGGGGGGAGCTGTAGGCAATGCAGTGACTCCTGGGGGGGTGAGTGGTAGGCAATGCTGTGACTCCGGGAGGGGGGAGCTGTAGGCAATGCAGTGACTCCTGGGGGAGGGGGGAGTGAGCGGTAGGCAATGCTGTGACTCCTGGGGTGGTGAGTGGTAGGCAATGCTGTGACTCCTGGGGGGGGGAGCTGTAGGCAATGCAGTGACTCCTGGGGGAGGGGGGAGTGAGCGGTAGGCAATGCTGTGACTCCTGGGGTGGTGAGTGGTAGGCAATGCTGTGACTCCTGGGGGGGGGAGCTGTAGGCAATGCAGTGACTCCTGGGGGAGGGGGGGGTGAGCGGTAGGCAATGCTGTGACTCCTGGGGTGGTGAGTGGTAGGCAATGCTGTGACTCCTGGGGGGTGAGTGGTAGGCAATGCAGTGACTCCTGGGAGGTAGTTCTGTGACTCCTATCTATTTAGAGCACAGGTGCATACACCGCCGCATCTCTTGCACCCCCTGCTGGAGGCATGTTGTTCTGCAGGAGAACCTTCCAGTTACACCTCCTGTAAAGCACATGTAGATTTCTTCTTCTACATAAATGAAACGTGTTCGGGGTATTACAGCTAGTGACATTGTAAATGACGAGACGTCTTCAGTCTCCCCGGTTTCCGTTGTCAGTGCTGCGTTCTGGATAGTGTTCAAAGACAAATGAAATGCTAAACCGTTTTGCTGCGAGGTTCCCCGTAGAGCAGAATGAAACGTCCTTGGAGCGACTGATACTCACTGCGCGGCGTCTCTTCTTTTCCCCGGGGTACAGCTCACACACCTGACAACAGCTTCCTGGGGTTTGTGGTGGAGCAGCATCTCAACGCCAGCGACATCAGACACATGAACGACATCAAACGCCAGAACCAGTCGCTCGTCTACGGGAAAGTCGACAATTTCTGGAAGGTTTGTGGATTTTCTTAATAAATTTCATTGTGTTCTTAGGCTTTTTAAAGCTGCACATTTGTTTAGCGCAGATAGCCGCCACGTTTCATGGTATGTTGCTTAGAGGGGGCACTGCTGTGACTACTGGGGAGAGTGGGGAAACAATGTGCTGACTACTGGGGAAAGTGGGAATGGTTTTTCTTGATTTTGATTCCCAACTATCAATAAAAGAGGCTGAATAATAATGTGCACCATTCTAATGCATTGCAGATGGTTTTGATGAACAATCCCCTATATTATTTATTTCTGTTTTTTGTATCCAGCTCCTGTGCAGCCCTATGCATCTCCATGGTTACAGACTACAAAGAACCCTCTGTGTAGTCAGATCCTGCAGTCGATCCTTTTTTTTTTTTTCTGTTCCCATTTGCCCGCTATCTATTGGTTAACAGGAAAGGAAGAGTTGGGATTACCAGGTGACATAGGAAGCTTAGATCTGCCTAGGAGCTGTATACTTAAAACGGTAGCATGAGTATGAACGAAGTTGCCGAATGTCATTCTAAAATCCAATGGATAATGACCTATTTTTGGATCCGTTTTTGGCCGTGCAGCCCCTGTGTATTATTTTTGCAGCCCGTTTCTTCATTTTTATAGGTTGTAGCCCTTTAAGGTAATAACTGGTTAGAAATAATGTCTTTTCAGCTGCATTTCCTCCTGGCGAGATGATCAGTAAGCACTTTTTTTCGGAGGGGTTAATGTGTTCTAAATGCAGTCGCCATCTGGACCACCGCACAAGATTATTTTTGGGAAATGGCAAGAAACTTGCGTCTTGGCAGAGAGATTTGGGATTTCACAGATTTCCTCGTCGGGCAGCGTGCACACTGTCACATTGTTAAACAGTTGAGATTGGCTTTTTTGTATTTTGCGAGAGGAGGAGAACGGCGGAGCCCTAAGCCGTTCTCCATATGGCGCCGGCACCAGCTTGATGGAGTCTGTGCTTATGAATGTCTTTCCTTCGCTGTGGCCTGAAGCCTGGAACATATGGTCTCTGTTATACTGGAGGAGGCGTATGTCGTGTGAAGGTGACCTAGAAGTCTGGAGAGGGTCTTATCTGACTGTGAATTAATAAAGGCCCCCATAGATAAACAATGCAGCAGCTTTTCAATGTGTTCGTCTTAAAGGTTTTGCAACCAATTATTCAATTGCATCTTAAAAACAACAACAAAAAATGGAATTTTGCAAATATTCATTAAAAAAAAAAAGTTTTGAGTCTACAGCTCCTATGCAGATATGTGTCTCCATGGTTACAGACTACAAACAAACCCTCCGTAGTCTGATCATGCAGTCATGTGTTTGTTTGTTTTTTTCTCCCATATCCTATGGTGTTTTTCTTACATAGTCTCCTGCCACTACTAGTCTCGATACAGCAAGGCCCCTGGGAGTCATGTCTTGTGATTGGCTGCAGTGGTCGTCGCAGAAAGTGGTGGTGTTGTTTAGAGACCACCAGTGGACCTGGCAAGACGGGAACATACTCTCCATTTCCATCCCTTGTGGATATACCCTTAGAAGAGGAGAAACATAAGTACTGCTCTTACTGACACACTGTAGCAAACCTTCACCTGTGAGCAGTGTTATTTCTATATACAGGAGGTCATCAAGAATGTTCCCACTTACTGACAGCAAGCAACACTATTGTACCTACACTAATACACTACAGGAAGTTATCAGGTTTCTAGACCAGGGCATGCTGAGAGCCAGGCATGCTGAGAGCCGGGCATGCTGAGAGTTGTAGTTTTGCATCATCAGGAGAGGCTCAGGTTGGATACCGCTGGTCTAGACTGATACATGGGGGTCCGCGTCCGGTGCTCACGGGCTGGAACGACCCCACTGCTGCCACCGGCTTGTACTTTGAGCTGCTTTTCCTTTTTTGGATTTTCTTTTTCATTCCTTTTTATAGATCCTGATATTTTCGGGACCGGCCTGGCGGATCCCATCATTTGCATCCTCTGTTTTCTACGGCAGCGTGGGAAGACTGCAAAACTCCTTAAAGGGGTTGTCCAGGAATAGAAAAACACATGGTTGCTTTCTTCCAAAAAAAAATAAAAATAAACAGGCTTACACCTGTCCACAGATTGTATGAGACATTGACGCTTTCCCTGAGCTACAATACTAGACACAACCTGTGGCGCTGTTTTTAGAAGGTAAAAAAAAAACCCAATCATGTTTCTTTTAATCCTGGACAACCCCTTTAACTATGGTTTAACATTTTTTATCTGTCCTAGATGGTGTACTGTTCTGCGCTTCCATGTTGTTTCAATTCCTCATTCTTCACAATCTCCGCTTGCTGTCAGTGAATAGGAGCGTTCAATGTTGCAAACATGTACTGATATTTCTCACAGCTGAGGATTTGTTACAGTTGACTGCTCCATGCCCCGAGACCATGTATCCATGGAAATAAATCCATTTTGTGACACTGATGTTCTAAAGATCCGGGAGGATTACAGAAGGCAGAGGATCAAAATCCGTTGAAACTACGACTCTCGTCATCCCTTGCTTTCGTTGCATGTTGGAAGTTGCAGGTGCTGACGATCGATGATCCCTGGCTTAGATTAAGTCGCATTCATTGAGAGCAATCTGAGATCTTAACAATTGTACATTGATACAATGTTGCAAAACATTATCGAAACTGATGTGATTTGTTTTCAATTGCTTTATTTTTTATTTTTTCTTAATGGGGGCTGCAACTCCAGACACAGCCACGGACGAGAGGGGCGCTGTTCCTGGCCAATAAAAAACGGCATGATGCACCTGATGTAATGTTGTCTTCTGCTTTTACAGGACAAGAACACCTATCTGGATATCATCCACACCTACATGGAGGTGCACGGCACGGTGCATGAGAAGGGCACGGTCCACATGCCCAATTATGTGAAGAATCACGGGATACTCAGCGGACGGGACCTGCAATTCCTGCTGAGGGAGACCAAGGTGAGTGCTGCCTCTGATGGGATCGTACGTGGAAGTCCAGTTAGTGCGTGTTCACACCTTGCACTGGCGGCTTCTTTTTTTTTTTTTTTTTTTTTTTTTTAACCTCTGTGTTCCAATCTTGTAGCAAAAACGATGCAATTTAGCTGTGATTCTTGAAATCCGTGGCCAAAAAATTCCAATGGGCGGAACGTGTGTAAAACTACAAGTCCCAGCATGCCCTGACATTGCAGCCAGTCACGGCATGCTGGGAATTTTATTCTCCCAACAGCCGGCGTGCTGCAGGTCGCTGACCCCTGACCTGGGTCACACATGTACATGACTGTATATGGCGGAAGAAAGTGGAAAGAATTAAAAACTGATGAGAAAAAGTCAAGAAAACAAATAATGTAGAAGTTTATACGGAGATTTCATCTGTGAATGGTTTGAAGGTGGAAATAATCTCTAATTATAGTAAAAGGTGCAGCGTGATGGAAAGGGTTAAAGGGAGTACAGGCAAATTCCTATAAATTAAAAAAAGGAAGTTTGAGATTAAAGAAACTTTTATACGTCCGACCAATAATCCAGAATATGTAATAATCCAGCATCTGCCAGATTAAAGAAATATTGTATTAGAGTTGGTTTTCTTTTTGCCATTGGTTATAATATACCGCACTTGCTGTACTTTTCCCCTTTCTGTTGCTGTCACTCGGTGACGTCATGTCGGCTTTGTGTCGCTCACAGAGGAGCAGCTGGAATAAAACCAATATTAGTGCGTCGCCATCCTGCATATAATACCGCTCTAATCCCCGGGTTTCCTCCACTAATTCCCTGTAGTGCTGAGCAAGCAGATCCGATGTCAGTCACCTGACACAACATACACCTGCAGCATCGGAGGGGTAAATACGGCCGACATTGTCCGCAGTAATCCCTATAAGAGGCCGGATCCAGGCGTAAGTGGTCCCTATATACCCAACATGTAACGGGGGAAATCCTGATACGGCTGAATATAGTGCACCACACGGGACACGTCCTCTATGTACTGCACCGCACGGGACACGTCCTCAATATGCCGCGCGGGGCGCCTCCTGTGTGTGCTGCGGGGCGCCTCCTGTGTGTGCTGCGGGGCGCCTCCTGTGTGTGCTGCGGGGCGCCTCCTGTGTGTGCCGCACGTTTTTTTTGTTTCTTTTATTTGTGTTATTACTGGTTTTCGTTGCTGTTCTGTAGTCCACCTGCTATTTTTCCTGAATGTCATCTGTTCCCGGCTGCACACAGGTTTATGAGCTTGGTGACACATGCTGAATAACCTGAAGGGTCCGGATGATTGCAGCCTTGGACCCCCGTTGTTTCCGTACACTTCGCCATGTTCTTGGCAGTGATCGGACTTGCGGGGGTGAGCGCTCGCTCGCTGTGTGCCATCACACACAATGTATCAGAGCCCTACAGTGCGGCTGATGTGAGATCTGCTGCTCTCAATGATCGGCACAAATCCCTTATATTTTATAGCGGGTGGGTTTTGTGGTGCAGGCTGAAGGGCGGCCATAATTACACATTTTGATGCCAATTCCACCTTCCAGAATGCTTTGGAATTGCTTCAGTGATTTATGGTGACATCGTGTTAACGCTGCTGCAGCCAGTCACTGGGCTCAGCTGCTAAAATCACAGAGCCGTGAAGTGTAGGGATTGGCTGCGGCGCTGTTGACATGACGTCACCGCTGCAGACGGTAAACTGTCACCAAAGCAGCGACGGAGACTCTGAGCAAATGTTGATATTTTTTTTTACACCGACACGTCAGTGGCATGGAAAACTCCTTTGTCTCGTCGTGCAGCTTGTCTGCGACTTGCCTT
Source organism: Phyllobates terribilis (assembly GCF_046119375.1). NCBI lineage: Eukaryota > Metazoa > Chordata > Amphibia > Anura > Dendrobatidae > Phyllobates > Phyllobates terribilis. The sequence goes on along the minus strand of NW_027362769.1, from coordinate 165,985,893 downwards.
TATTTTGCAGTAAAGAAAAAAAAAAATCCAATTTGCAAACACGACGCTTGCAACCAACAAGAGAGAAAAAAAAATTGGAAACATTTGCTACTCATTAGAAGCAATGTCACAATCTTCAAGTCACCTAAAGGAACAATTTGTGCCAAACACATGGACAAGTTTAGAATTAGAAAAACATGGCTGCTTTCTCGCAACAACAGCTCCACACCTGTCCACAGGTTGGGTGCAGTATTGCATCTCAGCCACATTCACATCACTGGAACTGAGCTGAGATACTGGACACACAGTTACTAAGAAAATCATCCAAACTTATCTAATTCTGTACTACCCCTTTAAGTTTATCTTCACTTAATTTCTAGTTCCTCCAGTGATCCGGATCTGCCTTACTGGTTTATATTTGTTAAAGGTTACCCGGCTTTGGTAAATTCTTCCTTCTTGGGTCGAGTTGGTTACGGTTTGTGGTCTTTACTCTGCTCTGTGTCCTTAGCTTAGTGCAGACTCAGCTTTGAGTTGGACTGGCTGGGTTTGGGCCCCGGCTGGATTGGGCCCCGGCTGTCTGGTGACCTCTATATCATGCAGAGCAGCCGGTTTCTTGGGTCTAGTAAGTCAGAGGAAAGTCAAAGCCACGTGCTGCAGCGCCAATTATTCCTCCATTATAGATACAAATCGACAACAAAAAAAAACAAAGTGCGTCGTGTTCTGCTGAGATCTGTACGTTTGCTTTCCAGCTCTTCGTAGGTTTGGGATTCCCATATGAAGGTCCGGCCCCGCTCGAAGCTATTGCCAACGGCTGTGCATTCCTGAACCCGAAATTCAACCCACCAAAAAGCAGCAGGAATACAGACTTCTTCAAAGGAAAACCAACACTGAGAGAGGTAAAGTATGGGGGTGGGTGTCTGAACATTAGCAAAGACATGACGACGGCAAATGGACAGGTCTGAATTCTCCGTAGAATGCTGCATAAAAAATAAACCTATTACAGGCTTGGGATCCCCAGATATTGCAGATGTTTTTTCCTGCAGCGCCTCTACAGGAGAAATGAAGTATTACACCATCCTCCTTGAAATCATTAGACTGTTGGTGTAATGCACGAACACGATGGGTCTTCCCGAGCGTGAATGGCTCTTTGCCTCCACTCCTGACCCTGGGATCTTATCAGAGTGCCCTTTTAGAGAATTGTTTTCTAAACTAGACATCCCCTTTTAAGATCAATGTATATGTTTTTTTTTGTTCTTTAGTCCGTTTTAGAAAAGCATAAATAAAAATGTAGCTGTAAGTTTAGCTACAAGGTCTGATCCTTGGACTGTGCCTGGGTCTTGCTGCATTTCCTTGAATGTTGACGTGCTGCAGTACTACACACTGCCCATAGAAAAGGGTGGCGCTGTTTCCGGAGCTGAAGGCAATCACTCACGTCTTATCCAGGACATCTGTATAATTTTGATGTTGTTTTTCTGTTTTCTGGCAGCTAACGTCCCAGCATCCTTACGCTGAAGTCTATATAGGAAAACCTCACGTCTGGACGGTGAACATCAACAACCCCGAGGAGGTGGAGAAGGCGGTGAAGGCCATATTGAGGCAGAAGGTTGACATCTTCTTGTTTTTCTTCTCTTGCAGCACCTTCTCGTTATCGCACACATCCCTTATCACATAGTGCAACACTTCCTGGCACAACAACTTGCTGTCTGGTTTTTGCTCCCTTTATAGACCATGAATGGCATTAGGTTTCTGTCTGCATCCTCCGGATATAAGAATCCGTCTAAAAGGAGGAATCCTGATAATTGAGACAGTGGAGCGTATCAGGGATTTTAGCTCCTAGTTCTGTTCCACTTTGTTTTTCAAACTATGCAAAAACTTTCCCCAGGAAGTAACTTTTCCTGTTTTTTTCCCTCCTCGCAGAATGAACCGTACCTGCCCTACGAGTTCACATGTGAAGGAATGCTGCAGAGGGTGAACGCCTTCATAGAGAAACAGGTAAGGACGTGTTAAAATACTGTGTTCTCCCTTTTCCTCCCCAGACATAAATGGCTGATAACAGAGAAAAATAGATTGCATTCAGCTGCACAGCCAGTGAACACGTGGGCTGTTTAAGGCGCCTTTAGGTTTAATCCGAGGCTGAATATTCTTGCAGATAACGTCAGTGATCACGCCAGTGCGGTCTCATCTCTCCCCTCACGTCTAGGACGTTCTCCTATTTGGAGTTTGGGTGCCACCTATAGGCTGAAGCCTGGATCTGCAGGCTGCATATTCACATCCGCTTTTTGTTCCCCGCAGGACTTCTGTCACGGTCAGGTTATGTGGCCGCCATTAAACGCCCTGCAGGTGAAGTTAGCAGAGCCGGGCAAGTCCTGCAAGCAGGTGTGCCAGGAGAACCGGCTCATCTGTGAACCCTCGTACTTCCAGCATCTCAACAAAGACAAAGATCTGGCCAAGTAAGTGCAACCGATGGCAAAACATGCTGGGAGTTGTAGTTATTTAACTATTACTGCAGCATTTTTTTAGTTAAATAATCCCACTGGACGCAATGTTTGAGACTGTCACCAATTTATTTTAGCTTTGTTTTTTTCTACAGTCACATAAATAAACCAGTTACTTATTCCCACAGTTTACTCCTTTCCTGAAATACTCTGTGCTACTGGTGTACTCTACTCCCACCATGAAACTGTGTGAAACCCAATCTCCTCTCCTTTGTCACTCTCTCATCATGATACAGCCCCTGTTACAACACATGAATCTATGGTCACTGGCCCTCACATAAGCAGTACACTCCTCTCCTGCTGCTGTGACTATTGCAATGAATGAATGCTCGGTGATGGCGTATATTCGTTTGATGATCTAGGACATTGTCCCGGTTACATGCAGCCTTGTCCTCACTAACCCCCAATGACATGACCAGTCACTGCCCCTCACATAATCTGCACAAACTCCTTGTTCTGCTGCGTATATTGCAATTGATGAACTCTCAGATCCTCAAACCAATATACACAGTGATTGAGTGTTCATTCACAATCGCACAAGGAGAGTGTGCAGATTATGTGAGGGTAAGTAACCGATCATCTCATGAGGTTAGTGAGGACTCGGCTGCATCTGATACGACAGTCTCATAGATCCTCAAACCAATATTCATGATGACTGAGACTGCCCTTGTTACATGAAGCCCTTAAATCACATCAGTATACTGGTCACTACCTCTCAGAAGATGAGCACACTCTGCTGCTGCTGCTGTGTATATTGCAGTCACTGAACGGTCATTATGTGAGGGGCAGTGATCAATCATCTGATGAGGTTAGTGAGAATGTGGTAGTCATTATGTATGTGAGTATGATGACCTATGACCCTGCCCTACCACGTTCTCACTAACCTCATATCAGATGATTGGTCATTGCCCCTCACATAATGAATCTATTGTACCATCCCTATTACATGCAGTGTTGTTCTCAGTAACATACATGGTGACCGGTCACTGCCCCCTACATAAACATCACACTCTTCTCTTGCTGCAGTAAATATTGCAATGAATATACGCTCAGTCATAGTGTATATGGGTATGTGGATCTATGATATTACCTCTATTATACGCAGCATTGTCCTCACTAACATTATATGAGATAACCAGTCACTGCCCCCTACATAAACATCTCACTCTTCTCCTGCTGCAGTAAATATTGCAATGAATATATGCTCAGTCATAGTGTATATGGGTATGTGGATCTATGATATTACCTCTATTATAAGCAGCATCATCCTCACTAACATTATATGAGCTGACCAGTCATTGCCCCTCATATAATCATCACACTCTTCTGCTGCTGCTACTGCTGTGAATATTGCATGTAATGAGCATAATGTATATCGGTGTCAGGATCTTCTACTGTTTCTCTTCCCTCACCCCAGCTGACTGTACGTCACACGGGATGACGGCCATATATCCTAATCTGGTTCTCTACCGTAGGTTCGGGATGCACTGCCAATCATCAGACACCGCAAATGACATTGTGGCCCCATCAATTGACGAGAAAAAAAAACATTGCGTCTTTCAAGGCGATCTCTTACTGTTCAGCTGCGCGGGGTCTCACCCCAATCACAGGAGGGTCTGTCCCTGCAGGGACTACATGAAAGGACAGGTAGCAATCTGCAAGGGCTGTCTATAGCGGCTCATGCCCTTCTTCCCATCTGGATGGGATGTATTTAGAGCCGGTGCGGGGGGGGCAGCGGTAAGGTTTCTTGCCCTCATTACACATCAGCATTCCTGAAGATGGACTCGCACCTTTAACGCCATTTTCCAGAGACTTCTTGGAATACGGATCTCAAGCGCGACGTACGCGAAAGGAACGGTTACGAAAACTCAATACCATTCCCCCAAAAGAAAAACAAAATCCCAAAGCTGTCCACGGCTTTGCTGTCTTCAGGAACGCAAGGACGCCATTGTGTAGCCGCACCGCATGCTGCCGAGGTCGTGGAGAAACGCGTAGACATCCGGCCGTAATCAAACGCATGATGACTACTGACGGATCGCAACACCGGAGTTGCAAGATTTTGTGGCCGATTGCAAAAAAAAAAAGAAAAAAAAAAAAATTCCTGCCCTGCCGCCGGTCACGGACACTGCCAGGAGATCGGATCACAAAACGCTCCGCTCCTCCCAGGAATCTGCGGGACAAAAAAAGTTCATAAAGTTGTGTGGTCATAATACTGTCATAGCCAGTGATGGAGGTAGTCTAGACAAAGCCAGTACTTCAAGAGACGGTAGCATTAGAATTACAGAGAAAAAAGAAATATATATATATATATATCTTGTACAGTACATTGAGGAGTTTTTTAGGGCATGTCTGTGACATAATTATGTATATATTCAACATGCGGAGTGTTTTTTTTCTTTTTTAGCTATTTATGACAAGGAGTGTTTGGTGGGTTTTTTTTGTGTTTTTTGTTCTTTTTTTATGTTTTGGGATTATTTTTGGTTTTGTAAGAAATACCTTCCAGCCGTGCAGAATGAAAGCAGGCATTTTTTTCAGTTATTCACCCCCAAAAAGATCTCCACATGAGGCACTTAAAATCTCCAGTGATTCTTAAAGGAAACCTTTTTTGTATTGCATTGCATGATCAAAAGAAGAAAAAAAATCTCGTCGTTTTTTGTTTCCAGCTCCCAGGCAGACTTAATGTGTCTCCAAGGTTACATAGTACAAACAATGGGAGTGGTCTATCAAAACTTTCTGAAAGTAAAATACTTTTGTTGCACGTAATGAATAATCAGAGCTCGTCAGCAAAAGGTACTTGGTAAGAAGCTGCGGACGGACGACTGTAGGATCAGACTACGTGTCGTAGTCTGTCACCATGGAGACTCATGGGCGCTGTGTGCACAAAATGATGGGATTTTTTTTTTTTTTTTAAATGAAGTTTGGGAATAATACAAAAATGGGATGTAAAGGTGAATCTCTCCTTTTTAAAGGGGACGTTTTTGAAATGATTGTCTTGGTGTCTGGGAATCGGCAGGCTTCCTTCATAGTTCACTGGTGGTAGGTATACTGGTTTTGTGTTTGTTGGACGTGGGTGTCCAAAGCTTGAATTTTAAGTACCAGTCCCATGATGCTTTATCGGTACCTAATTTATTTTATTTATTTTTTGTTATTGTTATAATTAAAAATAAACTTTAAAATAGAATTGGTAAAAAAGAGCAAAACATTTAAAGGGGACAGAAAGGTTTATACCAGACTCCCAATTGACCACCGTAAGGAAGTAGGCTCGTAGCTGAAGTCAAATACCGTAATAATTGCCATGAAAACCATGCTAAACACTGGAATCGGTTCACTTAAAAAATATTTTTTTCCACAATTTCTCCTAGAAGTAAAAATATACAAATTAGGAAAACATTTTGCTTAGATTTTCAGCCAAAGGAGGAAAAAAAAAAATTAATGTAGTTCCTGCTGGTTTGTCTGGCTATGTAGTCAGGGCTGCCCCCACATAGCTCTTCTAAGCAGGGGTGGTCCAGACTACATTCACAAATCAGCAGCCGTGTAGTCAGGACCCCCCCCCCCCCCACACACACACACATCTCTTCTAAGCAGGGGTGGTCCTGCCTACGAAGCCAGACAAATCAGCACTAATCTAGTCAGCACTGCCCCCGCATCTCTTCTAAGCAGGGGTGGTCCTGACTACGAAGCCAGACAAATCGGCAGCAATCTAGTCAGCACTGCCCCCGCATCTCTTCTAAGCAGGGGTGGTCCTGACTACGAAGCCAGACAAATCAGCACCAATCTAGTCAGCACTGCCCCCGCATCTCTTCTAAGCAGGGGTGGTCCTGACTAAGAAGCCAGACAAATCAGCAGTCTAGTCAGGACTGCCCCCGCATCTCTTCTAAGCAGGGGTGGTCCTGACTATGGTGCTGATTTGTTTGGCTTCAATCTAGTCAGCACTGCCCCCGCATCTCTTCTAAGCAGGGGTGGTCCTGCCTACGAAGCCAGACAAATCGGCAGCAATCTAGTCAGCACTGCCCCCGCATCTCTTCTAAGCAGGGGTGGTCCTGACTACGAAGCCAGACAAATCAGCACCAATCTAGTCAGCACTGCCCCCGCATCTCTTCTAAGCAGGGGTGGTCCTGACTATGAAGCCAAGCAAATCCGCAGCAATCTAGTCAGCACTGCCCCCGAAAACCTTCTAAGCAGGGGTGGTCCTGACTACATTCACAAATCAGCAGCAGTGTAGTCAGGACCACCCCCCCCCACACACACACACACACATTTCTTCTAAGCAGGGGTGGTCCTGACTACAAAGCCAGACAAATCAGCAGCAGTGTAGTCAGGACTGCCCCCGCATCTCTTCTAAGCAAGGGTGGTCCTGACTACATTTTTCTTTTTTTGTATCCATTTTGGAAAAATAATATATACAGTGAAGACTTTGTCTCCTTTACTGATTTTGATTAATCTAAAAGGTTAAAAAAAAAAAAAAAAATGTTAGAATTTGAACATCTGTAATACTTAAAGGGATAATCCAGGTAATACCTAATGTGTAACAGGGACAGAGCATAGCACTTGCTATGTCATTCCTCCACCCTTTTACACCCGGCACTAGAAATACATAATTTTTGGCCAGATCTAGGTAATTTCACCCCTGAAGCAGAGGACAAATGGCTTTTAAAGGCCCCGTAAAATATATCCTATAACTACAACCCATGACTACGAAATAGCGATTTCTATTTATATAAAATTTTGTTGACAAAAGCAAAAAAAAAGAGAGAAAAAAATAAAATAATTTCTTGCTTCTGCATGTATTACTCCACATCTCCAGCAGAGGTCCTCAGTTAGGAGGAGCACAGGACACAGGCAGAACTTTTAGCCTATTACATCTGGTATATATCTGAAGTGTCCTGTGAAGATGTCTGCAGTCACTACTGTCCTAATGGGCACTGCGAAATCCAGGGGCTCAATCATTACCTGTAGCAGAAAGCAGTTGATTAATACAAATATATATATATATATTTTGCATTAAATACCTTATAGTGATTGTATGGTTAAAGTTGCAAAATGTCAGACTTATCCTAAAGGGACATGCAAGATGGCCAGTGAGAAAAATCATGTAAATTTAAAGGGGTTTTACAGGATTAGAGAGAAAAAAAATGGCTCCTTCTGGGAACAGCGCCACCCCTGTGCATGTGTTTTCTGGTATTGCAGTTTGGCTCCATTGAGATGAATAGGGTTGAGCTGCTATAATATACACACAACGTTTCTTATGATGTTTCTATCCGTTGTCCACCATCGGGGACAATTTTATTTTTATTTTTTTTTGCCTCAGTGCTTGGAATTGGCGGCTATAAATCATTTTTGCAATTGACTTTCATAAAAAAAAAAATTGCACAGTTTGACTTCTTCAGTCTTTGTTGCACTCTCTATTACTTGGGCCAAAATGAGTCAACTGAGAAACGGTCAGTCGGTGGGGTTCCTAACTTTTTTTTCTTGAGTGATCACATCAAAGTTGAATGTGTGGGGTGGGAGGGAGGGAGCCTGTAAAAGTCAAACTTTTTAATGAAACCCAATTGCAAAAATGATTTTTAGCCCCAAATACATGGCAGTAAATAGAAAAAAAAAAAGACTTCTCAAAAGTGGACAACCCCTTTAAGTATTACCCCTACTGCTCCCAGCAACGCACCAGTCCACTTTTGGATGGCGTTTACTTAAAGTTCTGCAGGCCTAAGTAAATACTCCTGTACAAGCCATTTAAGCCCTCAAGCGTGTCTTGCTGCCCCCTGCAGGCCCAAACCTGGCATTACAAGTCAAAGTTTGGCCGAACATTTCAACTTAACTGTATGAATCCCAGTTGAGCTGGGACACTGCCACCTACTGGTCATGTGACAGAGCACATTCCGACGAACAATCGATCAATAAATCTGATTGCACCCTCTACATGAAGACGTATAAAAATGGGCATTCGGTTCTTTGTTGCACTGATATGTATTTGTTGTTGGTTTTGTTTCGAAATTTTGTGTTAACCCTTTGAACCATTTTCAGGGGATAAAAAGTGGGAAAAAAAAAAAAGTTTTGTTTTTTTTGTGTTAATTTCTACCTTATTCTGTTTTCCCACTTTGTGAAAATTTAATACAATATACACTGTTAAGATGACGATGAGGACCTCATTATCTCATATATGCAAGTTAATTTGCACATGTATAAAATAGAACTGCTTTTTTCTTGTTTTGTTTTTTTTTTGGAGGCTGGGGTTTATTTTTGCGATTGTATCGCTGTTATTGGGGGGGGGGGGGCGCGTCACTTGTAAATGACAGATTGTGCTCTTGTGTCTCTGAAATTGTCTTATTTGTGTCCTAATTTAAGTTGAATACAGTATGTGCCTTTTAACTCTTTTAAAGGTTGTTTTTGTGATTTGGGTTTTGCTGGAACATTTATAACAGATGCAACAATTTGGTTATTTGAAAAAAAATCTAGAAGTCATCCTGTAGCCCAAATGTGCTGCATGAGAAAGATTAAAACGAATCTGTCAGATTTTTCATTGCAAACTGCATGCATTAGTAAATGGTTCTCTTCCACCTGATGAGGCTGGTGTACTGGCTATGAAAATCCATGTCAGAATGTCTAGGTAATAGTTTCCTCGCCTGATACTAAAAGGGGCATTTTGTGAGTCCTAAGATAGCAAATTAATATGAAGATTATAAAATCCTCCGGGCATGGATTTTTTTTTTTTTTTAAAGGAAGTACACCAGAATTGTCAGGTCTAAGATCTACTTAGTAATAACTGCAATTTGTATTGTGAAATCAGGTGACCGATCTGCTCAAAATAAGTACATGTAAGATCAGCAAAATATTAACTAAATCTTGTTTACTCCGAGCTTCTAGAAAGCGACTCTCCAGCTAGTGACAGAAATCTTATTCATGAGAACATTGTCACAACTCTGGCAAAAAAAGTGGCGTATGTTCACCATACAATTAACATAAAATAAGTCCACAGAGAGTGGTCACCTGATACATTAAAGGTATCCTTTATTATACTCCAGAGCTGCACTCACTATTCTGCTGGTGCAGTCACTGTGTACATACATTACATTACTGATCCTGAGTTACATCCTGTATTATACCCCAGAGCTGCACTCACTATTCTGCTGGTGCAGTCACTGTGTACATACATTACATTACTGATCCTGAGTTACATCCTGTATTATACTCCAGAGCTGCACTCACTATTCTGCTGGTGCAGAAACTGTGTACATACATTACTGATCCTGAGTTACATCCTGTATGTATACTACAGAGCTGCACTCACTATTCTGCTGGTGCAGTCACTGTGTACATACATTACATTACTGATCCTGAGTTACATCCTGTATTATAATCCAGAGCTGCACTCACTATTCTGCTGGTGCAGTCACTGTGTACATACATTACATTACTGATCCTGAGTTACATCCTGTATTATACTCCAGAGCTGCACTCACTATTCTGCTGGTGCAGTCACTGTGTACATACATTACATTACTGATCCTGAGTTACATCCTGTATTATAATCCAGAGCTGCACTCACTATTCTGCTGGTGCAGTCACTGTGTACATACATTACTGATCCTGTACTGATCCTGAGTTACATCCTGTATTATACCCCAGAGCAGCACTCACTATTCTGCTGGTGCAGTCACTGTGTACATACATTACTGATCCTGAGTTACATCCTGTATTATACTCCAGAGCTGCACTCACTATTCTGCTGGTGTAGTCACGGTGTACATACATTACATTACTGATCCTGAGTTACCTCCTGTATTATACTCCAGAGCTGCACTCACTATTCTGCTGGTGCAGTCACTGTGTACATACATTACATTACTGATCCTGTACTGATCCTGAGTTACCTCCTGTATTATACTCCAGAGCTGCACTCACTATTCTGCTGGTGCAGTCACTGTGTACATACATTACATTACTGATCCTGCACTGATCCTGAGTTACCTCCTGTATTGTACTCCAGAGCTGCACTCACTATTCTGCTCGTGCAGGTACTGTGTGTACACACATTACTTGTACTGATAATTCCTACATCCATTGACTTCACCAGCAGAATAGTGAGTTCGGCTCTTGTCTTCTCTTAATGACATACAATTCTTTGTGTTCTTGTATCTTGTTCCAGCATTTCCTGATCGCAGGGTAGAGATTGTAACTTTCTATAGTGTTGCTCATTTAAAGCTTTCAGAGCAGTTGTAAATGTTCGGTTTTGCATCTTTGAACTTCTCTACAACAAAGAAAACTGAAAGATAAGTTTTATGGAAAATTTTATTTTTCAATAAATTTTTTTTTTTTTCCTGTTGTGAACTTTGATGAATAATAAATCACTGCTGATGTCTAGCACCATTTCTTTATTTCTTTTTCCCTTCTCTATTTCCCTATTGATGCTCCAACCTCTCAGCAGAGATTAAGCACTAGACAATAAGTCAGGCTGCCTGCTGTCACCACTGGGGGGAGCTCTCTGCGTATGATTGATTTATACATAATTATATAATAAAGCTTTTGCATAAATGCTCCTTCAGGCCGGGGGTTTGGAACTTGGCTAAAACAACTATACTGTGAGGTCCTGATTGGTAGGGATCCAGTTACCCGCACACCCACTAAGAGGGGTTTCTTGACATTCTGGGGGCCACCATTGCAGCGCTCCAGAGGTCGTACCCATTTGCAATCACTTCATTACATTTATCTCACACTGTTCCCTAGGTTAGGGTTAAATTAATAAGCAGTAAAAGTATTGGAAACCATCAGCAAGTTGTGTCATGTCTGACAACAAATCAGCTTCGCTTGTGTAATAAAGGAGCCCAGTTACTTTCACAAGATACATTTAATCTTTCAAGATCTACATCCAAGCGACAACTGTTTTGTGGCATAAAAAAATCCAGAGGGGTTCATTGAGCGCTTTCCCAAAATATCTGGGACATCTCTTTTCCAAGAAAGTTGACAGGTATGTTTTACCATCAGATTACTGTTAATTGCCTGGTATAACGATAAGCTGAGAAGGCTGATGTATTTGAGCTTCTAAGGAAGCAGAATAGTGAGTGCAGCTCTGGAGTATAATACAGGATGTAACTCAGGATCAGTAATGTACAGTACAGACCAAAAGTTTGGACACACCTCATTTAAAGATTTTTCTGTATTTTCATGACTTTGAAAATTGTACATTCACACTGAAGGCATCAAAACTATGAATTACCACATGTGGAATTATATACTTAACAAAAAAGTGTGAAACAACTGAAAATATGTCTTATATTCTAGGTTCTTCAAAGTAGCCACCTTTTGCTTTGATGACTACTTTGCACACTCTTGGCATTCTCTTGATGAGCTTCAAGAGGTAGTCACCGGAAATGGTTTTCACTTCACAGGTGTGCCCTGTCAGGTTTAATAAGTGGGATTTCTTGCCTTATAAATGGGGTTGGGACCATCAGTTGTGTTGTGCAGAAGTCAGGTGGATACACAGCTGATAGTCCTACTGAATAGACTGTTAGCTGCTTTTTTCTTGCCATAATACAAATTCTAAGTAAAGAAAAACGAGTGGCCATCATTACTTTAAGAAATGAAGGTCAGTCAGTCTAAAAAATTGGGCAAACTTTAAAAGTGTCCCCAAGTGCAGTTGCAAAAACCATCAAGCGCTACAAAGAAACTGGCTCACATGAGGACCGCCCCAGGAAAGGAAGACCAAGAGTCACCTCTGCTTCTGAGGATAAGTTTATCCGAGTCACCAGCCTCAGAAATCGCAGGTTAACAGCAGCTCAGATTAGAGACCAGGTCAATGCCACACAGAGTTCTAGCAGCAGACACATCTCTTCAACAACTGTTAAGAGGAGACTTTATGCAGCAGGCCTTCATGGTAAAATAGCTGCAAGGAAACCACTGCTAAGGACAGGCAACAAGCAGAAGAGACTTGTTTGGGCTAAAGAACACAAGGAATGGACATTAGACCAGTGGAAATCTGTGCTTTGGTCTGATGAGTCCAAATTTGAGATCTTTGGTTCCAACCACCGTGTCTTTGTGCGACGCAGAAAAGGTGAACGGATGGACTCTACATGCCTGGTTCCCACCGTGAAGCATGGAGGAGGAGGTGTGATGGTGTGCGGGTGCTTTGCTGGTGACACTGTTGGGGATTTATTCAAAATTGAAGGCATACTGAAACAGCATGGCTACCACAGCATCTTGCAGCGGCATGCTATTCCATCCGGTTTGCGTTTAGTTGGACCATCATTTATTTTTCAACAGGACAATGACCCCAAACACACCCCCAGGCTGTGTAAGGGCTATTTGATTAAGAAGGAGAGTGATGGGGGGCTACGCCAGATGACCTGGCCTCCACAGTCACCAGACCTGAACCCAATCGAGATGGTTTGGGGTGAGCTGGACCGCAGAGTGAAGGCAAAAGGGCCAACAAGTGCTAAGCATCTCTGTCAGGAAACACACTTGGTCAGACCTTGCAGCCCTCTGGCGCCCCCTTATCCTGCTGGTCAAACACGGTACTGACCGAGGATAAGCATGGGCGCAGCTGCTGTAATTTATGTCGACTATTGTGGCACGTGATGTGACAGGTCGTATAAATACCACCAGTTCCTTCCAGGAACGCATATATACCTCCGTCCAGCCACCCTCAAACCACAATATCACATAAATACTGGTATACTGCCACCACCGATTGCTTAACAGGTGGATCGGGTACCCGTTAGGTAATGTGCATTAGCTGGTGAGGAACGTGTTTGCTCGACATAGGACAAGAAGAACAAAGCTGGTAAATAATAATGATTTACTCCCGAAAGTGGGCAGTGTTTACAAAAGATATACAAGATATTATAAAAGAGACAATGTACATATATACATAAAACAGTTATTAAAATAAAAGGGATAAGTAATAGCAAAACCTGCGCCACGAGGTGATGGTCTCAGATTCTGTTGGGGGGGGACGGCTCCCCGGAAATTAAATGTGATTCTTCCACGCAGCGAGGAGTGAATGCGTCTGACGTCCCGGGTAAGAATGAAGTAAAATGGCCGTTCTGGTTTTTAGTAAGGGGCCAAAACTCTAGGAGACACCCATGTTGTCTACCTCATGGGTGTCCCACATCCAAGATGGAGACATGATGTTTGCCGTCACCAATATTCATGAAGATGGATATCAAATATGATATCTCTATGACGCTCAGAAGCTCAGAACCCATTTCCCAGGTTCCTGGTGGTCTCCCAGCCACGAAAACCACACCATCACAATTGAAAAAAGGTGAACATCTCACAAATGTGGTCCCTGTGATTGTGACAGTCATGTGCATTATTAAAATCGACATTAAAAGTTTGTACAGTTAAACAATAGGATTGGAGGGAAAATCCAGGGTATACCAGTATGCTTGCTGACGTTTTATGGCGGTAATAAAAATTCCTTGTTAGGGGGAAAGAGTGAGTTCTATGTAGCCTCTTCCAAATGAGCAGGGGGTGGAGATTTAAGACATCTCTCATTTTTAAAACTAGGACAAAAATACATTTTGCCTGACACTCCACAGTCACCAGACCTGAACCCAATCGAGATGGTTTGGGGTGAGCTGGACCGCAGAGTGAAGGCAAAAGGGCCAACAAGTGCTAAGCATCTCTGGGAACTCCTTCAAGATTGTTGGAAGACCATTTCCGGTGACTACCTCTTGAAGCTCATCAAGAGAATGCCAAGAGTATGCAAAGCAGTCATCAAAGCAAAAGGTGGCTACTTTGAAGAACCTAGAATATAAGACATATTTTCAGTTGTTTCACACTTTTTTGTTAAGTATATAATTCCACATGTGTTAATTCATAGTTTTGATGCCTTCAGTGTGAATGTACAATTTTCATAGTCATGAAAATACAGAAAAATCTTTAAATGAGAAGGTGTGTCCAAACTTTTGGTCTCTACTGTATGTACACAGTGACTGTGCCAGCAGAATAGTGAGTGCAGCTCTGGAGTTTAATACAGGATGTAACTCCGGATCAGTAATGTAATGTATGTACACAGTGACTGCACCAGCAGAATAGTGAGTGCCGCTCTGGAGTATAATACAGGATGTAACTCAGGATCAGAAATGTAATGTATGTACACAGTGACTGCACCAGCAGAATAGTGAGTGCAGCTCTGGAGGATAATACAGGATGTAACTCAGGATCAGTAATGTAATGCATGTACACAGTGACTGCACCAGCAGAATAGTGAGTGCAGCTCTGGAGTATAAAGAAGATGAGTAATGTACAGTGGCTTGTGAAAGTATTCACTCCCCTTGGCGTTTACCTATATTGTTACAATCTGTGGTTAAATATTTTTGTGATGTGATTTATCAGCACTAACTATTCTAATTGGATGAAGCAAGAAAAATATAGGCATAATTAATTAAATTAAATGTATTGGATCAAATAACTAAAAATGGGCATGTGCATATGTATTCACCCCTTTTGCTATGAAGCCCCTAAAATTTTCTGGTGCAAGCAATTCCCTTCGTAAGTCCCATGCTTGGTGACAGGACGTCCTCCTGTGTGCAGTCTAAGTGTCACATGTCAATCAGTATATACACTTTACCTTTTCTGAAAGGTCACAGAGGCTGCAACACCATTAAGCAAGAAGCACCGCTAACCAAACACCAGGAAGACCAAGGAGATCTCCAAACAGCACCATGAAGACCAAGGAGATCTCCAAACAAGTCAGGGTTGGGTTCTAAAAAAAAAAAAAAAAATATCCCAATCTCTGATGTTCCCCCGGAGCACCATCAAATCCATTATTATCAAATGGAAAGAACAAGGTACCACAACAAACCTGCCAAGAGAGGGCGCCCACCAAAACTCTGCCCGGGCGAGGAATGCATTAATCAGAGAGGCAGCACAGAGACCAAAGGTAACCCTGAAGGAGCTGCAGAGTTCCCAAGCTGAAACTGGAGTATCTGTCCATACGACCACAATAAGCCACATACTCCATTGACGTGGCCTTTATGGAAGAGTGGGCGAAAAAAGTAGTTACAAAAATTGTAATGCTCGTTTTAAGTTTGCCAAAAGACACGTGGGAGACTCCCCAAATATATGGATGGAGGAAGGTGCTGTGGTCAGATGAGACCAAAATTGATCTTTTTGGCCATCCGGTAAATGCTATGTCTGGCGCCAAACCAACACCGCTCATCACCCCTAGAACCCCATCCCCACAGTGAAACGTGGTGGCAGCATCATGCTGTGGGGAGATTTTTGGGCAGAAGCGACAGGGAAAATGGTCAGAGTCGAGGGGAAGATGGATGGTGCGAAATACAGGGATATTCTGGAGCAAAACCTGTTTGTCAGTGATCTGAGACTGAGACTGAGGTTCACCTTCCAACAAGACAATGACCCAAAGCATACTGCTAAAGCAACACTCGAATGGTTTAAGGGGAAACGTGGAAATGTTCTGGAGTGGCTGAGTCAAAGCCTGACCTTAATCCAGTGGAGAATCTGTGGTAAGACTTGAAGATCGCTGTTCACCAGAGGAAACTTCTAACCTGAAGGAGCTGGAGCAGTTTTGCCTTGAGGAATGGGCCAAAATCCCAGATGTGGAAAGCTCATAGAGTCTTATTCAAAGCGACTTGCAGCTGTAATTGCCTTAAAAAGGAGGCTCTACAAAGTACTGACTGTAGGGGGGTGAATAGTTATGCACACTGAAGTTTTCAGTTATTTTGTCCTATTTGTTGTTTGCTTCACAATAAAAAGAAAACTAAATGTTCACAGTTGTCGGCATGTTCTTTACATGAACTGATTCAAACCGTCAAAAAAACAGTGAAATCCCTGGTTGAGATAGCAAAACGCGAAAAATGCAAATGAGGGTTAATACTTTCGCAAGCCACTGTATGTACACAGTGACTCCACCAGCAGAATAATGAGTGCAGCTCTGGAGTATAATAGAGGATAAGTAATGTATTTGTGTATATATAAAGTGACTTCACTAGCAGAATTGTGAATGCTGCTCTTTAGTATAATGCAGGTTGTAAATTAGAATTAGTAATGGGATTGTTAATATAACAAATGGCTGCAGAGCTGGAGAAAAAAAATCCTGGGAAACCCACAGTCTGTCCGCCCTCCATAACACTGGCATTATAGTGTGGACTCCCCATCACACAGCTAAATATATCTTCCCAAACCCTTATGTAATATGTGAGATTTTAGTATAAACTACAGTCACCCGGGAATTGGGCAGCTTTTATTTAATGCTGCAGTTTATTAACCATTTCCCTCCTTAACTTTCTTCCTGATAGATCATGACACAAAAGTAATAATAAACTTGAGCGCTTTCTCCTCGAGCCTTTAAACTGCGCGACTCAGAGAAGAGATCGATACAGTATTACAGTGCAATAAATACACACAGATTACAGCGCGGCACCAAAATCAATGAGCGCGGTACATTACTGTATTAGGAAATGCCGCCCGAAATGCGTCAATTATGTTAGAACTGTCTGTTGTCCCCGGCGCGGGGTCAAAGCAGAACTCTGAGAAAGATGAAATCTTGTTATAAGAAACTTTTGGATTGATTTTTATAAAGCCAGAAAGCCTTCAGGGGTTTGGAAGAAATTGAAGTTTTGTGGCCTTATGTCTCTATATTGTGACACGACAAATGCCAGGAGGGCAGCGTAAAGGCTGAAGATTTGTGTTGTGTTCCTCAGGCTAATGAGGTCATCGCTAGTTCTCCACTTCGGTGAGAATACGAGCTCCTTATCCGGAAACCTACAGATTTTACACTTCATCATATTACAGCAAATTAGAAAACACTTTGTTGCCTTCAGTTAATCTCGGGATGTTTTTTTCATGTCACTAGTCACGTCCCAAGCTGCAAAAAGAAACAAAAAAAATATATATATAAAATATTACAGACCAAAAGTTTGGACACACCTCATTTAAAGATTTTTCTGTATTTTCATGACTATGAAAATTGTACATTCACTCTGAAGGCATCAAAACTATGAATTAACACATGTGGAATTATATACTTAATTATATACTTAACAAAAAAGTGTGAAACAACTGAAAATATGTCTTATATTCTAGGTTCTTCACAGTAGCCACCTTTTGCTTTGATGACTGCTTTGCACACTCTTGGCATTTTCTTGATGAGCTTCAAGAGGTAGTCACCGGAAATGGTTTTCACTTCACAGGTGTGCCCTGTCAGGTTTAATAAGTGGGATTTCTTGCCTTATAAATGGGGTTGGGACCATCAGTTGTGTTGTGCAGAAGTCAGGTGGATACACAGCTGATAGTCCTACTGAATAGACTGTTAGCTGCTTTTTTCTTGCCATAATACAAATTCTAAGTAAAGGAAATCGAGTGGCCATCATTACTTTAAGAAATGAAGGTCAGTCAGTCTGAAAAATTGGGCAAACTTTGAAAGTGTCCCCAAGTGCAGTTGCAAAAACCATCAAGCGCTACAAAGAAACTGGCTCACATGAGGACCGCCCCAGGAAAGGAAGACCAAGAGTCACCTCTGCTTCTGAGGATAAGTTTATCCGAGTCACCAGCCTCAGAAATCGCAGGTTAACAGCAGCTCAGATTAGAGACCAGGTCAATGCCACACAGAGTTCTAGCAGCACACACATCTCTACAACAACTGTTAAGAGGAGACTTTGTGCAGCAGGCCTTCATGGTAAAATAGCTGCTAGGAAACCACTGCTAAGGACAGGCAACAAGCAGAAGAGACTTGCTTGGGCTAAAGAACACAAGGAATGGACATTAGACCAGTGGAAATCTGTGCTTTGGTCTGATGAGTCCAAATTTGAGATCTTTGGTTCCAACCACCGTGTCTTTGTGCGACGCAGAAAAGGTGAACGGATGGACTCTACATGCCTGGTTCCCACCATGAAGCATGGAGGAGGAGGTGTGATGGTGTGGGGGTGCTTTGCTGGTGACACTGTTGGGGATTTATTCAAAGTTGAAGGCATACTGAACCAGCATGGCTACCACAGCATCTTGCAGCGGCATGCTATTCCATCCGGTTTGCGTTTAGTTGGACCATCATTTATTTTTCAACAGGACAATGACCCCAAACACACCTCCAGGCTGTGTAAGGGCTATTTGACCAAGAGGGAGAGTGATGACCTGGCCTCCACAGTCACCAGACCTGAACCCAATCGAGATGGTTTGGGGTGAGCTGGACTGCAGAGTGAAGGCAAAAGGGCCAACAAGTGCTAAGCATCTCTGGGAACTCCTTCAAGATTGTTGGAAGACCATTTCCGGTGACTACCCATTGAAGCTCATCAAGAGAATGCCAAGAGTGTGCAAAGCAGTCATCAAAGCAAAAGGTGGCTACTTTGAAGAACCTAGAATATAAGACATATTTTCAGTTGTTTCACACTTTTTTGTTAAGTATATAATTCCACATGTGATAATTCATAGTTTTGATGCCTTCAGTGTGAATGTACAATTTTCAAAGTCATGAAAATACAGAAAAATCTTTAAATGAGGTGTGTCCAAACTTTTGGTCTGTACTGTGTGCGTGCGTGTGTATGTATGTATGTGTGTGTGTATATATATATATATATATATATATATATATATATATATATATACAAATATATTATAGATGGGAATTGTGCCAACATTTCTAGAGGCGATGCCAAAATCCATTTCACATTATTTGCCTTGCAGCCCCGGCTGTAAACTGGCACAAGGATCCTGAGGTCTGAACTCTGATTTTGAATGCAGCTTTGGATGTGACTGGAGTGTAAGGCATTAAATTATTAAAGTTAAATTAAAAAAGAGAAGGGTATAAAATCTCCTTGTGAATTATTTTCCATGCCGCTAGTACGGACCCCTCTGCTCAACAGAAACGGGTTTTTATGATCATATAAATGAAGTGTGCAAGATGCATAATGTGTAAATGAACTTAGAGATACTTTATTGGAATTATTAGTAAAGCTATAAAAATTGTCTATGCCTTCCACCTCATGGCTATTAAATGCACACTGTAGGTCTGATTTATTTCCACTAGATGGCGCTCTACCACTAGAATTCCATAAAACCTTTAAATCTGACTTATTTCCAGTAGATGGCAAAATAAAACTAATGATTCTGTGTGCACTATAGATCTTATTACTTTCCACTAGGTGGCACTTTATTACATGTGCACTATAGATCTGATTTATCTCCACCAGCAGACGACCTAACACTAATTCTATGTGGACCATAAAGATAAAGTATTACCACTAGATGGCGATCTCTAACTATACTGCTTCTTTGTGCACTGTAGATATTATTACTTTCCACTACATGGCAATCTAACACTGAATACTATGTACACTATAGGTCTGATTTATATCCACCAGATGGCGATCTAACATTACAATAACTGCACCTTAGAGCTGAATTATTACCACTAGATGAAGATCTATCACTGTACTAATTCTATGTGCAATGTAGCTCTTATCACTTTCCACTAGGTGGCGCCTTATATGTAAATCTGATTTATTTCCACTAGATGGCGTTCTATCACTAAAATAGTTCTATGTGCAGTGTAGATCTTACCTATTTCATCTAGGTGGCGCCTTATAACATTTATATCTGATTTATTTCCACTAGATGGCGATCTGTCACTATAATATTTCTATGTGCACTGTAGATCGTCTCTATTTCCTCTAGGTGGCGATCTATTAAAATAATAATTACATTTACACTCTAGATCAGGGGTCTCAAACTCAGCTGGGTATATGGGCCGCACACGGAAAAAAAATTAATTTGGGGGGCCGCATTCTTTGCATGACAAAGTGACATTTTTAGTGATACCATTTTTTTTTTCTATACACCTTTTGAACTGGTCCTCATCTTGTAGTAATGCCCCATCCTGGCCCTCATCTAGTAGTAATGGCTCCATCCTGGTCCTCCTCTTGTCGTAATGGCCCCATCCTGGTCCCCATATTGTAGGAACGTCCCCATCCAGGTCCCCATATTGTATGAACGTCCCCATATTGTATGAACGTCCCCATCCTGGTGCCCACTTGTCCCCATCCAGGTGCCCATAGTGCCCATATGTCCCCATCCAGGTGCCCATAGTGCCCATAACAGAGAAAAAAAAGATTCTTCTCACCTGTCCTCCGTTCCCTCAGCGTCCTTTCTGCACATGCAGCCAGCAGGCACCATAGACCCCGATCACGGCCTGGTCCAGTGACGTCATTCGCCGCTGCGCTAGGACGCAGATGTCAGCTGCTGGCCTCTGATAGGTCGGCAGCTGGCATTGATATTGCTGTGCAGAGAGTCTGTCTCTGCGCAGAAATACACTGAACTAAAGCGCAGCTGTCGGCGGCTCCTGGACCGGGCCGTGATCGGGGTCTATGGTGCCTGCGGGCCGCATGAAGCAGCCAGAGGGGCCGCGTGTTTGAGACCCCTGGTTTACAGCGTATAATGTAAATGTACAGGTAATATAGTGATCACCAGTGACATTATACACAGGAGATCTGTATATAGTGTACAGGTAATACAGTGATCACCAGTGACATTATACACAGGAGCTCAGTACATAGTATATAGTGTAAGTGTACAGATAACACACTGACTCACCAGTGACGTCTCTAGGTGAAGTCCTTCATCTTCGCTTTTCTCCTTCATCCAGCACAGACCGCCATCACTTCTTCCATCCAGGACTCGTCACTGCAGAAATAACACACAGTTATCTAGAGCACATTCCCCAACTTCTACATTACACAGCTGAATACAGACGTGCATCCACTATTAACATATAATTAGTCATTATGCAACCCATTCCAAATATAAATTGTAATCCACCACTGCGCCCCCACTAACTGTAAATAGCCCCTTCCCCACCTAATAAATATATAAATTAATTAGAACCTGTACTCTTTCCCCCAATTTATTACCAGTCACACTCCTGCATCCTCAATGCCCTCTACTCTATACCTCCTGCTCCCCCGATTCATTATATTTACATGCACCCTCTGCCCCAATTCATTATGTCATGTCCATGCTCTCCCCTCCCCCACCTTATATTCATCATCATTTACTCTCCCCCACCCCCTCATTCACCATTTGCTCTCCCCACCCCCAATTCACCATGTGCTCTTTCCACCCGCCAATCCCAATCCTCCATGTGCTCACCCCACCCTCCACTCCCAATTCCCCATGTGCTCATCCCACCCCACTCCCAATTCCCCATGTGCAGCTCTCCCCCCCCCCACTCCCAATTCCCCATGTGCAGCTCATCCCCACACACATTTAATTAATTCTATTTTAAAAAATAAAGTTGTCATACTTGCCCCTCATACGATCCCTGTAGGCAGCATCCTGGCGCTCCTACGGTCCCTGCTGCGATGAGGAGAGGTACAGTACAGACCAAAAGTTTGGACACACCTCATTTAAAGATTTTTCTGTATTTTCATGACTTTGAAAATTGTACATTCACACTGAAGGCATCAAAACTATGAATTAACACATGTGGAATTATATACTTAACAAAAAAGTGTGAAACAACTGAAAATATGTCTAATATTCTAGGTTCTTCAAAGTAGCTACCTTTTGCTTTGATGACTGCTTTGCACACTCTTGGCATTCTCTTGATGAGCTTCAAGAGGTAGTCACCGGAAATGGTTTTCACTTCACAGGTGTGCCCTGTCAGGTTTAATAAGTGGGATTTCTTGCCTTATAAATGGGGTTGGGACCATCAGCTGTGTTGTGCAGAAGTCTGGTGGATACACATCTGATAGTCCTACTGAATAGACTGTTAGCTGCTTTTTTCTTGCCATAATACAAATTCTAAGTAAAGAAAAACGAGTGGCCATCATTACTTGAAGAAATGAAGGTCAGTCAGTCCGAAAAATTGGGCAAACTTTAAAAGTGTCCCCAAGTGCAGTTGCAAAAACCATCAAGCGCTACAAAGAAACTGGCTCACATGAGGACCGCCCCAGGAAAGGAAGACCAAGAGTCACCTCTGCTTCTGAGGATAAGTTTATCCGAGTCACCAGCCTCAGAAATCGCAGGTTAACAGCAGCTCAGATTAGAGACCAGGTCAATGCCACACAGAGTTCTAGCAGCAGACACATCTCTAAAACAACTGTTAAGAGGAGACTTTGTGCAGCAGGCCTTCATGGTAAAATAGCTGCTAGGAAACCACTGCTAAGGACAGGCAACAAGCAGAAGAGACTTGTTTGGGCTAAAGAACACAAGGAATGGACATTAGACCAGTGGAAATCTGTGCTTTGGTCTGATGAGTCCAAATTTGAGATCTTTGGTTCCAACCACCGTGTCTTTGTGCGACGCAGAAAAGGTGAACGGATGGACTCTACATGCCTGGTTTCCACCGTGAAGCATGGAGGAGGAGGTGTGATGGTGTGGGGGTGCTTTGCTGGTGACACTGTTGGGGATTTATTCAAAATTGAAGGCATACTGAACCAGCATGGCTACCACAGCATCTTGCAGCGGCATGCTATTCCATCCGGTTTGCGTTTAGTTGGACCATCATTTATTTTTCAACAGGACAATGACCCCAAACACACCTCCAGGCTGTGTAAGGGCTACAGTGGTGGCCAAAAGTATTGGCACCCCTGCAATTCTGTCAGATAATACTCAGTTTGTTCCTGAAAATGATTGCAATCACAAATTCTTTGGTATTATTATCTTCATTTAATTTGTCTTAAAGCACAAAAATAATTGTCCTAAAGCCAAATTGGATATAATTCCACACCAAACCTAAAAAAGGGGGTGGACAAAAGTATTGGCACTGTTTGAAAAATCATGTGATGCTTCTCTAATTCGTGTAATTAACAGCACCTGTAACTTACCTGTGGCACCTAACAGGTGTTGGCAATAACTAAATCACACTTGCAGCCAGTTAACATGGATTAAAGTTGACTCAACCTCTGTCCTGGGTCCTTGTGTGTACCACATTGAGCATGGAGAAAAGATAGAAGACCAAAGAACTGTCTGAGGACTTGAGCAACCAAATTGTGAGGAAGCATGAGCAATCTCAAGGCTACAAGTCCATCTCCAGAGACCTGATTGTTCCTGTGTCTTCCGTGCGCAGTGTCATCAAGAAGTTTAAAGCCCATGGCACTGTGGCTAACCTCCCTAGATGTGGACGGAAAAGAAAAATTGACGAGAGATTTCAACGCAAGATTGTGCGGATGGTGGATAAAGAACCTCGACTAACATCCAAACAAGTTCAAGCTGCCCTGCAGTCTGAGGGTACAACAGTGTCAACCCGTACTATCCGTCGGCATCTGAATGAAAAGGGAGTGTATGGTAGGATACCCAGGAAGACCCACTTCTTACCCCGAGACATAAAAAAGCCAGGCTGGAGTTTGCCAAAACTTACCTGAGAAAGCCTAAAACGTTTTGGAAGAATGTTCTCTGGTCAGATGAGACAAAAGTAGAGCTTTTTGGGAAAAAGCATCAACATAGAGTGTACAGGAAAAAAAAAGAGGCATTCAAAGAAAAGAACACGGTCCCTACAGTCAAACATGGCGGAGGTTCCCTGATGTTTTGGGGTTGCTTTGCTGCCTCTGGCACTGGACTGCTTGACCGTGTGCATGGCATTATGAAGTCTGAAGACTACCAACAAATTTTGCAGCATAATGTAGCGCCCAGTGTGAGAAAGCTGGGTCTCCCTCAGAGGTCATGGGTCTTCCAGCAGGACAATGACCCAAAACACACTTCCAAAAGCACTATAAAATGGTTTGAGAGAAAGCACTGGAGACTTCTAAGGTGGCCAGCAATGAGTCCAGACCTGAATCCCATAGAACACCTGTGGAGAGATCTCAAAATGGCAGTTTGGAGAAGGCACCCTTCAAATATCAGGGACCTGGAGCAGTTTGCCAAAGAAGGATGGTCTACAATTCCAGCAGAGCATTGTAAGAAACTCATTGATGGTTACCGGAAGCGGTTGTTCGCAGTTATTTTGGCTAAAGGTTGTGCAACCAAGTATTAGGCTGAGGGTGCCAATACTTTTGTCCGGCCCATTTTTGGAGTTTTGTGTGAAATGATCAATGATTTGATTTTTGCTTCATTCTCTTTTGTGTTTCTTCCTTGCAAGCAAATTAAATGATGATAATAATACCAAAGAATTTGTGATTGCAATCATTTTCAGGAAGAAACTGAGTATTATCTGACAGAATTGCAGGGGTGCCAATACTTTTGGCCACCACTGTATTTGACCAAGAAGGAGAGTGATGGGGTGCTATGCCAGATGACCTGGCCTCCACAGTCACCAGACCTGAACCCAATCGAGATGGTTTGGGGTGAGCTGGATCGCAGAGTGAAGGCAAAAGGGCCAACAAGTGCTAAGCATCTCTGGGAACTCCTTCAAGGTTGTTGGAAAACCATTTCCGGTGACTACCTCTTGAAGCTCATCAAGAGAATGCCAAGAGTGTGCAAAGCAGTCATCAAAGCAAAAGGTGGCTACTTTGAAGAACCTAGAATATAAGACATATTTTCAGTTGTTTCACACTTTTTTGTTAAGTATATAATTCCACATGTGATAATTCATAGTTTTGATGCCTTTAGTGTGAATGTACAATTTTCATAGTCATGAAAATACAGAAAAATCTTTAAATGAGAAGGTGTGTCCAAACTTTTGGTCTGTACTGTACGCCGCCGGGTTCTCCTGACCAGAAGTCAGGAGAAGTATGAGGGAGCTGCTGGAACTGCGCAGCTCCTAAGGCGGCTCATGCCCCGACTGGGCCCCCCCTCTGTACTGCTGCTCATGGGACCCCATACAGTAGTAAGGGCAGTAATGCTCTGTTGGTGGCACTGTATTGCGGATCAGATAGTAGATTGCTGGGTGTGGCTGGGAAAACCCAGTGGTCATGGTACACATCGCTACCAATGACAAAGTTAGAGGGAGTTGAAAGGTCCTTAAAAATGATTACAGGGAACTAGGAGAGAAGCTGAAGGCCAGGACCTCCAGGGTGGGGTTTTCAAAAATACTGCCGGTGCCATGAACGTCACTAGAAAGACAGCGGGAGCTTAGGGAGATGAATAAGTGGCTTAGAAATTGGCGCAGGAAGGAAGGGTTTGGGTTCATGGAGAAGTGGGCCAACTTTGCTGTTGGCTACAGGCTCAACGGTAGGGATGGGCTCCATCTCAGTGGGGAGGGTGCAGCTATGCTGGGAGATAAAATGGTCAGACGGATGGGGGAGCTTTTAAACTAGGATCTGGGGGGAGGGAGGGTATTCGTGCTAATAAGGGGATAGATAGAGTAGACAGAGAGAGTGAGACAGTAGGGGTTAATGATGATCTAGGGGGGCTGGGATACGCAAGGAAAGCAGGGCTGTGGAGTCGGTAAGCCAAACCTCCAACTCCTCAATTTCGATGATTCCGACTCCACGACTCCACCTCCCTCATACATGGTTCATGTTTAAGTGATAAATTTACTGCAGCACAGATTCATCTCAGCTAAAAGTCTAGACCCTTAGATCAGGAATAGGACAGACATTTATAGGACATTTCATAACTTTCCCAAATTCTTATGAAAAAAATATTCCCCACAAACTGCATTGAACTACTGTACCCAATTTATTATATATTTTAGGAGATGGAGTCGGTCCATTTTATACCGACTCCGACTCCACAGCCCTGAAGAAAAGTAAGGAGCTGAGTAGCCGTAACAGATGCGCTAATAGTATTAAATGTCTGCTGGCAAATGCAAGAAGTCTCGCAAACAAAATGGCTGACCTGGAGACTCTTACGTCGGGCACAGAATATGAAATGGTGGGTATTACAGAAACCTCGCTAGATGAAAGTCGTGACTGGGTGACAAACATAGAGGTATATACTACATTTAGAAAGAACCGGAAAGACAAAAAAGATGGAGGGGTATATATTTTCGTAAGATCCATCTTAAAGAGAGCCTGTCATGTACTGTGTAGTATCTAAACTGCCCCCATTGAATTGTTAGTGATGCAATGTGCATCACTAACACGCATTTTTCATTAAAATCGGCGCTAATATAATGTGTTAAAAGCACTTTATATGTTTATATTATACCTGCTTGTTTAGTCATAGGGGTGTGATTCCTCGCATTTAGTCAGGGTTGGCGCTGCCCATGCATTTGAATTCTGCTCCCGGCTTGTGCTGACGTAAGAATGCGATGCTTGCGCAGTATGTCATGGCCAGCTGCACTTGTATCTCTGGGAGCAGCGCATGCGCTATGACAAACTGCTCCGGCCGCACACAGTGAAGCTGGGAACTACACAGCTTCACTGCGCACGCGCGGGGAGCTGCCCGTCATCAATGCCAAAAAGAAAAAAACAGATGCTATCGGCCCCTTAAAAGACGATAATAACAAGATAATTATAGAGGACAAAGAAAAGGCTGAGATATTAAACAGGCACTTTTCATCCATATTCACTAATGAACCGTCTATTGCAGGGATCTTTCAACAAGGTAAAACTCAAAGGTTACCACCTAATAAAACTAGTTTAACACAAAAAGAAGTACGCCTGCATCTGAGCAAATTAAACTTTGACAAATCCCCCGGCCCAGATGGTATTCATCCACGGATACTGAGGGAATTGGACTCAGACTGCTGAATCTCATTTTCTTAGACTCTCTTGTAGCAAGGGTAGTGCCACAGTATTGGAGGATAGCCAATGTGGTACTGATATTTAAGAAAAATAAGAAGGTGGATCCTGGTAACTACCATCCTGTAAGTCTAACATTAGTAGTGTGCAAAGTTTTTTAGGGCATCATAAGAGATGACCTGCAGAGTTATATCACAGAGAATAATATAAGAAATGATAACCAACACGGATTCATGAAAGATAGGTCGTGTCTAACCAACATGCTGGGGTTCTATGAGGAGGTGCAAATCTGGATGTTGGTAACGCGGCGGATGTGATTTATCTGGACTTTGCAAAGGCATTTGATACTGTGCCACATAACAGCTTTGTACTGAAGCTCCAGAAGCAAGGACTTGGGGGAACTATATGTAGATGGGTAAGGAATGGGCTAAATGATAGGAAGCAGAGTCATTATAAATGGTACGTTCTCTAAATGGGATATAGTCAGGGATCTGTACTGGGAGCAGTGGAGACTGCAGAGATCTGTACTGGGGGCAGTGGAGACTGCAGGGATCTGTACTGGGAGCAGTGGAGATGTAAGGTGCCCCAGCGAGGTAGTTGTGGGCAAGCTGTAGCCCCTGCTTGCTCTGGCACCCCACAGACAATACGTGTCCTCCCTCTGATGTGTGGCTGTGTATGTGGTGCTCTCCACTTACTTCAGACCATCCGATCTCCAGGCATTTCTCTGCTGGGACCAGGGCAGCAATAAATTCAGAGGACGTGACTTTCTTAACCATAACTGGGACTTTACTTGGGGAAGAGGAATATATACAGTATTTACAGGCAGATATAATGGATAGAGCCCGACAGTTTATCATCTCCCTCACAGGCGCTGGCAACATCTTCAGCCCTGGTTCTCTCTTTAAGTGAAGCATCTCTCTATCTTCCTCAGCTGCCTGCAGACTGAAAGTGCCCCGGGTCCTGAATAGAGATGAGCGGTGTTCGACTAGAACTGTTCGCCAATCTCAAATTCGAGCTGTTTTGGGTGGTGTTCGAGTTGTTCGACGAACCCGAACGATTTGCAAAAAATTCGGCTGTTCGAGGTTATGTTCGATAACTGTTCGTGCACCAAAAGCGTGTCCTGCATGTCTGGTGCTATTTAGAGCACCAATCATGCAGGGATTGCCTGCCACTCACTGTAATGCCACAGCCATGGTGGTTGTGGCATTACAGTGATTGCCCAAATCGATGGGAACAGTGCCAACAGTGAAACATGAAAAGCCGGCAATTCAGCAGCAGCATACACCGGTACCCGACAATTTAGAACCGAAAGAATAGAGCTTCACACATAGATTAGATAGATAGAAACATGTCAGCCACATATATACGAAGTACAGTGAAAGTGCTGCTTACTGTACTTGTCATTTAGCGTAAAGGATTTATCAAAAAAAATAATAGTGTTTTCATGCACCGTCTCTTTAAAAAAGCCGGCCGGCAATTCAGCAGCGGTACCCGACAATTTAGAATAGAAAGAATAGAGAATCACACATAGATTAGATAGATAGAAACATGTCAGTCACATATATATGAAGTACAGTGACAGTGTTGATTACTGCACTTGTCATTTAGCGTAAAGGATTTATCAAAAAAAATAATTGTGTTTTCATGCACCGTCTCTTTAAAAAAGCCGGCCGGCAATTCAGCATCTGTACCCGACAATTTATAACAGACAGAATAGAGCTTCACACATAGATTAGATAGATAGAAACATGTCAGTCACATATATATGAAGTACAGTGATAGTGTTGGTTACTGTACTTGTCATTTAGTATTAAAATAAAGGATTTATTATTAAAAAAATTGGCGTGGGGTTCCCCTTAATTTTAGGCTCTAGCGGAGGTTAAGCAGACGGCTGGGGCAGATGTTTGAAGCCTGGGAAGGGGGTAATACCCACGGAGCTTCCCAGGCTACTAATATCAGCCCCCAGCTGAATACATAGCCTTTACTAGCTATTAAAATGGGGGACCCCCCCAAAAAAATGATGTGGGGTCCCCCCTAATTTAATAGCTAGCAAAGGCTAGGCAGACAGCTGGGGGCTGATATTAATAGCCCAGGAAGGGAGCCATGAATATTGGCCCCCTCCCAGGCTAGAAACACCAGCCGTCAGCCGCCCCAGAAATGGCGCATCCATAGGATGCGCCAATTCTGGCACTTAGCCTCGCTCTTCCACGCTGCCCTGGTGCGGTGGCAGGGGGTAATAGGGTTGGGGTTGATGTCAGCTTATAATGCCAGCTGACATCAAGCCCAGGTTAGTAATGGAGAGGCGTCTATAAGACACCCCCATTACTAACCCCATAGTCAAAGTTAAAAAAAACACAAACACCCAGAATAAAGTCCTTTAATTGAAATAAAGACACAATCCTTTATTGTTCTAAATTAAACCATACTTACCGTCACGCCCATTCCAGCTGAAGCCAACGATCTCCTGCAATAAAAGAAAAATAATAAAGCAACATCATCCTTACCTTTCCATGGTTCCCACGACAGCTTCAGCTCTGCTACATCGAGATGACAGGCTGGACCGCAGCAGAACGCTGCCATCCAGCCTCTCATCCCGCAGACACTGAGAAGCGCAGGCTTGCTTGCGCTGCTCAGCGTCTCTCTGTGACGACATCCAGATGAGCCGAGTTCATGTCCAATGAACTCGGCTCACCTCATGCACGTCACTGACAGCGTGGGAAAATTCTCACGCTGAAGCGGTGAGTGCAGGAGAATTCTCCCACGCTGTCAGTGACGTGCATAAGGTGAGCTCATGTCCAATGAACTCAGCTCACCTCCTGCACGTCACTGACAGCGTGGGAGAATTCTCCTGCACTCAGCGCTTCAGCGTGAGAATTCTCCCACGCTGAAGCGCTGAGTGCAGGAGAATTTTCCCACGCTGTCAGTGACGTGCATAAGGTGAGCTCATGTCCAATGAACTCAGCTCACCTCCTGCACGTCACTGACAGCGTGGGAGAATTCTCCTGCACTCAGCGCTTCAGTGTGAGAATTCTCCCACGCTGAAGCGCTGAGTGCAGGAGAATTTTCCCACGCTGTCAGTGACGTGCATGAGGTGAGCCGAGTTCATTGGACATTAACTCGGCTCATCTGGATGCCCTCACAGAGAGACACTGTGGAGCGCAAGCAAGCCTGCGCTTCTCAGTGTCTGCGGGATGACAGGCTGGATGGCAGCGTTCTGCTGCGGTCCAGCCTGTCATCTCGATGTAGCAGAGCTGAAGCTGTCATGGGAACCATGGAAAGGTAAGGATGATGTTGCTTTATTATTTTTCTTTTATTTCAGGAGATCGTTGGCTTCAGCTGGAATGGGCGTGATGGTAAGTATGGTTTAATTTAGAACAATAAAGAATTGTGTGTTTATTTCAATTAAAGGACTTTTTTCTGGGTGTTGTGTTTTTTTTAAATACTTTACTAGAAATTCATGGTGGTCATGTCTAATATTGGCGTGACCCCATGAATTTCGGGCTTAGGGCCAGCTGATAATGCCAAGCTGGCCCTAACCCCTTTATTACCCAGTGAGCCACCGCACCAGGGCCCTGGATGAGTTGGGTACAGCGCCAGAAGATGGCGTTTCTATGAACGTGCCATTTTCCGGGGTGGCTGCGGACTGCAATTTGCAGCGGGGGTGGCCCAGAAAGCTTGGGCCTCCCTGCGCTGCAGATTCCAGCCCCCAGCTGCCTAGTTGTACCTGGCTGGACACAAAAACAGGGCGAAGCCCCACGTCAATTTTCTTTAAATTATTTCATGAAATAATTAAGAAAAAAAGGGCTTCCCTATATTGTTGTGTCCGGCCAGGTACAAATAGGCAGCTGGTGGTTGGGGGCAGCCCGTTCCTGCCTGCTGTACCTGGCTGGACACAAATATAGTGCGAAGCCCCACGTCAATTTTTTTAAAATTATTTCATGAATTTCATGAAATAATTAAAAAAAAAGTACATTGGGCTTCGCCCTATTTTTGTGTCCAGCCAGATACAACTAGGCAGCTGGGGGCTGGAATCTGCAGCGCAGGGAGGCCCAAGCTTTCTGGGCCCCCCCCCGCTACAAATTGCAGTCCGCAGCCACCCCGGAAAATGGCGCGTTCATAGAAGCGCCATCTTCTGGCGCTGTACCCAACTCATCCAGGGCCCTGGTGCGGTGGCTCACTGGGTAATAAAGGGGTTAGGGCCAGCTTGGTATTATCAGCTGGCCCCAAGCCCAAAATTCATGGGGTCACGCCAGTATTAGACATGACCGCCATGAATTTCTAGTAAAGTATTTAAAAAAAACACAACACCCAGAATAAAGTCCTTTAATTGAAATAAAGACACAATTCTTTATTGTTCTAAATTAAACCATACTTACCATCACACCCATTCCAGCTGAAGCCAACGATCTCCTGCAATAAAAGAAAAATAATAAACCAACCTCATACTTACCTTTCCATGGTTCCCACGACAGCTTCAGCTCTGCTACATCGAGATGACTGGCTGGACCGCAGCAGAACGCTGCCATTCAGTCTGTCATCCCGCAGACACTGAGAAGCGCAGGCATGCTTGCGCTCCTCACTGTCTCGCTGTGACGGCATCCAGATGAGCCGAGGTCATGTCCAATGAACTCGGCTCACCTCATGCACGTCACTGACAGCGTGGGAAAATTCTCACGCTGAAGTGCTGAGTGCAGGAGAATTCTCCCACGCTGTCAGTGATGTGCATGAGGTGAGCTCATGTCCAATGAACTCAGCTCACCTCCTGCACGTCACTGACAGCGTGGGAAAATTCTCCTGCAATCAGCGCTTCAGCGTGAGAATTTTCCCACGCTGTCAGTGACGTGCATGAGGTGAGCCGAGTTCATTGGACATGAACTCGGCTCATCTGGATGTCGTCACAGAGAGACGCTGAGCAGCGCAAGCAAGCCTGCGCTTCTCAGTGTCTGCGGGATGACAGGCTGGATGGCAGCGTTCTGCTGCGGTCCAGCCTGTCATCTCGATGTAGCAGAGCTGAAGCTGTCGTGGGAACCATGGAAAGGTAAGGATGAGGTTGCTTTATTATTTTTCTTTTATTGCAGGAGATCGTTGGCTTCAGCTGGAATGGGCGTGATGGTAAGTATGGTTTAATTTAGAACAATAAAGGATTGTGTCTTTATTTCAATTAAAGGACTTTATTCTGGGTGTTTGTGTTTTTTTTAACTTTGACTATGGGGTTAGTAATGGGGGTGTCTTATAGACGCATCTCCATTACTAACCTGGGCTTGATGTCAGCTGGCATTATAAGCTGACATCAACCCCAACCCTATTACCCCCTGCCACCGCACCAGGGCAGCGTGGAAGAGCGAGGCTAAGTGCCAGAATTGGCGCATCCTATGAATGCGCCATTTCTGGGGTGGCTGACGGCTGGTGTTTCTAGCCTGGGAGGGGGCCAATATTCATGGCTCCCTTCCTGGGCTATTAATATCAGCCCCCAGCTGTCTGCCTAGCCTTTGCTAGCTATTAAATTAGGGGGGACCCCACGTCATTTTTTTGGGGGGGTCCCCCATTTTAATAGCTAGTAAAGGCTATGTATTCAGCTGGGGGCTGATATTAGTAGCCTGGGAAGCTCCGTGGGTATTACCCCCTTCCCAGGCTTCAAACATCTGCCCCAGCCGTCTGCTTAACCTCCGCTAGAGCCTAAAATTAAGGGGAACCCCACGCCAATTTTTTTAATAATAAATCCTTTATTTTAATACTAAATGACAAGTACAGTAACCAACACTATCACTGTACTTCATATATATGTGACTGACATGTTTCTATCTATCTAATCTATGTGTGATGCTCTATCTTTCTGTTCTAAATTGTCGGGTACCGCTGCTGAATTGCCGCCGGCTTTTTTAAAGAGACAGTGCATGAAAACACTATTATTTTTTTAAATAAATCCTTTACACTAAATGACAAGTACAGTAACCAACACTGTCACTGTACTTCATATATATGTGACTGACATGTTTCTATCTATCTAATCTATGTGTGAAGCTCTATTCTTTCTGTTCTAAATTGTCGGGTACAGATGCTGAATTGCCGGCCGGCTTTTTTAAAGAGACAGTGCATGAAAACACTAATATTTTTTTTAATAAATCCTTTACACTAAATGACAAGTGCAGTAACCAACACTGTCACTGTGCTTCTTATATGTGTGACTGACATGTTTCTATCTATCTAATCTATGTGTGATGCTCTATTCCTTCTTGTCTAAATTGTCGGGTACCGGTGTATGCCGCTGCTGAATTTGCCGGCCGGCTTTTTTAAAGAGAGTGTCTTCTGAGCAGTTTGTCAGCTTTTGGACACCTTTGCAGGTGTTTTCTATGTGTTTCTATGTGTTTTTGTTTGCCTGCCATTGGTTTTAACGGTGTTCGACGGTGTTCTAAGGTGTTCGATGAACAGTTCGACGAACAGTTCCTCGAACATCCCGGTGTTCGACGAACCGAACCGAACCCGAACACTACGGGGTGGCTCAACACTAGTCCTGAATACCTCCGTTGAGTTTCTCCGGCCGGCTAACAGGACTCTTGCATAGGGAGATCTTCACACTGGTGATCCTACTGTCTGAGGGTACGGAGCTCCCGTCTACCCTCAGACAGTCTAACCTCTTTTCGCGCTCTCCAGCGCCGTCCACTCCCACGATAGGCGGTTCTTCTCCTGTATTTTACCGCCACTGTCACCATCTTGGAATCCATGCTTTGGGCCGCCATCTTGGGCCGCATGCCTTCCAACACTTTCTCCAGTGTTCTGCGTCGGCTCTTCCCCGTTTTCTTCATGCAAGGAGCTCGCATCCTGCCGATTACGCCAAATGTAAGGTGCCCCAGTGAGGTAGTCATGGGCGAGGTGTAGCCCCTGCTCACTCTGGCACCCTACAGACAATACATGTCCTCCCTCTGATGTGTGGCTGTATATGTGGTGCTCTCCACTTACTTCAGACCATCCAATCGCGGCTGTCTCCGGGCATTTCTCTTCTGGGACTAGGGCAGCAATAAATTCAGATGACGCGAGGATCTTAACCATAACTGGGACTTTACTCGGGGAAGAGGAATATATACAGTATTTACAGGCAGATATAATGGATAAGGCCCGACAGGTTATCATCTCCCTCACAGGCACTGGCAACATCTTCAGCCCTGGTTCCCTCTTTAAGTGAAGAATCTCTGTGGCTCTAATCTCTAGCCCAAGAGAATCTTCCTCACAATCGACAGTGTATCCGGATCCTATATCTCCCCCACGTCTCAGCCTGGAGTCCTATCTTACTCTGCTGCCTGCAGACTGAAAGTGCCCCAGGTCCTCAATACCTCCGTTGAGTTTCTCCAGCCGACTAACAGGACTCTTGCATAGGGAGATCTTCACTCTGGTGATCCTACTGTCTGAGGGTACAGAGCTCCCGTCTACTCTAGCTGCCACCATATAATCAGGCTGCCCGTACAGTTCACTGTCTCAACTCTCACTGACTCATTCTGGAAACTCACCACAGGTTTCCTAGAGTGCCCACCCTCTATGGGCTGTCCTTTTACTCAACTAACTCCTCACTATCACCCTGCTAGCAGACTCTTACTAACAGCTGTACCCAACAGTGGCATCTTGTGGCTGGTTACAAGTACTGCAGCCCACAAGGAATTATGTTAAACTACGCTCTAGACACACTCCATATCTGACCATGGCACCTAGTTCCCCCTCTACTCTACGGACTGGACCACTGCAGCTAACCCCTTGGCTTGGCCTAACAACAGATCAGAGAGGTCTAACTACGGGAACATTTTCTTTAACTACTTCAGTGCCAAAGGAAGGTTGTATCCTTCCTCACTATTACAGAGATTGCAGGGATCTGTACTGGGGGCAGTGGAGACTGCAGGGATCTGTACTGGGGGCAGTGGAGACTGCAGGGATCTATACTGGGGGCAGTGGAGACTGCAGGGATCTGTACTGGGGGCAGTGGAGACTGCAGGGATCTGTACTGGGGGCAGTTGGGACTGCAGAGATCTGTACTGGGAGCAATGGGGACTGCAGGGATCTGTACTGGGAGCAGTGGGGATCGCAGGGATCTGCACTGGGAGCTGTGGGGACTGCAGAGATCTGTGCCGGGAGCAGTGGGGACCGCAGGGATCTGTGCCGGGAGCAGTGGGGACCGCAGGGATCTGTGCTGGGAGCAGTGGGGACTGCAGGGATCTGTACTGGGAGAAGTGGAGACTGCAGAGATCTGTACTGGGAGCAGTGGAGACCTCAGGGATCTGTACTGGGGGCAGTGGAAACTGCAGGGACCTGTACTGGGGGCAGTGGGGACTGCAGGGACCTGTACTGGGGGCAGTGGGGACCGCAGGGATCTGTAGCAGGAGCAGTGGGGACTGCAGGGATCTGTGCTGGGAGCAGTGGGGACTGCAGGGATCTGTACTGGGAGCAGTGGAGACTGCAGAGATCTGTACTGGGAGCAGTGGAGACCTCAGGGATCTGTACTGGGGGCAGTGGAAACTGCAGGGACCTGTACTGGGGGCAGTGGGGACTGCAGGGACCTGTACTGGGGGCAGTGGGGACCGCAGGGATCTGTAGCAGGAGCAGTGGGGACCGCAGAGATCTGTGCTAGGACCGATTCTTTTTACCCTCTTTATTAATGACCTTGTGGATGGGATTGAGAGTAAAGTGTCAGTTTTTGCTGACGATACCAAACTATGTAGGATATTAAAATCTGATCTTCACAGTAAAATGTTACAAAACGATCTGGATAAGATGACTGAATGGGCAAACACTTGGCAGATGAGATATAATGTAGATAAATGTAGAGTAATGTCCCTAGGACAGAGTAATCCTATTGCTGCATATACATTAAATGGGAGTATACTCAGGACTACAGAACAGGAGAAGAACTTGAGTATTCGTGCTACAAGTAAGCTGAGCAGCAGTACTCAATGTCAAGCAGCAGCCGCAAAAGCAAACAAGATTTTAGGTTGTATAAAAAGAGATAAAATCCCGCGATCCCAACGTATTTTTACCCCTTTGTAAATCACTGATGAGGCCACATCTGGAATATGGGATCCAGTTTTGGGCTCCACATTTTAAAAAGGATGTTTGGAAGTTAGAGTCAGTTCAAAGGTGGCAACTAGATTATTACAAGGGATGGAGGCCTCTCCTATATTACACAGGATGGAGGCCTCTCCTATATTACACAGGATGGAGGCCTCTCCTATATTACACAGGATGGAGGCCTCTCCTATATTACACAGGATGGAGGCCTCTCCTATGATGAGAGGTTGGAAAAGTTGAGCTTGTTTATCTTAAAAAAACGACGCCTCAGAGGAGATCTCATTTACATGTATGAATATATGTGTGGTCAGTACAAAGGACGGCACATGACTTATTCCTTCCAAAGACCATACTAAGGGGGCACTCATTAGCGTAAGAAAGGCGATTCCGGCACCTAAACAGGAAAGGGTTCTTTACAGTCAGAGCAGTCGGACTGTGGAATGCTGACCACAAGAGGTAGTGATGGCCGACACTATAACATCTTTATACAAGGGCTGGATGATTTCCTCCATACTTATAACATTGTGGGTTATAGATCATTTAATTACAAAAATGTATAATTATTGGAGAACGGATCAACTTGATGGACCGTGTTTTTTTTTTCAACCTATGTAACTGACTAAAAAAAAGAGTTTCCAGCGTCCTGAACGTCTTAAAAAAAATTCCTTTTAATGAAAATTCTTTAAAATGAAGGCAACAACCTTGATCAGAGATAAATGCATATAAAAATCCAAGGAGAATTGCTACAAACAAACACTTTTCGGAAATAGTTTCTTATTCATTGCAATGAGTGAATAAGGAACTATTTCCGAAACGCGTTTGTTTGTAGCAATTCTCCTTGGATTTTTATATGCATTTGTCTCTGATCAAGGTTGTTGCCTTCATTTTAAAGAATTTTCATTAAAAGGAATTATTTTTAAGAAGTTCAGGACGCTGGAAATTCCCCTTCTGCGGCACTGCTGGCTTCCGAGTGCAGAACTTATAATATGGGTGAGCTGATTTTTTTTTCTTTTTATTTTCTATGCAACAATTTTTGCAATTGGGTTTCATTCTGTGTTGCACTGTATATTGCTGGCCGCTGAATGAGTTATCTGAGAATCTGTCAGCGAGCTTGTTTTGAGCAACTAATGATAGGTCTTTATTCTGTCTTTGGCCAGGTTCAGATGTGCGTTTTTTTACAGTCCATATACAGACCACAATATCTGGACTGACCACAGGTCTCAATACCCCAACTTGCAGCCTCACATATGAACTTACAAGTTTGAGTCAGTTAGGTCTGTATATGAACTGTGAAATATGCCTGTTCGAACCCAGCCTTATGATGAGCTCTTCCCAACTGAATTATGACTATAGGAGAATGATGAACTGAACTTTGATGAGGTCTATGGTCATAAGTCAGCTGAGGGGCGCTCAGAAAATGACAGATAAAGGAGCTACAAACTCCTCATCAGAATGAGCTTACTGATGGATTCTCAGATAACTCGTTCTGTAGCCAGTAACTGAGAACCTGTAAATTCAAATGGAGACTTTTTTTCCTACTTAAACTCAATTCCAGAAATAATCTTTAGCCCCAAAAACATACATTGAAGAGGGAAAAAATGATCCCAAGAGGTGTCCATATCCTTAACATGTATATTTTTCTCGATGGTCTGTGTTATCTTTGGACTTAATAGAAGTTATTATTTTGTATATATTTGTGGTGTACCTGATATACAAGTACACACCAGTCTGGTTTCGATATGGACTATCGCTTAAAAGTTCTATATTCAATGTACATCTGATTTGCTTCCACTAGATGGCGAACTATCACTATAATTCTACGTGTACTGCAGATATCCTTTATCTCCACTAGATGGTGATCTGATGACATTTAGCCTCTACATTTACTTTTATGCCCATAAATTACCTACTGTTTAAATTAGGTTTTTCTCTTAGAGAACCTGACAGCTGATATATGCTGCCCCATTCAGTAATTTTGAGCATTTTTTTGGTAATTTTTTTTTTCACCATATGACAATCTTAAAATAAAATTAAAATTAAAAATCTTGCATCGGTCACTGGAGATTTTTTAGGCTCTAACTTTGTTCTTTCAGGAAATCCACATATACATTAACAGACTGTCTCAGTCCCTAGCTTATGGTATTGAAGTCTCTAATGAGTCTGAACAGAGTTCATGGGGCAAGGAGGAGGAGGTGAGCTGTGAGATCACCTATTGTGAATGGTGGATCCTGTGTTATCTACTGTATATAGAGGTATTATCAGTCATTGTACAGGAGGAGGAGGAGGTGAGCTGTGACATCACCTATTGTGAATGGTGGATCCTGTGTTATCTACTGTATATAGAGGTGTTATCAGTCATTGTACAGGAGGAGGAGGTGAGCTGTGACATCATCTATTGTGAATGGTGGATCCTGTGTTATCTACTGTATATAGAGGTATTATCAGTCATTGTACAGGAGGAGGAGGAGGTGAGCTGTGACATCACCTATTGTGAATGGTGGATCCTGTGTTATCTACTGTATATAGAGGTGTTATCAGTCATTGTACAGGAGGAGGAGGTGAGCTGTGACATCATCTATTGTGAATGGTGGATCCTGTGTTATCTACTGTATATAGAGGTGTTATCAGTCATTGTACAGGAGGAGGTGAGCTGTGACATCCTCTATTGTGAATGGTGGATCCTGTGTTATCTACTGTATATAGAGGTATTATCAGTCATTGTACAGGAGGAGGAGGAGGTGAGCTGTGACATCATCTATTGTGAATGGTGGATCCTGTGTTATCTACTGTATATAGCGGTGTTATCAGTCATTGTACAGGAGGAGGAGGAGGTGAGCTGTGACATCTATTGTGAATGGTGGATCCTGTGTTATCTCCTGTATATAGAGGTGTTATCAGTCATTGTACAGGAGGAGGTGAGCTGTGACATCATCTATTGTGAATGGTGGATCCTGTGTTATCTACTGTATATAGAGGTGTTATCAGTCATTGTACAGGAGGAGGTGAGCTGTGACATGCTCTATTGTGAATGGTGGATCCTGTGTTATCTACTGTATATAGAGGTATTATCAGTCATTGTACAGGAGGAGGAGGAGGTGAGCTGTGACATCACCTATTGTGAATGGTGGATCCTGTGTTATCTACTGTATATAGAGGTGTTATCAGTCATTGTACAGGAGGAGGAGGTGAGCTGTGACATCATCTATTGTGAATGGTGGATCCTGTGTTATCTACTGTATATAGAGGTGTTATCAGTCATTGTACAGGAGGAGGTGAGCTGTGACATCCTCTATTGTGAATGGTGGATCCTGTGTTATCTACTGTATATAGAGGTATTATCAGTCATTGTACAGGAGGAGGAGGAGGTGAGCTGTGACATCATCTATTGTGAATGGTGGATCCTGTGTTATCTACTGTATATAGCGGTGTTATCAGTCATTGTACAGGAGGAGGAGGAGGTGAGCTGTGACATCTATTGTGAATGGTGGATCCTGTGTTATCTCCTGTATATAGAGGTGTTATCAGTCATTGTACAGGAGGAGGTGAGCTGTGACATCATCTATTGTGAATGGTGGATCCTGTGTTATCTACTGTATATAGAGGTGTTATCAGTCATTGTACAGGAGGAGGTGAGCTGTGACATGCTCTATTGTGAATGGTGGATCCTGTGTTATCTACTGTATATAGAGGTATTATCAGTCATTGTACAGGAGGAGGAGGAGGTGAGCTGTGACATCATCTATTGTGAATGGTGGATCCTGTGTTATCTACTGTATATAGCGGTGTTATCAGTCATTGTACAGGAGGAGGAGGAGGTGAGCTGTGACATCTATTGTGAATGGTGGATCCTGTGTTATCTCCTGTATATAGAGGTGTTATCAGTCATTGTACAGGAGGAGGTGAGCTGTGACATCATCTATTGTGAATGGTGGATCCTGTGTTATCTACTGTATATAGAGGTATTATCAGTCATTGTACAGGAGGAGGAGGAGGTGAGCTGTGACATCATCTATTGTGAATGGTGGATCCTGTGTTATCTACTGTATATAGCGGTGTTATCAGTCATTGTACAGGAGGAGGAGGAGGTGAGCTGTGACATCTATTGTGAATGGTGGATCCTGTGTTATCTACTGTATATAGAGGTGTTATCAGTCATTGTACAGGAGGAGGTGAGCTGTGACATCATCTATTGTGAATGGTGGATCCTGTGTTATCTACTGTATATAGAGGTGTTATCAGTCATTGTACAGGAGGAGGTGAGCTGTGACATCCTCTATTGTGAATGGTGGATCCTGTGTTATCTACTGTATATAGAGGTATTATCAGTCATTGTACAGGAGGAGGAGGTGAGCTGTGACATCATCTATTGTGAATGGTGGATCCTGTGTTATCTACTGTATATAGCGGTGTTATCAGTCATTGTACAGGAGGAGGAGGAGGTGAGCTGTGACATCATCTATTGTGAATGGTGGATCCTGTGTTATCTACTGTATATAGCGGTGTTATCAGTCATTGTACAGGAGGAGGAGGAGGTGAGCTGTGACATCACCTATTGTGAATGGTGGATCCTGTGTTATCTACTGTATATAGAGGTGTTATCAGTCATTGTACAGGAGGAGGAGGAGGTGAGCTGTGACATCATCTATTGTGAATGGTGGATCCTGTGTTATCTACTGTATATAGCGGTGTTATCAGTCATTGTACAGGAGGAGGAGGAGGTGAGCTGTGACATCACCTATTGTGATTGGTGGATCCTGTGTTATCTACTGTATATAGAGGTGTTATCAGTCATTGTACAGGAGGGGGGAGGTGAGCTGTGATATCACCTATTGTGAATGGTGGATCCTGTGTTATCTACTGTATATAGAGGTGTTATCAGTCATTGTACTGGAGAGGGAGGAAGTTAGTTTACAAGACCGGGGGTAGTTTGAGGGGGTGACAAATTGGACAATTGCCCATGCCTGCAATGACTGGACAGCCAGGAGTGTAGTGTGTAAACCTGCATTACTCTGTGCCACTGGCTAATCTACCATTAAAATTGAATCAGAGACTTTGCCACAAGATACATTCACTGATTAGTAGGTTTTTTTGTGCACTGCTAATGGACTAGTATTGGGGAAACATCTTATGTCGAATTTATAGAATAATATTACATGTATTATATTAAAGCGCCATGGAATAAATGTAATATATAACAATAAATAATATATACCAAGAAATAATATATTAGTTGCATTAAAAAATTGCATCAATCTTAAAAATATTACTTTCTACAAAGAAACTTCTCCTTTCCATAAATATGTGTCTATATATAGGGATAGTCCCATTGTCTCCGTTAGATAGGCTGATTCCTCTGCTTCTCTTATTTGGAAGCTTGGCTTTCAGTGACATGTTTGCTCATGGAGCTGCAGGTTCGGTGCTCAGTTGGTTTCCCTTTGAAGCTGCTTTTCCTTCTAAGTTTTCACTTGTATGTCTGTGTCGCTCGGGGCCCAGGTCTATGATCTGCTTAATCTGGATACATAGCATATTGTAAGACTGACTTATACTGACTACAGATGTGTCCACAGTGCTCAGGAAGGCCACAAAGTAGCAAGGGAGGGCTAAAGGTATTAACATTTTCCTACCGTTTTGTGTATACAGCTCCCAGGCAGAATTATGTCTTTGATTATAGTAACCCCTAGTGTAGTCTGATCCAACGGTTATGTCAGTTATCCCCTAAAACAGGAACAGCAGAGTACGAGAGACGCATCATTTAGCACCGGAGCTGTATACAGAAAACTGTAGATGTAGATGCAGGATTGTATTACGTAGGATTTTTTTGTAGTCTGTAATTATGGAGCAACACGCTGTACACAAAGTGATAGGATATTTTTAACACAGAATATTTGTGAAGTTTCTTCACTTTTTTATTTTATTTTAGACGCACTGGATTATAAAAAGTATTATCCCATTAAGTGCATCTTGGCAGCAGTATGGAGGCATTAAGTAACTGATTTTAAAATAGTTCCTCTAGGGAGGAGTTTAGGATATTACATTCGATACATTAAAATAAAAGAGACAGACACGTTTATTTTTGAATAAATATTTATTGTTGAAAGACTGTAATTTATTCCTTTGTCACCAGGGGGCGCCGTAATGCATCACTCAGTCACTTGATGCTGGAGGCCCCTGTACAGCAAAGAATTCAATGCACCTTCTTTAAGGAAGACGTTAAAATATACATTACATTCAGGGAATACACCGTCAATGTTAATAATTACGATACAATTGTAATAAATTACTGAGAAGGTTTCAGATGTCCAGAAAACTTGGATATAGAATCAATTTTTTACCTAAAAACAACAGACAGTCAAGAACTATTCTGCTCGCCAAACGCCTCGGGTTAATCCGGAATTACCGCAGCGCTACGGAAAAGTGGACAGAACCGCCGCATTTTCCAATATGGAGGCTAATATGGAACGTGACTGTCGGCCGTCGTGTAACAGAAATGTGTTCAAATTCTACACGGATGTAAAATAGCTACAAAAATAAATCGCACGTATTAAACATAGTAAATGTGAACAGTTACAACTTTTTATATTCTTTTCCCTTTTGTTCATTTGACAATTTAATTGTTAAGTTTTTTTATATTTTTTTTTTTTCCGCATTTTATTTTTTCACAATTAAAGGAATTGCGCCAACTCTGAGATTAGAGGGTCCGGCCACCATTACAACTTTTATTTTTTATCTCCATGCATCTAAAGAAAAAAAAAAAACAACTAGATCTGATTTTAAAACTTCTCAGTTTTGTTCCTGCAGCTTCTGTGCAAAACTTTGTCTCTTGTTCTACCGTCTAGAGTAAGGCGCTTGTTCACATGTTGCATTTATGATGCTTTTTTTTTTTTTTTTTTTTTTACAGTAGCAGCTAAATGAATGCGATTTCCAAAATTTTATTCTCTGTGCATTTTTTTGTGCTTTTTTTTCAACCCGTGCATTATTTTTTTTAAAAAAAGGCAGAAATGCATTGTTTTTTTTGCATTTTTTATTCTAGTTTTTCCCCCCACTGAGACCAAAAAAAGTCTCATATATGCATCAAAAAATGAGCAAAATCTTCTCTGTGAATTCCATGCAGAAAAAAAGATGCAGGAAAAAGCTACATGTGAACAAACCCTAAGATGAGGCCGTTGACATTACTGTTGGATCAGACTACACATGCAGTTTCTTTGTAGTCTGTTACCAAGGAGACACATCATTCTGCCCAGAAGATGCATACACAAAACAGTAGGAAAATTTAATTTTAGAAATTTAAACATCTCGAGAAAGCTTTTTTTTTTTTATGAAGGGAAAGAATTTACCCCAAAAAGAATTGAACCCCTTAAGGCATCAATAATAATAATTGGCCAATACCATTTATATGATAGGGGCAGCCGATCACCACGATCCATTTTGATTGGTCAAAGCATTTCAAACTACCAATCGAAAGGCAGGAACAAGCGAATGTTTGCAAATTACCGAATGTCACTTCGGGGGACCCATTTTCGATGTCTGCTTGCTGTCAGTGAATGGAAACCTTCTTGTTCACTTTAAGAAGCTGTAAATGTGTCCACATTGTGTCTGTGACGCAGGTGTAGAGCTCGTTACAGTGTGTCAGTCTCATTTAATTTAATATGATTTTCATTCACTGAAAGAAGCGGAGATGAAACAGAAACTGTTAGAAAGTTGTGGAACTGGGTAAGCCCTCTCTATCCATTACATCGGAGGAGTTGTCCCTTTATTTCCCCTACATGGAAGTAAAAGGGTGAAAGGGTCGTATTCCCATTAAAATAGAAAAAGTTGCAGAAAGTTTTTATGTTTGTTATGTTCATATTGTCCGAGGGTGGAAACGGCCCAGTAATTGCCTTGTTACAGTAAAACTTTATTTTTATTTATTTCTATCTGGACCTGATACTTTTTACCCTCCTACTTGTGCTTTATTATTATCGCATGTGTCATACTCGCCACGTCTCCGCCAACGAGACCTGTATTGCTTTAAACTACAGATTTGCATTTTAACACCCTGTTGTACTTTCCATATGATACAACACGAGACATATCGGGAACGATAACGAACCAGCCACAAAATACTAAAAGAAAGACCCGTCCTGTCCCGGACCACAAGCGTCGGGAGAGGAAACCCCTCAGAATGTCCACTGCCTTCACCGAAACCTTATTTATTGCACCCGTGTGTTCATAAAAATAGAATAATTATTCGATGCCGTCGTCATACGCTGCGTCATCCAGTGTTTTGATGGAGGTAATGGTTAATATATATATATATATATATATATATATATTTGTGGTCATTACAAATAAAAGGCTGTGCAGGATTGATCATGAAACTTTTTTAAGTCCCACCCCTGAGTAACCTGGGAACACACCCCAAACTGTTGGGAACTTCCACTTTATGCTAATTTACAGTAACCCCAC
Source organism: Phyllobates terribilis (assembly GCF_046119375.1). NCBI lineage: Eukaryota > Metazoa > Chordata > Amphibia > Anura > Dendrobatidae > Phyllobates > Phyllobates terribilis. The sequence goes on along the minus strand of NW_027362769.1, from coordinate 165,941,411 downwards.
CTCTTTGTACGAATTAATAAGCCCGAATGGGTCCATTATTTTTACAAGGCTGTGGAGATAAGCGGCTGCTAATCCCCATTTCTATCAAGGAAAATTATGGAGACCATTTGAGACTTTTCCACCTTCTTAGTTCTATCGTCAGCTTAAAAATGTGCTTTTAAAGACCCCTTTAATAGTACTATGAGTGTAACAAGAAATATTCTTAAAGTTCAGCTTCATCTAAAATTCAGAACTTTTTTATTTGGATAGAGCTTTTTTTTCTGACTTGACCTGTATTTTCCACTAGAGGGAGCTCAGGAGCTTACAGCATACTATTATTGAGTTCTGTACGCAATGAGCTCCTGAGCTCCTCCTAGTGGAGGCTGCAGGAAACCAGGATATTACCATTTCAGTTTGTACTTATGCAGGGGACTTGGAGCTGCTATAAAGATATAGAATTACATTTAGAATTAAAAGATAAAACATATCTTAATATTCCTCCGATTTTGACCCAAGAATAAGCAAAGATTTCATTTTATCTTTATTCTGGAGGCAGCTTTCTCTTGTGCTCATTGTTGCCCTCTGCTGGCAAATGCATGAAGTATGACTTGTCAAATAGAGTGACAACTGCTCTGAACATATTTCTGATTCACAGAAAAAGGTTGTCACAGGTGAAACCCATTCAAACACAGTCACTGACAAACTAAGATGTGTTTAGTCCCACTAGTACGCCGCCCCTATAGACAAGAAGCAGGTAGTAGATTATTTCTATTTGACTATGGAATGTGAGTGATTTTCGCTATGTTGTTTGCTCTGTCTTTGTGCTCCCAATTGTGTGGTTCATTCTGTGCTTGTGAAGGTATAATCCGTATACTGAGTTCATGAAGCCACTATGCCCAATATAATATATATGTATCTAGAAAAATACTCTGTTATTTTGTCTTCTGCAGCGTCAATCAGCCGATGCGCCCACAGTCGGCCAAATTCCGGAGACGGGGTTCCTTCTGTAGATATGTAGAGAACGGTCATAGATACAAATAACATAAGTCCATTTCCCGAAGGTTTGTGCGCTCCTTCTTCAGGACGTGAAGTTCGGCTATCACACACCAGTCCGAAAAATGTTAATTTGCGCACACGGGTTATTTTATAGTTTTTCTTTAACCCAACAATATAAGTTTGGTTCACACCATTGTAATATTTGCTGCTGTCATTTGTGATGAAAGATTTAGGAGGTAAATAAGATCCCCTCGGCGTCTTCATTCAAACATCTCGTAATGGCGGGTCTGCCTCACTCGGGGAACCATGTCCAATAGTAATCTGCAAGTCAAGAAAAGAGATGGAAATGAGAAAAAAAAATGCAACCAGAAGTGTCTATTGAATGTCCACACTGTTTACAGCGCTATTCAGCTCCTCGGGGGCGGGGCTCTTGTTCAGACTTTCTGATTGGCAGACCTGCTCTAACTTTACAGGTCCTGTGATAAAGGACTTCTCTTCTCGGCTATAGTTTGCTACATTAGGGCATCATGACTTGGATGACTATATATATGTAGTGAAATTGGTGGAAGACCCTTATACATGCCTCCCAACTATACTATTTTTGACAGGATTTAAGCAAATAAACACCAAACAGCACAGAAATTCCCACAAATTCCCACTTTACAGTGTCCGGAACCTATTGTAGTCCAGTTTGGTAGAACAGTTGGGTATCAACCATGTGCCATCTATAAAACTAGAGGCTTTCTACATGATGTCTCTAGACCCCGCCCCCGCGGTACCTGAACATGGGTGGAATTGCTATCTACCCCCTTCGTTGTGCTCCAGATAATTACAGTAATCTCACAATCTACTTACTTTATCCCGTATCCCATTATTATAAGTCCGATCAAGATTCCGACAGTTCCATCCAGGTACCAGACAGAAGCATTGTGTTTATACACCTCTGCGCTTATAAGAATGGAAAATCCCATGATGCCGCCCACTAAAGAGTTAAATCCTGGAAAATAAATCAGCACAAAGTATATTATTATAATAGAATGCAGCTTTGGATGTGACTGGAGTATAATGCATATGGAAGGTTTCTAAGAAAAATGGGCTTAATTTTATTTTTTTTTACAACTTCAAAAGTTTAGACAAGTTTTGAAAAAAAAGGAGAAGTCATAAAATGCACTAAATAAAGGAATGGCAAAAAGTGCTTCACATGTAATATGCCTAGTAAATTGCAACCTATATACCATGCCATCAGTGCTATTTTCACTGAATATTTATAAATTTCCACCATTCTTTACACTGCTGGCTGGACACTGAAAAACAAGTTGTTTATTTTTTATTGTACTTGATTTATAGAAAGTTTTCATTTCCCTTTAATAATTAAGTTCATGCTTATCCAGATATGTAAGAGTACTGAAGTCTTACACAGCAAAAAAAATATATAAATAAAAATTGCTACATAAATACCCTGAGTGAACCCGGCCTGACCATTCTACATTTTCTCTCCGGTCGGAATTAGTTGCACATGGGCAGTTAAATGTAAAATCCAAGCTGTGACACAATAACTATTCTGTGCTGCCTTCATATTCTTTATTACATATCAATATTTGATTAAAGTTAGCAATTGTAATTTCCAAAATCATAGTGAGACACGCATCCTCCCCATGAATAGATTAATGTGCCCTCTGGCACCAAAAGGGAATGACGGAACCTGCTAAAATGCTGTTTCCGAATGACGAGAATTACCCTGCTAAAACGTTACCGTAATAACTCTTACTATATGTCAGTATTAAAATATATCAGTGACAGTATTATAGTAGTTATATTCTTATACATAGGGGGCAGTATTATAGTAGTTATATTCTTGTACATAGGAGCAGTATTATAGTAGTTATATTCTTGTACATAGGGGGCAGTTTTATAATAGTTATATTCTTGTACATAGTGGGCAGTATTATAGTAGTTATATTCTTGTACATAGGAGCAGTATTATAGTAGTTATATTCTTGTACATAGGGGCAGTATTATAGTAGTTATATTCTTGTACATAGGGGCAGTATTATAGTAGTTATATTCTTGTACATAGGGGGCAGTATTATAGTAGTTATATTCTTGTACATAGGGGCAGTATTATAGTAGTTATATTCTTGTATATAGGAGCAGAATTATAGTAGTTATATTCTTGTACATAGGGGCAGTATTATAGTAGTTATATTCTTATACATAGGGGCAGTATTATAGTAGTTATATTCTTGTACATAGGGGCAGTATTATAGTAGTTATATTCTTGTACATAGGGGGCAGTATTATAGTAGTTATATTCTTGTACATAGGGGCAGTATTATAGTAGTTATATTCTTGTATATAGGAGCAGAATTATAGTAGTTATATTCTTGTACATAGGGGCAGTATTATAGTAGTTATATTCTTATACATAGGGGCAGTATTATAGTAGTTATATTCTTGTACATAGGGGCAGTATTATAGTAGTTATATTCTTGTATATAGGAGCAGAATTATAGTAGTTATATTCTTGTACATAGGGGCAGTATTATAGTAGTTATATTCTTGTACATAGGGGCAGTATTATAGTAGTTATATTCTTGTACATAGGAGCAGTATTATAGTAGTTATATTCTTATACATAGGGGGCAGTATTATAGTAGTTATATTCTTGTACATAGGAGCAGTATTATAGTAGTTATATTCTTGTACATAGGAGCAGTATTATAGTAATTATATTCTTGTACATAGGAGCAGTATTATAGTAGTTATATTCTTGTACATAGGAGCAGTATTATAGTAGTTATATTCTTGTACATAGGGGCAGTATTATAGTAATTATATTATTGTACATAGGGGGCAGTATTATAGTAGTTATATTCTTGTACATAGGAGCAGTATTATAGTAGTTATATTGTTGTACATACAGCAGTATTATAGAAGTTATATTCTTGTACATACGAGCAGTATTATAGTAGTTATATTCTTGCACATAGGGGCAGTATTATAGTAGTTATATTCTTGTACATAGGGAGCAGTATTATAGTAGTTATATTCTTGTACATAGGGGCAGTATTATAGTAGTTATATTCTTGTACATAGGGGCAGTATTATAGTAGTTATATTCTTGTACATAGGGGCAGTATTATAGTAGTTATATTCTTGTATATAGGAGCAGAATTCTAGTAGTTATATTCTTGTACATAGGGGCAGTATTATAGTAGTTATATTCTTGTACATAGGGGCAGTATTATAGTAGTTATATTCTTGTACATAGGAGCAGTATTATAGTAGTTATATTCTTGTACATAGGGGCAGTATTATAGTAATTATATTCTTGTACATAGGGGGCAGTATTATAGTAGTTATATTCTTGTACATAGGAGCAGTATTATAGTAGTTATATTCTTGTACATAGGGGCAGTATTATAGTAATTATATTCTTGTACATAGGGGGCAGTATTATAGTAGTTATATTCTTGTACATAGGAGCAGTATTATAGTAGTTATATTCTTGTACATACAGCAGTATTATAGTAGTTATATTCTTGCACATAGGGGCAGTATTATAGTAGTTATATTCTTGTACATAGGGGCAGTATTATAGTAGTTATATTCTTGTACATAGGGGGCAGTATTATAGTAGTTATATTCTTGTACATAGGGGCAGTATTATAGTAGTTATATTCTTGTATATAGGAGCAGAATTATAGTAGTTATATTCTTGTACATAGGGGCAGTATTATAGTAGTTATATTCTTGTATATAGGAGCAGAATTATAGTAGTTATATTCTTGTACATAGGGGCAGTATTATAGTAGTTATATTCTTGTACATAGGGGCAGTATTATAGTAGTTATATTCTTGTACATAGGAGCAGTATTATAGTAGTTATATTCTTATACATAGGGGGCAGTATTATAGTAGTTATATTCTTGTACATAGGAGCAGTATTATAGTAGTTATATTCTTGTACATAGGAGCAGTATTATAGTAATTATATTCTTGTACATAGGAGCAGTATTATAGTAGTTATATTCTTGTACATAGGAGCAGTATTATAGTAGTTATATTCTTGTACATAGGGGCAGTATTATAGTAATTATATTATTGTACATAGGGGGCAGTATTATAGTAGTTATATTCTTGTACATAGGAGCAGTATTATAGTAGTTATATTGTTGTACATACAGCAGTATTATAGTAGTTATATTCTTGTACATAAGAGCAGTATTATAGTAGTTATATTCTTGCACATAGGGGCAGTATTATAGTAGTTATATTCTTGTACATAGGGAGCAGTATTATAGTAGTTATATTCTTGTACATAGGGGCAGTATTATAGTAGTTATATTCTTGTACATAGGGGCAGTATTATAGTAGTTATATTCTTGTACATAGGGGCAGTATTATAGTAGTTATATTCTTGTATATAGGAGCAGAATTCTAGTAGTTATATTCTTGTACATAGGGGCAGTATTATAGTAGTTATATTCTTGTACATAGGGGCAGTATTATAGTAGTTATATTCTTGTACATAGGAGCAGTATTATAGTAGTTATATTCTTGTACATAGGGGCAGTATTATAGTAATTATATTCTTGTACATAGGGGGCAGTATTATAGTAGTTATATTCTTGTACATAGGAGCAGTATTATAGTAGTTATATTCTTGTACATAGGGGCAGTATTACAGTAATTATATTCTTGTACATAGGGGGCAGTATTATAGTAGTTATATTCTTGTACATAGGAGCAGTATTATAGTAGTTATATTCTTGTACATACAGCAGTATTATAGTAGTTATATTCTTGCACATAGGGGCAGTATTATAGTAGTTATATTCTTGTACATAGGGGCAGTATTATAGTAGTTATATTCTTGTACATAAGAGCAGTATTATAGTAGTTATATTCTTGCACATAGGGGCAGTATTATAGTAGTTATATTCTTGTACATAGGGAGCAGTATTATAGTAGTTATATTCTTGCACATAGGGACAGTATTATAGTAGTTATATTCTTGCACATAGGGGCAGTATTATAGTAGTTATATTCTTGTACATAGGGAGCAGTATTATAGTAGTTATATTCTTGTACATAGGAGCAGTATTATAGTAGTTATATTCTTGTACATAGGGGCAGTATTATAGTAGTTATATTCTTGTACATAGGAGACAGTATTATAGTAGTTATATTCTTGTACATAGGGATAGTATTATAGTAGTTATATTCCTGTACATAGAGGCAGTATTATAGTAGTTATATTCTTGTACATAGGAGCAGTATTATAGTAGTTATATTCTTGTACATACAGCAGTATTATAGTAGTTATATTCTTGTACATACAGCAGTATTATAGTAGTTATATTCTTGTACATAAGAGCAGTATTATAGTAGTTATATTCTTGCACATAGGGGCAGTATTATAGTAGTTATATTCTTGTACATAGGGAGCAGTATTATAGTAGTTATATTCTTGTACATAGGAGCAGTATTATAGTAGTTATATTCTTGTACATAGGGGCAGTATTATAGTAGTTATATTCCTGTACATAGGAGCAGTATTATAGTAGTTATATTCTTGTACATATGAATCAGTATTATAGTAGCTATATTCTTGTACATAGGAGACAGTATTATAGTAGTTATATTCTTGTACATAGGGATAGTATTATAGTAGTTATATTCTTGTACATAGAGGCAGTATTATAGTAGTTATATTCTTGTACATAGGAGACAGTATTATAGTAGTTATATTCTTGTACATAGGGATAGTATTATAGTAGTTATATTCTTGTACATAGAGGCAGTATTATAGTAGTTATATTCTTGTACATAGGAGCAGTATTATAGTAGTTATATTCTTGTACATAGGGGCAGTATTATAGTAGTTATATTCTTGTACATACAGCAGTATTATAGTAGTTATATTCTTGTACATAAGAGCAGTATTATAGTAGTTATATTCTTGCACATAGGGGCAGTATTATAGTAGTTATATTCTTATACATAGGGAGCAGTATTATAGTAGTTATATTCTTGTACATAGGAGCAGTATTATAGTAGTTATATTCTTGTACATAGGGGCAGTATTATAGTAGTTATATTCCTGTACATATGAGCAGTATTATAGTAGTTATATTCTTGTACATATGAATCAGTATTATAGTAGTTATATTCTTGTACATAGGAGACAGTATTATAGTAGTTATATTCTTGTACATAGGGATAGTATTATAGTAGTTATATTCTTGTACATAGAGGCAGTATTATAGTAGTTATATTCTTGTACATAGGAGACAGTATTATAGTAGTTATATTCTTGTACATAGGGATAGTATTATAGTAGTTATATTCTTGTACATAGGGGCAGTATTAAAGTAGTTATATTGCTGTACATAGGAGCAGTATTATAGTAGTTATATTCTTGTACATAGAGGCAGTATTATAGTAGTTATATTCTTGTACATAGGAGACAGTATTATAGTAGTTATATTCTTGTACATAGGGATAGTATTATAGTAGTTATATTCTTGTACATAGAGGCAGTATTATAGTAGTTATATTCTTGTACATAGGAGCAGTATTATAGTAGTTATATTCTTGTACATAGGGGCAGTATTATAGTAGTTATATTCTTGTACACACAGCAGTATTATAGTAGTTATATTCTTGTACATAAGAGCAGTATTATAGTAGTTATATTCTTGTACATAGGAGCAGTATTATAGTAGTTATATTCTTGTACATAGGGGCAGTATTATAGTAGTTATATTCCTGTACATAGGAGCAGTATTATAGTAGTTATATTCTTGTACATATGAATCAGTATTATAGTAGTTATATTCTTGTACATAGGAGACAGTATTATAGTAGTTATATTCTTGTACATAGGGATAGTATTATAGTAGCTATATTCTTGTACATAGAGGCAGTATTATAGTAGTTATATTCTTGTACATAGGAGACAGTATTATAGTAGTTATATTCTTGTACATAGGGATAGTATTATAGTAGTTATATTCTTGTACATAGAGGCAGTATTATAGTAGTTATATTCTTGTACATATGGAGCAGTATTATAGTAGTTATATTCTTGTACATAGGGAGCAGTATTATAGTAGTTATATTCTTGTACATAGGGAGCAGAATTATAGTAGTTATAGTCTTGTACATAGAGAGCAGTATTATAATATATTCTTGTACATAGGAGCAGTATTATAGTAGTTATATTCTTCTACATAGGAGCAGCATTATAGTAGTTATATTCTTGTACATAGGGGCAGTAATATAGTAGTTATATTCTTGTACATAGGGAGCAGTATTATAGTAGTTACATTCTTGTACATAGGGGCAGTATTATAGTAGTTATATTCTTGTACATAGGGGCAGTATTATAGTAGTTATATTCTTGTACATAGGAGCAGTATTATAGTAGTTATATTCTTGTACATAGAGGCAGTATTATAGTAGTTATATTCTTGTACATAGAGGCAGTATTATAGTAGTTATATTCTTGTACATAGGAGACAGTATTATAGTAGTTATATTCTTGTACATAGGGATAGTATTATAGTAGTTATATTCCTGTACATAGGAGCAGTATTATAGTAGTTATATTCTTGTACATAGAGGCAGTATTATAGTAGTTATATTCTTGTACATAGGAGACAGTATTATAGTAGTTATATTCTTGTACATAGGGATAGTATTATAGTAGTTATATTCTTGTACATAGAGGCAGTATTATAGTAGTTATATTCTTGTACATAGGAGCAGTATTATAGTAGTTATATTCTTGTACATAGGGGCAGTATTATAGTAGTTATATTCTTGTACACACAGCAGTATTATAGTAGTTATATTCTTGTACTTAAGAGCAGTATTATAGTAGTTATATTCTTGTACATAGGAGCAGTATTATAGTAGTTATATTCTTGTACATAGGGGCAGTATTATAGTAGTTATATTCCTGTACATAGGAGCAGTATTATAGTAGTTATATTCTTGTACATATGAATCAGTATTATAGTAGTTATATTCTTGTACATAGGGGGCAGTATTATAGTAGTTATATTCTTGTACATAGGGGGCAGTATTATAGTAGTTATATTCTTGTACATAGGGGGCAGTATTATAGTAGTTATATTCTTGTACATAGGGGGCAGTATTATAGTAGTTATATTCTTGTACATATGGGCAGTATTATAGTAGTTATATTCTTGTACATAGAGGCAGTATTATAGTAGTTATATTCTTGTACATATGGAGCAGTATTATAGTAGTTATATTCTTGTACATAGGGAGCAGTATTATAGTAGTTATATTCTTGTACATAGGGAGCAGAATTATAGTAGTTATAGTCTTGTACATAGAGAGCAGTATTATAATATATTCTTGTACATAGGAGCAGTATTATAGTAGTTATATTCTTCTACATAGGAGCAGCATTATAGTAGTTATATTCTTGTACATAGGGGCAGTAATATAGTAGTTATATTCTTGTACATAGGGAGCAGTATTATAGTAGTTACATTCTTGTACATAGGGGCAGTATTATAGTAGTTATATTCTTGTACATAGGGGCAGTATTATAGTAGTTATATTCTTGTACATAGGGAGCAGTATTATAGTAGTTATATTCTTGTACATAGGGAGCAGTATTATGGTAGTTATATTCTTGTACATAGGGGCAGTATTATAGTAGTTATATTCTTGTATATAGGGGCAGTATTATAGTAGTTATATTCTTGTACATAGGGGGCAGTAATATAGTAGTTATATTCTTGTATATAGGAGCAGCATTATAGTAGTTATATACTTGTACATAGGAGCAGTATTATAGTAGTTTTATTCTTGTACATAGGGGCAGTATTATAGTAGTTATATTCTTTTATATAGGGAGCAATATTATAGTAGTTATATTCTTGTACATAGGGACAGTATTATAGTAGTTATATTCTTGTACATAGGGGCAGTATTATAGTAGTTATATTCTTGTACATAGGGGGCAGTATTATAGTAGTTAAATTCTTGTACATAGGAGCAGTATTATAGTAGTTATATTCTTGTACATAGGGGGCAGTATTATAGTAGTTATATTCTTGTACATAGGGGCAGTATTATAGTAGTTATATTCTTGTACATAGGGGGCAGTATTATAGTAGTTAAATTCTTGTACATAGGAGCAGTATTATAGTAGTTATATTCTTGTACATAGGGACAGTATTATAGTAGTTATATTCTTGTACATAGGGGCAGTATTATAGTAGTTATATTCTTGTACATAGGGGGCAGTATTATAGCAGTTATATTCTTGTACATAGGAGCAGTATTATAGTAGTTATATTCTTGTACATAGGGGCAGTATTATAGTAGTTATATTCTTGTACATAGGGGCAGTATTATAGTAGTTATATTCTTGTACATAGGGAGCAGTATTATAGTAGTTATATTCTTGTACATAGGGGGCAGTATTATAGTAGTTGAATTCTTGTACATAGGAGCAGTATTATAGTAGTTATATTCTTGTACATAGGGACAGTATTATAGTAGTTATATTCTTGTACATAGGGGGCAGTATTATAGTAGTTATATTCTTGTACATAGGGGGCAGTATTATAGTAGTTATATTCTTGTACATAGGGGGCAGTATTATAGTAGTTATATTCTTGTACATATGGGCAGTATTATAGTAGTTATATTCTTGTACATAGGGGGTAGTATTATAGTAGTTATATTCTTGTACATAGGGAGCAGTATTATAGTAGTTATATTCTTGTACATAGGGGGCAGTATTATAGTAGTTATATTCTTGTACATAGGGGGCAGTATTATAGTAGTTATATTCTTGTACATATGGGCAGTATTATAGTAGTTATATTCTTGTACATAGAGGCAGTATTATAGTAGTTATTTTCTTGTACATATGGAGCAGTATTATAGTAGTTATATTCTTGTACATAGGGAGCAGTATTATAGTAGTTATATTCTTGTACATAGGGAGCAGAATTATAGTAGTTATAGTCTTGTACATAGAGAGCAGTATTATAATATATTCTTGTACATAGGAGCAGTATTATAGTAGTTATATTCTTCTACATAGGAGCAGCATTATAGTAGTTATATTCTTGTACATAGGGGCAGTAATATCGTAGTTACATTCTTGTACATAGGGAGCAGTATTATAGTAGTTACATTCTTGTACATAGGGGCAGTATTATAGTAGTTATATTCTTGTACATGGGGGCAGTATTATAGTAGTTATATTCTTGTACATAGGGAGCAGTATTATAGTAGTTATATTCTTGTACATAGGGAGCAGTATTATGGTAGTTATATTCTTGTACATAGGGGCAGTATTATAGTAGTTATATTCTTGTATATAGGGGCAGTATTATAGTAGTTATATTCTTGTACATAGGGGGCAGTATTATACTAGTTATATTCTTGTATATAGGAGCAGCATTATAGTAGTTATATTCTTGTACATAGGAGCAGTATTATAGTAGTTTTATTCTTGTACATAGGGGCAGTATTATAGTAGTTATATTCTTGTATATAGGGAGCAATATTATAGTAGTTATATTCTTGTACATAGGGACAGTATTATAGTAGTTATATTCTTGTACATAGGGGCAGTATTATAGTAGTTATATTCTTGTACATAGGGGGCAGTATTATAGTAGTTAAATTCTTGTACATAGGAGCAGTATTATAGTAGTTATATTCTTGTACATAGGGGGCAGTATTATAGTAGTTATATTCTTGTACATAGGGGCAGTATTATAGTAGTTATATTCTTGTACATAGGGGGCAGTATTATAGTAGTTAAATTCTTGTACATAGGAGCAGTATTATAGTAGCTATATTCTTGTACATAGGGACAGTATTATAGTAGTTATATTCTTGTACATAGGGGCAGTATTATAGTAGTTATATTCTTGTACATAGGGGGCAGTATTATAGCAGTTATATTGTTGTACATAGGAGCAGTATTATAGTAGTTATATTCTTGTACATAGGGGCAGTATTATAGTAGTTATATTCTTGTACATAGGGGCAGTATTATAGTAGTTATATTCTTGTACATAGGGAGCAGTATTATAGTAGTTATATTCTTGTACATAGGGGGCAGTATTATAGTAGTTGAATTCTTGTACATAGGAGCAGTATTATAGTAGTTATATTCTTGTACATAGGGGCAGTATTATAGTAGTTATATTCTTGTACATAGGGGCAGCATTATAGTAGTTATATTCTTGTACATAGGGGCAGTATTATAGTAGTTATATTCTTGCACATAGGGACAGTATTATAGTAGTTATATTCTTGCACATAGGGGCAGTATTATAGTAGTTATATTCTTGTACATAGGGAGCAGTATTATAGTAGTTATATTCTTGTACATAGGAGCAGTATTATAGTAGTTATATTCTTGTACATAGGGGCAGTATTATAGTAGTTATATTCTTGTACATAGGAGACAGTATTATAGTAGTTATATTCTTGTACATAGGGATAGTATTATAGTAGTTATATTCCTGTACATAGAGGCAGTATTATAGTAGTTATATTCTTGTACATAGGAGCAGTATTATAGTAGTTATATTCTTGTACATACAGCAGTATTATAGTAGTTATATTCTTGTACATACAGCAGTATTATAGTAGTTATATTCTTGTACATAAGAGCAGTATTATAGTAGTTATATTCTTGCACATAGGGGCAGTATTATAGTAGTTATATTCTTGTACATAGGGAGCAGTATTATAGTAGTTATATTCTTGTACATAGGAGCAGTATTATAGTAGTTATATTCTTGTACATAGGGGCAGTATTATAGTAGTTATATTCCTGTACATAGGAGCAGTATTATAGTAGTTATATTCTTGTACATATGAATCAGTATTATAGTAGCTATATTCTTGTACATAGGAGACAGTATTATAGTAGTTATATTCTTGTACATAGGGATAGTATTATAGTAGTTATATTCTTGTACATAGAGGCAGTATTATAGTAGTTATATTCTTGTACATAGGAGACAGTATTATAGTAGTTATATTCTTGTACATAGGGATAGTATTATAGTAGTTATATTCTTGTACATAGAGGCAGTATTATAGTAGTTATATTCTTGTACATAGGAGCAGTATTATAGTAGTTATATTCTTGTACATAGGGGCAGTATTATAGTAGTTATATTCTTGTACATACAGCAGTATTATAGTAGTTATATTCTTGTACATAAGAGCAGTATTATAGTAGTTATATTCTTGCACATAGGGGCAGTATTATAGTAGTTATATTCTTATACATAGGGAGCAGTATTATAGTAGTTATATTCTTGTACATAGGAGCAGTATTATAGTAGTTATATTCTTGTACATAGGGGCAGTATTATAGTAGTTATATTCCTGTACATATGAGCAGTATTATAGTAGTTATATTCTTGTACATATGAATCAGTATTATAGTAGTTATATTCTTGTACATAGGAGACAGTATTATAGTAGTTATATTCTTGTACATAGGGATAGTATTATAGTAGTTATATTCTTGTACATAGAGGCAGTATTATAGTAGTTATATTCTTGTACATAGGAGACAGTATTATAGTAGTTATATTCTTGTACATAGGGATAGTATTATAGTAGTTATATTCTTGTACATAGGGGCAGTATTAAAGTAGTTATATTGCTGTACATAGGAGCAGTATTATAGTAGTTATATTCTTGTACATAGAGGCAGTATTATAGTAGTTATATTCTTGTACATAGGAGACAGTATTATAGTAGTTATATTCTTGTACATAGGGATAGTATTATAGTAGTTATATTCTTGTACATAGAGGCAGTATTATAGTAGTTATATTCTTGTACATAGGAGCAGTATTATAGTAGTTATATTCTTGTACATAGGGGCAGTATTATAGTAGTTATATTCTTGTACACACAGCAGTATTATAGTAGTTATATTCTTGTACATAAGAGCAGTATTATAGTAGTTATATTCTTGTACATAGGAGCAGTATTATAGTAGTTATATTCTTGTACATAGGGGCAGTATTATAGTAGTTATATTCCTGTACATAGGAGCAGTATTATAGTAGTTATATTCTTGTACATATGAATCAGTATTATAGTAGTTATATTCTTGTACATAGGAGACAGTATTATAGTAGTTATATTCTTGTACATAGGGATAGTATTATAGTAGCTATATTCTTGTACATAGAGGCAGTATTATAGTAGTTATATTCTTGTACATAGGAGACAGTATTATAGTAGTTATATTCTTGTACATAGGGATAGTATTATAGTAGTTATATTCTTGTACATAGAGGCAGTATTATAGTAGTTATATTCTTGTACATATGGAGCAGTATTATAGTAGTTATATTCTTGTACATAGGGAGCAGTATTATAGTAGTTATATTCTTGTACATAGGGAGCAGAATTATAGTAGTTATAGTCTTGTACATAGAGAGCAGTATTATAATATATTCTTGTACATAGGAGCAGTATTATAGTAGTTATATTCTTCTACATAGGAGCAGCATTATAGTAGTTATATTCTTGTACATAGGGGCAGTAATATAGTAGTTATATTCTTGTACATAGGGAGCAGTATTATAGTAGTTACATTCTTGTACATAGGGGCAGTATTATAGTAGTTATATTCTTGTACATAGGGGCAGTATTATAGTAGTTATATTCTTGTACATAGGAGCAGTATTATAGTAGTTATATTCTTGTACATAGAGGCAGTATTATAGTAGTTATATTCTTGTACATAGAGGCAGTATTATAGTAGTTATATTCTTGTACATAGGAGACAGTATTATAGTAGTTATATTCTTGTACATAGGGATAGTATTATAGTAGTTATATTCCTGTACATAGGAGCAGTATTATAGTAGTTATATTCTTGTACATAGAGGCAGTATTATAGTAGTTATATTCTTGTACATAGGAGACAGTATTATAGTAGTTATATTCTTGTACATAGGGATAGTATTATAGTAGTTATATTCTTGTACATAGAGGCAGTATTATAGTAGTTATATTCTTGTACATAGGAGCAGTATTATAGTAGTTATATTCTTGTACATAGGGGCAGTATTATAGTAGTTATATTCTTGTACACACAGCAGTATTATAGTAGTTATATTCTTGTACTTAAGAGCAGTATTATAGTAGTTATATTCTTGTACATAGGAGCAGTATTATAGTAGTTATATTCTTGTACATAGGGGCAGTATTATAGTAGTTATATTCCTGTACATAGGAGCAGTATTATAGTAGTTATATTCTTGTACATATGAATCAGTATTATAGTAGTTATATTCTTGTACATAGGGGGCAGTATTATAGTAGTTATATTCTTGTACATAGGGGGCAGTATTATAGTAGTTATATTCTTGTACATAGGGGGCAGTATTATAGTAGTTATATTCTTGTACATAGGGGGCAGTATTATAGTAGTTATATTCTTGTACATATGGGCAGTATTATAGTAGTTATATTCTTGTACATAGAGGCAGTATTATAGTAGTTATATTCTTGTACATATGGAGCAGTATTATAGTAGTTATATTCTTGTACATAGGGAGCAGTATTATAGTAGTTATATTCTTGTACATAGGGAGCAGAATTATAGTAGTTATAGTCTTGTACATAGAGAGCAGTATTATAATATATTCTTGTACATAGGAGCAGTATTATAGTAGTTATATTCTTCTACATAGGAGCAGCATTATAGTAGTTATATTCTTGTACATAGGGGCAGTAATATAGTAGTTATATTCTTGTACATAGGGAGCAGTATTATAGTAGTTACATTCTTGTACATAGGGGCAGTATTATAGTAGTTATATTCTTGTACATAGGGGCAGTATTATAGTAGTTATATTCTTGTACATAGGGAGCAGTATTATAGTAGTTATATTCTTGTACATAGGGAGCAGTATTATGGTAGTTATATTCTTGTACATAGGGGCAGTATTATAGTAGTTATATTCTTGTATATAGGGGCAGTATTATAGTAGTTATATTCTTGTACATAGGGGGCAGTAATATAGTAGTTATATTCTTGTATATAGGAGCAGCATTATAGTAGTTATATACTTGTACATAGGAGCAGTATTATAGTAGTTTTATTCTTGTACATAGGGGCAGTATTATAGTAGTTATATTCTTTTATATAGGGAGCAATATTATAGTAGTTATATTCTTGTACATAGGGACAGTATTATAGTAGTTATATTCTTGTACATAGGGGCAGTATTATAGTAGTTATATTCTTGTACATAGGGGGCAGTATTATAGTAGTTAAATTCTTGTACATAGGAGCAGTATTATAGTAGTTATATTCTTGTACATAGGGGGCAGTATTATAGTAGTTATATTCTTGTACATAGGGGCAGTATTATAGTAGTTATATTCTTGTACATAGGGGGCAGTATTATAGTAGTTAAATTCTTGTACATAGGAGCAGTATTATAGTAGTTATATTCTTGTACATAGGGACAGTATTATAGTAGTTATATTCTTGTACATAGGGGCAGTATTATAGTAGTTATATTCTTGTACATAGGGGGCAGTATTATAGCAGTTATATTCTTGTACATAGGAGCAGTATTATAGTAGTTATATTCTTGTACATAGGGGCAGTATTATAGTAGTTATATTCTTGTACATAGGGGCAGTATTATAGTAGTTATATTCTTGTACATAGGGAGCAGTATTATAGTAGTTATATTCTTGTACATAGGGGGCAGTATTATAGTAGTTGAATTCTTGTACATAGGAGCAGTATTATAGTAGTTATATTCTTGTACATAGGGACAGTATTATAGTAGTTATATTCTTGTACATAGGGGGCAGTATTATAGTAGTTATATTCTTGTACATAGGGGGCAGTATTATAGTAGTTATATTCTTGTACATAGGGGGCAGTATTATAGTAGTTATATTCTTGTACATATGGGCAGTATTATAGTAGTTATATTCTTGTACATAGGGGGTAGTATTATAGTAGTTATATTCTTGTACATAGGGAGCAGTATTATAGTAGTTATATTCTTGTACATAGGGGGCAGTATTATAGTAGTTATATTCTTGTACATAGGGGGCAGTATTATAGTAGTTATATTCTTGTACATATGGGCAGTATTATAGTAGTTATATTCTTGTACATAGAGGCAGTATTATAGTAGTTATTTTCTTGTACATATGGAGCAGTATTATAGTAGTTATATTCTTGTACATAGGGAGCAGTATTATAGTAGTTATATTCTTGTACATAGGGAGCAGAATTATAGTAGTTATAGTCTTGTACATAGAGAGCAGTATTATAATATATTCTTGTACATAGGAGCAGTATTATAGTAGTTATATTCTTCTACATAGGAGCAGCATTATAGTAGTTATATTCTTGTACATAGGGGCAGTAATATCGTAGTTACATTCTTGTACATAGGGAGCAGTATTATAGTAGTTACATTCTTGTACATAGGGGCAGTATTATAGTAGTTATATTCTTGTACATGGGGGCAGTATTATAGTAGTTATATTCTTGTACATAGGGAGCAGTATTATAGTAGTTATATTCTTGTACATAGGGAGCAGTATTATGGTAGTTATATTCTTGTACATAGGGGCAGTATTATAGTAGTTATATTCTTGTATATAGGGGCAGTATTATAGTAGTTATATTCTTGTACATAGGGGGCAGTATTATACTAGTTATATTCTTGTATATAGGAGCAGCATTATAGTAGTTATATTCTTGTACATAGGAGCAGTATTATAGTAGTTTTATTCTTGTACATAGGGGCAGTATTATAGTAGTTATATTCTTGTATATAGGGAGCAATATTATAGTAGTTATATTCTTGTACATAGGGACAGTATTATAGTAGTTATATTCTTGTACATAGGGGCAGTATTATAGTAGTTATATTCTTGTACATAGGGGGCAGTATTATAGTAGTTAAATTCTTGTACATAGGAGCAGTATTATAGTAGTTATATTCTTGTACATAGGGGGCAGTATTATAGTAGTTATATTCTTGTACATAGGGGCAGTATTATAGTAGTTATATTCTTGTACATAGGGGGCAGTATTATAGTAGTTAAATTCTTGTACATAGGAGCAGTATTATAGTAGCTATATTCTTGTACATAGGGACAGTATTATAGTAGTTATATTCTTGTACATAGGGGCAGTATTATAGTAGTTATATTCTTGTACATAGGGGGCAGTATTATAGCAGTTATATTGTTGTACATAGGAGCAGTATTATAGTAGTTATATTCTTGTACATAGGGGCAGTATTATAGTAGTTATATTCTTGTACATAGGGGCAGTATTATAGTAGTTATATTCTTGTACATAGGGAGCAGTATTATAGTAGTTATATTCTTGTACATAGGGGGCAGTATTATAGTAGTTGAATTCTTGTACATAGGAGCAGTATTATAGTAGTTATATTCTTGTACATAGGGGCAGTATTATAGTAGTTATATTCTTGTACATAGGGGCAGCATTATAGTAGTTATATTCTTGTACATAGGGGCAGTATTATAGTAGTTATATTCTTGTACATAGGGGGCAGTATTATAGTAGTTATATTCTTGTACATAGGGGGTAGTATTATAGTAGTTATATTCTTGTACATAGGGGGCAGTATTATAGTAGTTATATTCTTGTACATAGGAGCAGTATTATAGTAGTTATATTCTTGTACATAGGGGCAGTATTATAGTAGTTATATTCTTGTACATAGGGACAGTATTATAGTAGTTATATTCTTGTACATAGGGGGCAGTATTATAGTAGTTATATTCTTGTACATAGGGGGCAGTATTATAGTAGTTATATTCTTGTACATAGGGGCAGTATTATAGTAGTTATATTCTTGTACATATGGGCAGTATTATAGTAGTTATATTCTTGTACATAGGGGGTAGTATTATAGTAGTTATATTCTTGTACATAGGGGGCAGTATTATAGTAGTTATATTCTTGTACATAGGGGGCAGTATTATAGTAGTTATATTCTTGTACATAGGGGGCAGTATTATAGTAGTTATATTCTTGTACATATGGGCAGTATTATAGTAGTTATATTCTTGTACATAGGGGGTAGTATTATAGTAGTTATATTCTTGTACATAGGGGGCAGTATTATAGTAGTTATATTCTTGTACATAGGGACAGTATTATAGTAGTTATATTCTTGTACATAGGAGCAGTACTATAGTAGTTATATTCTTGTACATAGGAGCAGTATTATAGTAGTTATATTCTTGTACATAGGGGACAGTATTATAGTAGTTATATTCTTGTACATAGGGACAGTATTATAGTAGTTATATTCTTGTACATAGGAGCAGTATTATAGTAGTTATATTCTTGTACATAGGAGCAGTATTATAGTAGTTATATTCTTGTACATAGGGGCAGTATTATAGTAGTTATATTCTTGTACATAGGAGCAGTATTATAGTAGTTATGTTCTTGTATATAGGGGCAGTATTATAGTAGTTATATTCTTGTATATAGGGGCAGTATTATTGTAGTTATATTCTTGTACATAGGGTCAGTATTATAGTAGTTATATTCTTGTATATAGGGGCAGTATTATAGTAGTTATATTCTTGTACATAGGAGCAGTATTATAGTAGTTATATTCTTGTACATAGAGGACAGTATTATAGTAGTTATATTCCTGTACATAGGAGCAGTATTATAGTAGTTATATTCTTGTATATAGGGGCAGTATTATAGTAGTTATATTCTTGTACATAGGGGCAGTATTATAGTAGTTATATTCTTGTACATAGGAGCAGTATTATAGTAGTTATATTGTTGTACATAGGAGCAGTATTATAGTAGTTATATTCTTGTACATAGGGGCAGTATTATAGTAGTTATATTCTTGTACATAGGGACAGTATTATAGTAGTTATATTCTTGTACATAGGAGCAGTATTATAGCAGTTATATTCTTGTACATAGGAGCAGTATTATAGTAGTTATATTCTTGTACAGAGCAGCAGTATTATAGTAGTTATATTCCTGTACATAGGAGCAGTATTATAGTAGTTATATTCTTGTACATAGGAGGCAGTATTATAGTAGTTATACTCCTGTACATAGGAGCAGTATTATAGTAGTTATATTCTTGTATATAGGGGCAGTATTATAGTAGTTATATTCTTGTACATAGGAGCAGTATTATAGTAATTATATTCTTGTACATAGAGGACAGTATTATAGTAGTTATATTCCTGTACATAGGGGAAGTATTATAGTAGTTATATTCTTGTACATAGGAGCAGTATTATAGTAGTTATATTCTTGTACATAGGGGCAGTATTATAGTATAGAAGTCAAAGGAAACCTTGTGACAACCTGATATTCAGCTCACCCACGGACTGAGGATCTCCTCTGCACGGATTGTCTTGTAGCACAGCAATGTTTGCAATGACTAAGGACGTAACCGTCTGAAATGCGTCTGTGATTACTCTATGTCTGGAGTTTTTATGGATTTTGATATAACATAGCAAAAAAATTCAACTGTACTTGCACATTATATGTTCCATAGATGTCATGAATACTGGCAACTTGCCATAACATAGTAACCATTTTGTTGTCGGCACTTGCAGCTTATACGTTTCATATGACCTGTAGGTTGTCTTTATATATATGGAACGTTAGCTACCATAAGCCCTATATTCTACCCTTGACTTCATACACTATCTGCACTGACGTACGGGACGTTACTGACATACGATGAATTATTCCTGAATGCACTTGCAATGATTTTTTCGGTACTTCCCTGAAATTAATCATGTCGTAACAACTATTGCTGTTGATATTTTATGGTAGTCCCAATTTGTATACTTACCTGCCCTATATATATTTATTTTCTTACTCCGGTAGTTGTGTGGCACTTTGGTGTCACTTTTCTTCCCTTATACTCATTTTTTACTTCTTTTTATTCATGTGTTGTTTGATTTTGAATTACTGTAATAAAATTTGAAGTTTTATTTTATTCGATTTTGCTCCTGATTGCTTTTTTCTTTTGGGTTATAGCTTTATTGTTGGTAGGATTAGCAGTGACTGATATGTCAGTAATATGTAGCACGGCGTTCAGAGTGGGCTTGTGCCGCCCTCAGCACACCGACTACGTGGAATAATTCCTTCCTATAATGGCGGCAGCTATTCCTCTGTGGTTTGCTCTTGTACCTCATCCATTACAGAGGTGACGCTCGTAGCTGTGGCTCAGTACAAATGACATTAGTTGTGATGGAGCATCTGCAGGCTGCACAGGGAGCAGTTTCTGTAATTATGGAGGAGCCCAATTTTATAGCCAAGGATTACACAATCTGATCCGTCCAGTTCATTAGTGGCCCCATAACATAGATGAAGCCTCAGACCTGTGCATTGTAGGAGACGGCTACTCGAGGGTCAATGGTGAGAGCTCATCTCTAGGACTTATTGATGCATGTTTGTTGGGGGTGCAACCCCCAGGCCACCTGCCGATCAGCCGAATAAAGTGTCTGCAGTCCCCCTTGTGCTGCCCAAAACATCTCTGACCCACTGAGACAAGGATCCACCAGATCCGTGATGTGCCCAGTAGTATCTGGCATTAATAAATTAGCAGCGGATCCTTTAGGTCCTGTTAGTTGCTCGTTGCGACCTCCGCAGATCAGGCTTTTCCAGCACGCCGCAGAGATGGTCGATCGGATTGAGATCTGGGGAATTTGGAGACAAGACATCAGCTTGATCTTTGCCATATTCATTTATTCCTGAAGAATATTTGAAGAGTAACCAGGTGCATTATCCCACTGAGAGAGGCGCTGCCATTAGGGATCCCCGTGGCCATGAAGGGGGTCTTTATAATATTAGGTAGGTGGTACGTGTCACATCCATATGATCCAAGCAGATCCTTGTCCAATCACACTTGATCCACCGGCTCGTTTTTTGCGTCCCGGTGCCATTTCTTCCCCAGGAGAGTGACGCACTCGGCCATCCACATGATGTGAAATAAAACAATTTATCAGTCCATTGCTCCTTGGTCCAGTTCTGATGCTCAGGTGCCCATTATGGGACTTTCAGCATTGCATACGAGCACTGTCATTGGTCTGCAGCTACACAACCACGGGTAGCTTGTGGTACAGTGGTTTTTCTGTGGCATCAGACTGGACATGCCAGCTTTTGAGTCAATCTGATGCTCTTCAAATCAATGAGGCTTTGACCAGGTATGTTACCTTCTTGGAACACTTTTGGTAGCTTCTAAAGATGAGCAAATTGACTTGAATGTAATCCAATTTTTGTAAAATAAATTTTAGGAATTCACTGACAATCATCTGGAAATGTCAGAGCCACTATAAAAGCAAAAGCAGGGAATGCAGCAGCCATTGTTAGATGATTCTAGGTAGCGAGACAATGTCACAGCTCAAAAGTAGAGATTGGGAGTGAAAGCCATAAAACACTGACGCAACTGTACAGAGAGTGTGTGACAGCATAGCAGTGAAGAAGATTAGTGCGTGTGGAACAGGCTGTTTGTTATCACTGGCGGCTGGATTAACCGAAACCATATATGTTGAGGCTGTGTTTGTGTAAAAGAGCTTTAAAGGGGTCGGATACAGTCCCAGGAGACCTCAGAGTATTGCACACATCTTTTCAGGACATTTGAAAGCTTTGCATTCATTTCTATTGGCTGCAAATCAAATTTTGGGGAAAAATTTTGGGAAGTTGGCAAATTCGAATTTCAATAGATTAGCTCATCTAGTTACTGACTGATAAGATGCCGCCCAATGGATTCCAGCCCTTGACAGATACCATTGTCACTAGACAATGTCACTAGTTATTCACTCCACTTGTCAGTGGCTTTATTGTTATTAGCTGATCAGTACCTATATATGTTTTATTTATTTTTTATTACTTACCATCAGTGATCAGCGCTCGACTGGTCAGGATGTTCCCCAGCATGAATTTCACGACAGCCAATGAAGTACACAGGAGCCCACTCAAAATGGAAACGCTGAATAAAAAGCTATCCTACAAGACAAGACGATCAGATTAATAAGAATATCCTGACATTACAGAGCGATGGTATAACACATCAGCATGTATTAGGTTTTCCTGTTTGAACTCTCCCTTTAAGGCTGTGTGCCCACGATGCGGTTTTGGTGCGTTTTTTTGGTGCGGATTTGCAGGGTGGAAACACTCCAGAAACGCATTGCATAATTAATCCCATGACTTCCTATGACATTCTGCAAGTTCTGTGCACACGGTCAGGATTCTTTCTGCCCGGATTTTACTCGCAGAAAAAATCTGGACATGACCAATTCTTGTGCGTTTCTGCATGCGTATTGCCTATACAATGCATTGGAAAAACGCATTGCAAATACGCATGCAAAAACGCGTCAAAATCGCATGTAAAAACCGCATGCGTTTTTCTGCCAAGGAGATGCAGAAATGCTCAGGAAAATTTCTGCTTCATTTCTGCATGGTAGGCACTAAGCCTTAAGACTTGTCACAGATGGGGGTGTGTTACAATTGTATCCACTTTAGATAATGCTTTACAAGGTTACATTTTCAGCTGCACAAATCTCTCTCCTGTTCTGATCGTTTTTAAAAATGTATCAGTTTGGAGTCCACATTTCTTCCAAATGATATCTGTCTTTTCACCGAAAACCTGAAGAAAAATCTGGTCATGCTGGTATCATCCCCCTACAAGTGAAAACTGCTTTTGGTGCACAGACCAGTCCAATATGTCTAGAAACTATCTTGATTCCAATACTTTGTAACTTGCTATCTACTCTTTTTGAGTGAGCAGTGTTTCTTCAGCTGCATCCCGCCAGCACTATAGGTACCAGAACTTTGTTTCCCTCACTATCCAGCATGCATTGCACCAAGCATTATCTAATGGTTTGTCTGCCCTGAGCTAAAGCGCCTCTCTCTGTTATATCTTTATGTAGTATGATAGACAGGAGCAGGAACAGAAGAACAAAAACCCACTCTGCCTCCTGAGGAGTAAGAAATACCTGCCACCACTTACTGTATAGAGACAAAGACCCACCCCCATTTCCTGCAGAGACATAAAAACCCACCCCCACTTCCTTTACAGAGACAAAGACCCTCCCCACTTCCTTTACAGAGACAAAGACCCACCCCCATTTCCTGCAGAGACATAAAAACCCACCCCCATTTCCTTCATAGAGACAAAGCCCTGTCCCCACTTCCTGTAAAGAAACAAAGATCTTCCAACACTTCCTGTGGAGAGACAAAGCCCCTCCTTTACTTCCTGTAGAGAGACAAAGCCCTGCCCTCACTTCCTGTAAAGAGACAAAGCCCCGCCCTCACTTCCTGTAAAGAGACAAAGCCCAGCTCTCACTTCCTGTAAAGAGATAAAGCCCCGCCCTCACTTCCTTTAAAGAGATAAAGCCCCGCCCTCACTTCCTGTAAAGAGACAAAGCCCCGTCCTCACTTCCTGTAAAGAGATAAAGACCCGCCCTCACTTCCTGTAATCTATCTCAGTGTCTCTGTGGCTAGAGATGGATTACATTTGATAACAGAGGCCAAGTTACACAGAAGGGAGGCGCCTAGAGTGAAGAATATTGGAGATACAATTCCATGTCAATCATTTGTATCCCATTTGGCCTGGGATAATAAAACCTCTCCCTCTTTCCAGTGCTGATGGGAAACCGATCTCAGCAGGGAGGCTCAGCCTCAAAGGCTGTGAGTCACAGATCTCCCACCTTGACAAGCTCAAAGCAGGACAAAGGATTGATTGCAATATAGAGTCCTGCTGTAACAAAAGAATATTCCAGAAACATAATTCCATAAGGAAGTTATGGAGATACTATACGTCCTAGCCATACATCGTGTATATTTCCAAGATCTCCAGACCGGACTGTACACCGTCAAGTGTCTCAATCCGTTCTGGCCTCATAGGGTGGGAAGATACATAGAACAGCTAGTAGCAACCAGGAAGCCAGAGGCCTGGCCAGATCAGATGGCACAAGAACCGTCGCCCTAGGACCGTCCAGAAAGAAGGAGTTATGATCTTTCATAGGTTTTGGGAGATGTAGCTACAAACCTCCAGGGGAGGAGACTTAGGTTTCGCCCAAGGGGCAGGAGGGGAGTGACACCAAGGGGTTAAATGCTCCTGAAAAGCATGGCCTAGTGCTTTTTACTGAAGAGGTCACAACGACATATCGTGTGGGGAGAAGTCCATGAACAGAGGGGTCCGCAAGCCTCCCATTTGGCAGCCCCTCCCCCATAAGCAGGCCTTCCATCTGACTGGTAACTGTCTTATATTCTGTTTATATCTTTTGTCCTACCACTATTGTATTTGCATATCTGACCATTATATATGTATAACCCTTGTGTGTATAGTGTTTTGTCTAGTGTGCCCTTAAGGCGATTAAATAGATAATTTAACCTTGGGCTGCTATTTTATCTCAATCCACGAATCCACACGTCCGTTTCTCGGTTTAACTTTCCATGCTACCGGGGCTGGTTTCTGGCCCGCTATAATCCCGTTAACGGACCAGGCTTATATTGAACAGGAACTGGTGGAAGTTTTACCGGGCTGATAAGATTCTGCTTCACTGGGGCTAGTCAGGGGTGTGAGCGAGTGTGGTGCCACATCAGTGACTGTGTGGACCACCTCTTCTCACTCCAAGTGCCTTCCTGGACATGTGTGGACAGGGGGTGTCTGTAAAACTGTACCAATCATACCTTACATGTCCCCAGGGTGTTCAGAATGGGAGACCTTACCACGTGATCCCTCTGATGTAATATTGTCATCAGGCGGGGTAGCGAGTAGTGATGAGCGAGCATGTTCTGTTAAACCTTTTGGCGAGCATGCTTGGGTGCTCACCGAGTATTTGCGGCATGCTCGAATGTTATGCTTGAGTCACTCCGTGTGCATGATTTGCGACTGTTTGACAGCTTTAATACATGTGAGGAATGCCTAACAAACAGGCATTCCTCACATGTATTAAAGCTTTCAAACAGTCGCAAATCATGAGCACGAAGTGACTCAAACAAAACATTCGAGCACGCTGAAGATACTCGGAAACCACCAGAGCATGCTCATAAATCTCGAGTAACGAGCATGCTCGCTCATTACTAGTGGCGAGGTGATGATCAGTCACGCCTAGACTCCAGCCCTTTGAAATAATTTTCCACATTAACCATCAGAAGTGATCACGTTTTCTTAAGGGTTGATGCTAATTCAGCCTGATTTTTAAAAGAAACTAAACCTAGAAACAAAGGATCTGAAACCTTCTTTTTTGCATCTTTGTGTTTCTTGAAGGCGGTATTATTGTCTCCAGACCTGTATTATAGCAGACAAGATGGTATAAGAAGCTCTCTCCACCCCGGGCCGGCGTTTAGCATCCTAATTGACCCTTTATGTGTTTATTTTTGGTTCCTCTTCTTCAGTAAGGAGAACACAAGTTCGTCTATTCCATCTTTCCCATCAGCTTTTTCGGCTCCCCGGGGACGGGGGTTTATGGTTCACCCCTGATTACTATTCACCTCACAGATCGGCCTCACAATTTATTCTCACAACAGATCGGCATAAGGCAGCAGAGTGGAGCGTGTTATCCCTGAACTGTCATCTCCCCTGTACTAGCCCTGATTGTTAGTGACGCTCCATTAAGAGGAGACTCCTTAACATGCACCAGGGATGCCGCGCCAATTTGCAGTAATTTATCAAACCCATTCAATAGAGTATACAATTTATTATAGAAATACCCCTCTGTCAGCGACTACATGCAATTCCCTGTTCTTAATTTCTACATTACTGATCCCGAGAGACATAAAATGAGTTTCTAACCAAGAGCCGCACCTGTTCATATCGTCGTATTACACAGCAACACTTCTTATATTTTCTAATTAAAGTGCAACTATTGTTTATACAGTGCATGTTCAGTATTGTAATTGTATTATAGTAGTTATATTCTTGTACAAAGGGAGCGGTATTATAGTAGTTATATTCTTGTACATAGGAGCAGTATTATAGTAGTTATATTCTTGAACATAGGGGGCAGTATTATAGTAGTTATATTCTTGTACATAGGGGCAGTA
Organism: Phyllobates terribilis; assembly: GCF_046119375.1. Lineage (NCBI taxonomy): Eukaryota > Metazoa > Chordata > Amphibia > Anura > Dendrobatidae > Phyllobates > Phyllobates terribilis. Next base: position 165,914,314 of record NW_027362769.1, on the reverse strand, counting down.
TTATAGTAGTTATATTCTTGTACATAGGAGCAGTATTATAGTAGTTATATTCTTGTATATAGGGAGCAGTATTATAGTAGTTATATTCTTGTACATAGGGGAGCAGTATTATAGTAATTATATTCTTGTACATAGGAGCAGTATTATAGTAGTTATATTCTTGTACATAGGAGCAGTATTATAGTAGTTATATTCTTGTACATAGGAGCAGTATTATAGTAGTTATATTCTTGTACATAGGAGCAGTATTATAGTAGTTATATTCTTGTACATAGGAGCAGTATTATAGTAGTTATATTCTTGTACATAGGGGGCAGTATTATAGTAGTTATATTCTTGTACATAGGGGGCAGTATTATAGTAGTTATATTCTTGTACATAGGAGCAGTATTATAGTTGTTATATTCTTGTACATAGGAGCAGTATTATAGCAGTTATATTCTTGTACATAGGAGCAGTATTATAGCAGTTATATTCTTGTACATAGGAGCAGTATTATAGTAGTTATATTCTTGTACATAGAGGGCAGTATTATAGTAGTTATATTCTTGTACATAGGAGCAGTATTATAGTAGTTATATTCTTGTACATAGGAGCAGTATTATAGTAGTTATATTCTTGTACATAGGAGCAGTATTATAGTAGCTATATTCTTGTACATAGGAGCAGTATTATAGTAGTTATATTCTTGTACATAGGATCAGTATTATAGTAGTTATATTCTTGTACATAGGAGCAGTATTATAGTAGTTATATTCCTGTACATAGGGGCAGTATTATAGTAGTTATATTCTTGTACATAGGAGCAGTATTATACCAGTTATATTCTTGGACATAGGAGCAGTATTATAGTAGTTATATTCTTGTACATAGGGGCAGTATTATAGTAGTTATATTCTTGTATATAGGAGCAGTATTATAGTAGTTATATTCTTGTACATAGGAGCAGTATTATACCAGTTATATTCTTGGACATAGGAGCAGTATTATAGTAGTTATATTCTTGTACATAGGGGGCAGTATTATAGCAGTTATATTCTTGAACATAGGAGAAGTATTATAGTAGTTATATTCTTGTGCATAGGGGCAGTATTATAGTAGTTATATTCTTGTACATAGAGGGCAGTATTATACCAGTTATATTCTTGGACATAGGAGCAGTATTATAGTAGTTATATTCTTGTACATAGGAGCAGTATTATAGTAGTTATATTCTTGTATATAGGAGCAGTATTATAGTAGTTATATTCTTGTACATAGGAGCAGTATTATACCAGTTATATTCTTGGACATAGGAGCAGTATTATAGTAGTTATATTCTTGTACATAGGAGCAGTATTATAGTAGTTATATTCTTGTATATAGGAGCAGTATTATAGTAGTTATATTCTTGTACATAGGAGCAGTATTATACCAGTTATATTCTTGGACATAGGAGCAGTATTATAGTAGTTATATTCTTGTACATAGGGGGCAGTATTATAGCAGTTATATTCTTGGACATAGGAGCAGTATTATAGTAGTTATATTCTTGTATATAGAAAACCTCTGGAGCTGATATTAGAAATCTCAATTCATGTACTTTTGGTCTCTACAGTTCATTCATCATATATTTGAGGAATAAGTGACGTCGCTTCATCTGAGCAGCAGTAATTACGTTGCTGAATTAAATTCTACACTAATTCCATTCTCTGGGGATTGAATACTTATTTTTAGAGTCCGGCGTCCGGCAGTTTACAAGCATTTATTAAAGATATTGCTCTTAGCATCTAAAACTGCCAATATAATGAACGCAAGCCGGTGTGTGGCCGAAATCCCCGAAGTCTCAGTTATTACAGTAAGTGCTGTGATTGCAGCCTGTGATTTGTTTCATGCAAAATTGTAATAATAAAGAAGCAAAACTCCATTATTAAAGGGGAGGTTCGCTTTTGATGGATCCACAATAATATACTAATAAAATACTTAAAAGGGAATCTGTCACCAGAAATAACGCTATTAACCTGCAGATTAACCGCATGTTAATAGCGTTATTTCTGGTGACAGATTCAGCCCAAACTGACAATATAAACTAATCCCATCGTCTTGTAGGGGATATAGCGAATCTAAAAATAGTTTCTTCTGTTCTACAGGAACTGAAGTTTAAGCAAATATGCAAATTAGGGTGCTCGGTGCACCCTGGGTGTGGCCACTAGGCTCAGTGCACTGCTCCGCCCACTGTTTTTTGTCTGCCCCTACCTTCCTCACTGGTGATTGACAACACTGGCTTTCCTGAATTTTCTCTGCAGTTAATGCTCGCCCCATGCAAACCAGTGCTGTCAATCACCAGTATGGTAGGCAGTGAACCGAGCCTCTTGGCCACACCCGGGGTGCACCAGGGGCCAAATATCCTATGTGCTTAGTTTGCGCTGGCAGGCTCCTTTTAAACAGCAATTGCATGATATACTTTTTTTTTTGCTTAACTGTCCCTCTATTATTCCTCCTGGAAATATATGAATTCATTAACAGCTAGTTGTTACCATTACACTCGTGAATGGAGTGTATGCCGTTGACCCTGACTACTGGTATAACCTTGTCCGTTCCACCTCTAGTAGGATCTGTTGTTTGTGGGGTTTCTTCCTTTGGAGGATAGAATTGAAAATTAACCTTTGGCTCGTTTGCTAATGTTGCATTATAGCATAGGAGTGAGCAGAGCCCCCTCTTCTATTGAGTCCCATTGCATTCTTATTTATAACCTTTAGGCAGTATTCACACGCGGTGTTTTTCTTGTTTTATTTTGTAGTTTTATTTAATTTTTTTTTTTTTGATAATATACAATATATAATTTAAAAATAATTAATAATGACAATAATAATAAGAAGAATAATGGCAACAATAATAATACTAATAATAATTAATTGTAGTAATTATATAATTTATATATATATATAAATAATAGAAAATATAATAACAATAGATATAATATACAATATAATATAAAGTAATTTGCTGTATTTTTTTTTAAATCACAAACTATGGGAAAAAAAAATACAGAATAAAACTACAGAAAATCTGCTTCTTATATTATGTTTTCCTTCCAATGAAATATTCCCTTTTCTGCATTTATCTTCCTGTAAGATCCTATAAACGAGGTCCAGGAATGGATGAACACTCTTCTATGACATATGCCTATTAAAATCCTGGACTGAAACCAGCAAATGCTTTGGCACAAAATAATAAAGGCAGACAGTGCCGATCTCATCCACACGGCCTGGCTGCCACATATCACCGCTGCCATATATCATGACTAATAGAACCAGGGCGGGATCGCGGACCTACAATACTTCCTATATTAGTCATTTTATCCCATATGATAAATATCATATCATTCACCGCTTCCCTTATCATAATGTCTGCAACAGTGTCTATATAATAGTGCCTTCCAGTGTAGCCGTTACATTTCCCTACACTGCCCCTGCAGGAAAAATGAGGTATGACATGCAGCGTATTAGAATCAAAGGACAGCCCCTTTCCTGGGGTTTTTAAATACATTCTTTCTCCCCTACAGAACATCAAATTATTTACACCCCTGAGATGGTGTTCATGTCAGTCCATAGCGAAGTAAATTGCCCATATTATAAATGGCTTCTTTAAAGATCTGTAACGCCAACAGACATAATTCACCCGTAATGAGAAACAACAACAGATCCTTGATAAAATATCACACCGTCATCAATCCTAAAAACGACAGTCGGGCTCCGAGATAATTTCTCCGTAAGTCATTATTAATGGCTGCCAGTTTTTACAGGGATTCATTGTAACGCCCACCTGGCATTTTATTCACTCTCCAGTCTGGCACCGTCAGCGGCACGCACGCTGGCACGGCTTCATCCCTGGCAATGTGATCCGGGTATTTAATTTCCTCTCCGAGAATTATGGAGCATATTGCTGGCCAATAAATGATGGAGGATACGGACGGCTATGGGATCGCGTTCACGAGACGTGTACAAGGGCGATATAAAGCCACTAATATATTAGGTTAATTTAATCATCCAGACTTGGAGTTATTATGAGCAGGTGGCTAATTTATAGAGAGAGGTTATTTAGCGATGCTGGGATCATGTATATAGTGTAATACAGGCGGAGAGGGGGCGTATTATAAAGCTATTATAATCTCTAAAGATTTCCTCCCGCAATCTGTTATTGAAAATTAGGAAGAAAATTGAATTTAATTTCTTTATTTTCAATTGAATTAGACCAGAATTTTCCGTTTGTTCTGATAGCAGTAATGTCACTGTGCGATGTGACGCCATGTGGCGATTAATTATGTGTACTTAAGTTTGACTCTAAAGGCTCCAGTAGTCTAAGGGTTGTTCGGAATTAGAAAAACACGGCTTCTTTCTTTTCATAACAACGCCACATTGGGTTATGTCTGGTAAGGCAGGTCAGTTTTATTGTGAATCCAGCTGAGCTGCAATACCAAACACAACCAATGGATAAGGGTGGCGCTGTAAGTGCTAACAAGAGTTTCCAGCGTAGACAGTGGCAGCAGAGTTTCCCTTATAATCAAAACTGTCAGCATTGGTTCCAACATACACAGTGCCAAGAACCTGCCCCCCAGATAAAGAAGGGTATTATAGAACTCTAAATTCACTCTAAATTAACAATGCATTACGCAACAATACTAAGAAGTTTAATTGTGAATCCAGCACTAAAGTGATATAAAACACTTACTAGAAAGCAGCAAGGATGACATTATACATCAGTACTGAGGGGTGTAACTGTGAATCCATTACTAAGGCGATATAAAACACTTACTAGAAAGCAGTAAGGATGAGATTATACATCAGTACTGAGCAGTGTAACTGAATCCAGCACTAAGGTGATAGAAAACCCTTACTAGAAAGCAGCATAGATAACATTATATGTCAGTACTGAGGAGGGTAACTGTGATTCCAGCACGAAGGTGATGTAAAATACTTACTATGAAGCAACATTATACAGCAGTTCTGAGCACTATTTTTGTGAATCACTCTCTAGGTGACATAAACACTTACTAGTAAGCAGCAGTACCTGTGTTCCTCTGTTTCTTTCTCAAACAGTGGTAGCACAATGCCAAAATTTATGCAGTCATATAACCAATTCTAAAATACTGGCAGCCTGCATAGTCAATTATGTGGAGCTCATTATGTACATAATTACATGTGACAGACAGTCAGTTCACAGATTTTTTTTTTGCTGATTTCTGCTAGGTGTTTTATCTCACTCTGGGGATAAAATTCACCATAACACTGCTCAGTACTGCTGTATAATGTCATCCATGCTGCTTCTTTCCAGTAAGTGTTTTAGCTCACACCGGTGCTGGATTCACAGCTACACTGCTCAGTACTACTATATAATATCATCCATACTGCTTCTTTCTAGTAAGTGTTTTAGCTCACACCAGTGCTGGATTCACAGCCACACTGCTCAGTAGTGCTGTGTAATGTCCTCCATGCTGCTGCTGCTTTTGATCATGTACTCCATAAAGAAAGGAGAACAGGAATCCCTCATGACTGTGTGCTGTGTATGGGAGACATAATTGCAGCTATTTTTCACCCACTAGCTCAGAGACAACTGAAAATTAGAGATAAAGCCTGCAGAGGGGAAACTGGTGAAAATACAGGATGGCAGTTATATAATCGCCATAAATAGTGTTATTCCTGAAGTACCTACAGGACAGCTTATTCTGCACAGTCACTTGTAATGACAGCTACACTTTATTATCTTAAGAAGATATAACATTTGAAATGTAAATTGAGGAGAAAATCCTGCTTTCTGATATCACTTAGTTTTCTATATGTTCATGCGAAATATAAAAGGTTTGTAGAAATCTATGCAACATTCAAATAATATGCCAGTGACTCCACAAAATCTATAAAAACATTATAAATGTCCATCAATGTTACTTTGTTATTGACTATGACCTTGAGTCTCCCTGTAACACAGACCCCATTGTGCCGCATTGTAACCTCCGCATTGTTGGTGCAGGGCTCGTCCATATAAACAATGATTGCTGAGTGCACCCGAGAAAGCTGCTGGCAGTGGTAGAGAGCCTTATGTCCCATGGGAATAGCAAGCTATATTAATACAAAGGTGTTAACTATATCCTCCCTGACAAGGCCAGCAAGAACCGAAGAGACAATACTGCCTGCTCACCAGCAGGGGGCACTGCAGCTGCATCATTTTGTATTCACAATTCATAGAAAATCAACTCGATGGTGCCATCTAGTATCTATCTACCTACCTATCTATCCAAATGTCTGCTACATAATAACAAGACTTATCAGCACCTCCTAGCAAAACGAAGCAAGTATGAGCAGGTGCACGTTGCAGTCACTGAGACGGCCGCAAAATTGAGGAGCTGTCCCAGGAGTTTGAGGGTATGTTCCGACTTCCCTCAGGAAACAGATACAGTTGAATATAGTGGTGAGGTTCTTGCTTTAGCATCATTTCTAGGTAGCGCCTGAGTTTAATTGTAAAGTGCTGCGGAACATGCTGACGCTCCACGAATAAAATTATTATAAGGTCCTGCAAATCAGGACATGTAGAGATAAGTTCACTGCCTATGAGCATTGAGCAGGGATGTGACAGGAAAGTTTAATGTGTGTGTGGGAGGGGCGGGGATGTGGGTCATCATACTGTGTGTGGGGAAATATGGGGGCATCATACTGTGTGTAAGAGAGCTGTGGCCATCATACTGTGTGTGGGGAGGTATGGGGGCATCATACTGTGTGTGGGAGAGCTGTGGGCATCATACTGTGTGTGGGGAGATATGGGGGCATCATGCTGTGTGTGGGAAGGTATGGGGGCATCATACTGTGTGTGGGGAAATATGGGGGCATCATACTGTGTGTAAGAGAGCTGTGGCCATCATACTGTGTGTGGGGAGGTATAGGGGCATCATACTGTGTGTGGGGAGGTATGGGGGCATCATACTGTGTGTGGGAGAGCTGTGGGCATCATACTGTGGGCTGCGGGAGTATTATAATGTATGTGGGGGGTTGTGGAGGCATCATACCATGTGGGGGCATTATGCTATGTGGGGGTGGGGGACTTTGGATGAAACATACTGTGTTGGGGTGGCTGTGGGGGCATCATACTGTGTGGGAGACTGTGGGGCCTCATATTGTGTGATGGACTGTGAGGACATTATTATGGATGTGTGGGATTCTGTTAGGGCAGGGGTGGGGAACCTCAGGCCCGAGGACCATTTATGGCCCGCCATGTCCTTTTCTCTGGCTCGTGGGCAGATTCCTGGGGACCACAGAACTTGGGCTGGTAGCAGTGTTTTGATGGCCACTGGGCTTTTAATTTCTTCTTGCTCTGTGAGATGTTATCTGCGTGACAGTGTGGCAAATCAGGGATGTTTATGGGCGGAGCCGATTTTTTGGCACGAACAAGCCGGAACCCCGAACACGAACCCGAATTTGAAATACCGAACAAATTCGCTCAACACTAATCACTAGTCCTGACATCAGTGTCCTGACATCAGCGTCAAGACTTTGTGGGCAGAGTTAGGACACAATTTGTACTGCCCTCAATAGATGGTTTAAATATTCAAATGGCCCTTGGCAGAAAGAAGGTTCCTCGCCCCTGTGTTAGGGCATCATACTGTGCGGGGGGGACTGTGGGGGCATCATACTGTGCGGGGGGGACTGTGGGGGCATCATACTTTGTGGGGGGACTGAGGGGGCCTCATACTGTGTTGAACCTGTTGGTTTATTACACTTGATAAACATGCAAGTACGGCATTGAAACATGTAGTGGATTATAAAGAACCTTCTGGATATCGCAGCAAGAGACTTCTTTCCAGCAGCGTAGCCAATTTTTAAACGTGTTTTTATCCTGTTTTGATAAATTTGGGAGGTTTACATATAGTTGTGCTCAAAAGTTTACATACCCCAGCAGAATTTTTCCTTTCTTGGCCTTGTTTCAGAGAATATGAATGATAACTAAAAACTTTTTCTCCACTCATAGTTATTGGTTGGGTGAAGCCATTTATTGTCAAACTCCTGTGTTTTCTCTTTTTAAATCTTAATGACAACCAAAAACATCCAAATGACCCTGATCAAAAGTTCACATACCCCAGTTCTTAATACCGTGTGTTGCCCCCTTTAACATCAATGACAGCTTGAAGTCTTTTGTGGTAGTTGAGGATGAGGTTCTTTATTTTCTCAGATGGTAAAGCTGCCCATTCTTCTTAGCAAAAAGCCTCCAGTTCCTGTAAATTCCTGGGCTGTCTAGCATGAACTGCGCTTGAGATCTCCCCAGAGTGGCTCAATGATATTGAGGTCAGGAGACTTAGATGGCCACTCCAGAACCTTTACTTTGCTCTGCTGCAGCCAATGACAGGTCGACTTGGCCTTGTGTTTTGGATTGTTGTCATGTTGGAACGTCCAAGTACGTCCCATGCGCAGCTTCCGGGCTGATGAATGCAAATTTGCCTCCAGTATTTGCTGATAACGTGCTGCATTCATCTTTCCTTCAACTTTTACCAAGTTTCCTGTGCCTTTGTAGCTTACATATCCCCAAAACATCAACAATCCACCTCCGTGCTTTACTGTAGGAATGGTGTTACTTTCATCATAGGCCTTGTTGACCTCTCTCCAAATGTAACGTTTATGATTGTGGCCAAAAAGTTAAATTTTAATCTCATCACTCCAAATTACCTTGTTCCAGAAGTTTTGAGGCTTGTCTCTGTGCTGTTTGGCGTATTGTAGACGAGATACTTTGTGGCATTTGCGCAGTAATGGCTTTCTTCTGGCGACTCGACAATGCAGCCCACTTTTCTTCAAGTGTCTCCTTATTGTGCATCTTGAAACAGCCACACCACTAGTTTTCAGAGAGTCCTGAATTTCTGCTGATGTTATTTGTGGGTTTTTCTTTGCATCCCGAACAATTTTCCTGGCAGTTGTGGCCGAAATTTTTGTTGGTCTACCTGACCGTGGTTTGGTTTTTAGAGAAACCCTGATTTTCCATTTGTTAATCACAGTTTGGATATTTTTTTGCATTCCTTTCCTGTGTTATACAGTTCAACTACCTTTTCCCGTAGATCCGTTGAAAATTATTTTGCTTTCCCCATGACTCACAATCCAGAAACGTCAGTGGCTGGATGAAAGATGCAAGAGTCTGTCTGGATCCCAGAAACTCACTCAGCTTTTATGCACACACATTGATTACAAGCAAACAGGTCACAGGTGAGGATGTTACCTTTAGTAGCCATTCAAACCCATTTGTGTCAAATTCTGTGCATGTTATCAGGCCAAAATCACCAGGGCATGTGAACTTTTGATCAGGGTCATTTGGATGTTTTTGGTTGTCATTAAGATTTAAAAAGAGAAAACACAGTAGTTTGACAATAAATGGCTTCACCCAACCAATAACCATGAGTGGAGAAAAGGTTTTTTATTATCATTCATATTCTCTGAAACAAGGCCAAGAGAGCAAAAATTCTGCCGGGGTATGTAAACTTTTGAGCACAACTGTACAAACGATCACAGCAACACACTGAATGTGTCAAGATACATGCAAACATTGAATATATGAATATGGAGCTGCATTACAGCCATATAGACTATAATTATATACTGCATTACTGCCATATAGACTATAATTATATACTGCATTACTGCCATATAGACTGTATTTATATAATGGATTACTGCCATATAGACTGTACTTATATACTGCATTACAGCCATATAGACTATAATTATATACTGCATTACTGCCATATAGACTGTATTTATATAATGGATTACTGCCATATAGACTGTACTTATATACCGCATTACTGCCATATAGACTATACTTATATACTTATTTACTGCCATATATACTGTAATTATATACTGCATTACTGCCATATAGACTATACTTATATACCGCATTACTGCCATATAGACTGTATTTATATAATGGATTACTGCCATATAGACTGTATTTATATAATGGATTACTGCCATATAGACTGTATTTATATAATGGATTACTGCCATATAGACTGTACTTATATACCGCATTACTGCCATATAGACTATACTTATATACTGCCATATATACTGTAATTATATACTGCATTACTGCCATATAGACTATACTTATATACCGCATTACTGCCATATAGACTGTATTTATATAATGGATTACTGCCATATAGACTATACTTATATACTTATTTACTGCCTTATATACTGTAATTATATACTGCATTACTGCCATATACATTGTACTTATATACCGCATTACTGCCATATAGACTGTACTTATATACTGCATTACTGCCATATAGACTATACTTATATACTGCATTACTGCCATACAGACTATACTTATATACTGCATTACTGCAATATAGACTGTACTTATATACCACATTACTGCCATATAGACTGTACTTATATACCGCATTACTGCCATATAGACTATACTTATATACCGCATTACTGCCATATAGACTGTATTTATATAATGGATTACTGCCATATAGACTATACTTATTTACTGCCTTATATACTGTAATTATATACTGCATTACTGCCATATACATTGTACTTATATACTGCATTACTGCCATATAGACTGTACTTATATACTGCATTACTGCCATATAGACTATACTTATATACTGCATTACCGCAATATAGACTGTACTTATATACCACATTACTGCCATATAGACTATACTTATATACTGCATTACGCCATATAGACTATACTTATATACCGCATTACTGCCATATAGACTGTATTTATATAATGGATTACTGCCATATAGACTGTACTTATATACTTATTTACTGCCTTATATACTGTAATTATATACTGCATTACTGCCATATACATTGTACTTATATACCGCATTACTGCCATATAGACTGTAATTATATACTGCATTACTGCCATATAGACTATACTTATATACCGCATTACTGCCATATAGACTGTATTTATATAATGGATTACTGCCATATAGACTATACTTATATACTTATTTACTGCCTTATATACTGTAATTATATACTGCATTACTGCCATATACATTGTACTTATATACCGCATTACTGCCATATAGACTGTACTTATATACTGCATTACTGCCATATAGACTATACTTATATACTGCATTACTGCCATACAGACTATACTTATATACTGCATTACTGCAATATAGACTGTACTTATATACCACATTACTGCCATATAGACTGTACTTATATACCGCATTACTGCCATATAGACTATACTTATATACCGCATTACTGCCATATAGACTGTATTTATATAATGGATTACTGCCATATAGACTATACTTATTTACTGCCTTATATACTGTAATTATATACTGCATTACTGCCATATACATTGTACTTATATACTGCATTACTGCCATATAGACTGTACTTATATACTGCATTACGCCATATAGACTATACTTATATACCGCATTACTGCCATATAGACTGTACTTATATACTGCATTACTGCCATATAGACTGTATTTATATAATGGATTACTGCCATATAGACTGTACTTATATACTGCATTACTGCCATATAGACTATACTTATATACTGCATTACTGCCATATACATTGTACTTATATACTGCATTACTGCCATATAGACTGTACTTATATACTGCATTACTGCCATATAGACTATACTTATATACTGCATTACCGCAATATAGACTGTACTTATATACCACATTACTGCCATATAGACTATACTTATATACTGCATTACGCCATATAGACTATACTTATATACCGCATTACTGCCATATAGACTGTATTTATATAATGGATTACTGCCATATAGACTATACTTATATACTTATTTACTGCCTTATATACTGTAATTATATACTGCATTACTGCCATATACATTGTACTTATATACCGCATTACTGCCATATAGACTGTACTTATATACTGCATTACTGCCATATAGACTATACTTATATACTGCATTACCGCAATATAGACTATACTTATATACTGTGTAATGCAGCGGCTTGCGGCATTACTGTAATGGTCCAGGGTGTGTTTTGGCTGAGCATGTACCTCCCCCCAGGTGACTGGTCACATGACTGTGACATCGCACAGGTCCTGTGCACACAGAAGGTCTGATCACATGACTGTGACATCAGCACAGGTCCTGTGTGTGCACTGGAGGATATATAAACACTGGTAGATTTGAGACAGGGTGTGAGGCCTGTTCCTTGTGTGGGACACTGTTAGAGGGTGAGGCCTAGGTGAGGCCTAGGTGAGGCCTAGGTGAGGCCTAGGTGAGGCCTAGGTGAGGCCTAGGTGAGGCCTGAAAGGCAGAGGCTGGATCTTTATGTGTAAGCAATGCCAGTAGCCTTTGAAGGAACGAGGGATGGAGACCCCCATCTGGGAAGCCGTAAAGCCACAGCGGTGGCAGAACAAATCTAACTGAAGCAGCTACGACCCGGCAAAGGTAGAATCACTACTTGATGTGGACATTTATATTGTTACCTTGCTGAAGGCTGTATCTGGAGCTAAGTGGACATATCTGTCACTGGAAAGGCTCTTGGACATTATATGTGTAATATGTCGGTGAGCCACTGAGATGGACTCAGTTATAAGCAGTAGTGAAGTATAATAAACTGCTGGTTTGTGAAATACTGGAAAAATGTGTCTGGTGTGCTTTAATTGACCCGGTGCAGCGAGTGTCCCCCAGCATGATGACTAGGGCTGCATTACTGCCATATAGACTGTACTTATATACTGCATTACTGCCATATAAACTATACCGCATTACTGCCATATAGACTGTACTTATATACCGCATTACTGCCATATAGACTGTACTTATATACCGCATTACTGCCATATAGACTGTACTTATTTACCGCATTACTGCCATATAGACTATACTTATATACCGCATTACTGCCATATAGACTATACTTATATACCGCATTACTGCCATATAGACTATACTTATATACCGCATTACTGCCATATAGACTGTACTTATATACCGCATTACTGCCATATAGACTGTACTTATATACCGCTTTACTGCCATATAGACTATACTTATATACCGCATTACTGCCATATAGACTGTACTTATATACCGCTTTACTGCCATATAGACTATACTTATATACCGCATTACTGCCATATAGACTGTACTTATATACCGCATTACTGCCATATAGACTGTACTTGTATACCGCATTACTGCCATATAGACTGTACTTGTATACCGCATTACTGCCATATAGACTGTACTTGTATACCGCATTACTGCCATATAGACTGTACTTATATACCGCATTACTGCCATATAGACTGTACTTGTATACCGCATTACTGCCATATAGACTATACTTGTATACCGCATTACTGCCATATAGACTGTACTATACTAAACTGTAGAAACCTTCTCGTACGGGGGAAAAAAAACTAATTAAATTGAAACACTGGTTAAAATCTGATCCAAGACATTATGGAAATCGTTCTGATTTTTCAACTACAAGAAAAGTAATTGACGTCTGAATGAGGCATAAGATTTTAATTAGTGCTGGATCCTACCTGTCATTATATTTGTAGGTCTTGATCTTATAGGTGATCACTCGGGACCCCAGAGCAAAAGAAACATTCGCTAGAGTAACTTCGATGCAATTCAAATTTCTTTGCCAAATCTGATTTTCTGCAGATTCGCTCCCCACTGCTGCAGACTATCCCACTATCTAGGCTGCTTGGCACCTATGTTATAGTGGTCATGGAGGATGCGTCCATGGGTTACACCAGGACAAGGCAGCTTTTACTGATTTCTTATACTCGGCCTCTCTCTGTTTCGGCGCAGACCCTCTTGGGCACGTTGCTAGATGAGGACATTTACAGTATTTGGGTTGTACTGAACGTGGAGGAACATTTGTTTCCTTCCACTTTGATTTCTGTTTTATATTAAAGTCTAATTAGGATTTGCGGATGCCGAGCCCCGGAAATGAATTGGCCTCATTTTCAAAAACTGCCATAATAAATCCATATTCTGCTCCTTCTTTCATGTTCTCTTCATATCGCCCTCATTTCACCAATTAGCCATAATGTAATCATCGTGGCACATTCAGATGACAGTGATGGAGCGGAGGACACAGCGGCTGTGAGGGCGTCAGATGATGAAACCACATAAATACATATCAAGATAATGGCCGGCAGCCAAGCTCTCACCTAAAGGGACCCTTCAAACGCTCTGTATCAGTTATGTAGGTAAATACAATCTACTGTTTTCTTTTATCAGCCACTTTATGATCGGAAGAGGCCAATTAAAAAGTTCTTTAATGTAAGTGACAGGTCATCTATGAATGTAATTCTAGGATTTTTAATGCATACTTGTCATCTCAGTTAACTGTTCATACTATGTTGTCCTGTCTGTAAATGAGGAATAACACTATTTATGTCTGTTATAGGACTTGTATCCTGCATTAGTCAGCAGTTTCTCCTCTGCAGGCTCTATGTCTAATTTTCTCTTGTCTCTTAGCTAGTGGGTGGTTACTAGCTGTTATGATGTCTCCCATACACAGCATACACAGATAAGAGGAATTAAGGCTCTATTGTACATTACATAGAAGGCATTATACAGCTGTACTAAGCAGTGTAGCTGTGAATCTAGCACTGAGATGAGGTAAACACTCACTTGAAAGCAGCAGCATGAAGGATATTATACAACAGTACTAAGCAGTGTGTCTGTGAATCCAGCATAATGGTGAGCTAAAAACTTGCTCGAAAACAGCAGCATACAAAACATGATACAGCAATACTAGCTGTTATAATGTCTCCTATACACAGCATACATATAGCACCTCTTCAAAAGCAGCAGCAGCAGCCACATGGAGGACAGTACACAGCAGTACTGAGCAGCATAGCTGTGAATCCAGCACTGGGGTGACAAACATTTATATGAAAGAAACAACATGGAGTACATTATACAGTGTAGCTGTGAATCCAGCACTGGGTGACATAAACACTTACATGAAAGCAGCAGGATGGAGAACATTACACAGCAGTAATAAGCAGTGTGCCTGTGAATCCAGCATAATGGTGAGCTAAAAACTAGCTCGAAAAAACAGCAGCATAGAAAATATGATACAACAGTACTAGCTGTTATGATGTTTCCTATACACAGCACACATATAGCACCTGTTCAGAATCAGCAGCAGCCACATGGAGGACAGTACACGGCAGTACTGAGCAGCATAGCTGTGAATCCAGCACTGGGATGACAAACATTTACATGAAAGCAGAAACCAGGACTACATTATACAGCGGTACTGTACAATGTAGCTGTGAATCAAGCACTGGGTGAAATAAACACTTACATGAAAACAGCAGCATGGAGAACATTACACAGCAGTAATAAGCCTTGTAGCTGTCAATCCAGCACATAGGTGAGATAAACACTTGTATGAAAGCATCAGCATGTAGGACATTATACAGCAGTGCTGAGCAGTGTAACTGTTAATCCAGCTCTCGGGTGAGATAAACAATTACTAGAAAGCAGCAGCACTCGTTTGTGTGTGTGTGCCTCTCTCTCACTTTTCTCTGATTGCCCAGTCATTTGCCAGTCCATATTCTCTTGAACATGACAGACTTTAGCAATTTTTCTGAGTGAATGATAAGTTCAGAAGGCGGAGGAGGGGAAGAAACTGGTATAACTGGTTTGTAGAAACGACAGCCGGCATTTAATGTGATCTTTTTAGCTCTACTGAAACAAATATGTTTCGGATCCACATCGCAGGATGCAGAAAGACAAGCAGTGACAGGATCATCTCGGATACTTACAACTTCTGGGAGTACGTGGATGGAGAGGTCATGGATGGCTTTTACCACGATGCAGAGAGCTGACAGCAGGAATATTGCACCCAGGATCACGCAGGCTCTGTGGAATCGAATGGAACACAAAGTCGTCACATTGCAATTACAGCATGACATTCTCTTAAAGGGAAGCTCCACAAGTCACAAAAAAACGTTCTAAATAATTCACTTCTCTTGCGCTGGTTCAGAGTTACGTTATATTTTCTGGGGTCAGGTCTGGATGTTGAGATCAAAAAAGGCCTGAATTAAGGGGGTTCTTGTCTGGGGTCTGTATAAACATTGTCTGGCCTAGGTGTTAAGAAGGTCTGGCCTGGGGTATTTATTAAAAGGGTCTAGTCTTGGAGCTGAATTAAAAAGGTCTGGCCTGGGGTCTTTATTACAGAAGTCTGCATTTGAGTCTGAAATAAGGATGTGGCCCTGATAAAAGGGGGATGGTCTAGATAATGGTATAAGCGTGATCTGGACTGAGTTGGTGCTGGTCTGGGGTTTGTAATAAGGGGGTCAAGTTCGGAGTCTGCATTAAGGGGATCTGGCCTTAATCTACTCAGGGATCTACATTAAGAGGTGTCTGAGGTCTGTTTTTTAGGGAATCTTGTCTGGGATCTGTAGGGGTCTGTACGGGTCTGTAGGGGTGTGGTGGGCTGGGGTCTATCTTAGTTTAGAGTCTCTGTTTCGTCTTTGTTTAGGGGTCTATGAAAATCTATTTCAATTCAGGTCATCCCTGCACATATTAGTGGGGTCTGGGAGTGTTCTGTATTTGTTCAAGGGGCCTCGTAAATAGGATGTCCAGTGTGTGCTCAGTCTTTATTTAGGTGGTCTGTATTTATTTTTTGACTGTGATTAAGGAGGTCTTATGTTCTATTTGTGATTTGATTGCCATACGTTCTGGTGTGTCCCCTGTGTCTTGTTCCTCCTCCCCCTGTGTCTTGTTCCTCCCCCCCCTGTGTCTTGTTCCTCCCCCCCCTGTGTCTTGTTCCTCCCCCCCCTGTGTCTTGTTCCTCCCCCCCCTGTGTCTTGTTCCTCCCCCCCCCTGTGTCTTGTTCCTCCCCCTGTGTCTTGTTCCTCCGCCTGTGCCATGCTCCTCCCCCCTGTGCCATGCTCCTCCCCCCTGTGCCATGCTCCTCCCCCTGGTGTCTTGTTCCTCCCCCCCGTGTCTTGTTCCCCCCCCCCCCGTGTCTTGTTCCCCCCCCCCCCCGTGTCTTGTTCCCCCCCCCCCCCGTGTCTTGTTCCTCCCCCCCCGTGTCTTGTTCCTCCCCCCCCGTGTCTTGTTCCTCCCCCCCGTGTCTTGTTCCTCCCCCCCGTGTCTTGCTCCTCCCCCCCGTGTCTTGCTCCTCCCCACTGTGCCATGCTCCTCCCCCTGTGCCATGCTCCGCCTTCTAATAACCAACACTAGGTATTCCAGCTTTCCCTACTGTGTCCCTTTGTATCGTGGCCTCCATGTTGGATATCTGTCCCTTCTTTCTACTTTATAAGGTTCTAGAACTCCAATAATCGATTTGACATTTTTAGAGAGATGTAACCTATTCCAACGCGCCGGCAGCAGCCACAAGGTCGTCTCCCCCTCACATACAGACATTTCCATCATCTTTTAGTTTGTCTTTTGCATTTCCAGATGTATCCTGACTACTGCGCTGCCACGATCCTAACGCTGCCCCTTTGTTTCCATTGAGATGTATTTCAGAAGCCCAGCATCCTTTGTGGCACACATCATAACATTCATAACTTATATGTTATCTGTCAATATAAAAAACGTGCTATAATTGGGATTTATTTACAAAATGATACAACAAAGTACAACCCAGCCTCATTGTAATCCTGTCAGAGGTATTACAGTACCTGCAGCAGCCACCAGAGGGAGCACATTGCATACAGCTGTGTGCAGGGAGCTCCCCCTAGTGGTGATTGCAGACAGAATGTTATCATGTATCTCTGTATACAGGGAGCTCCCCCTAGTGGTGGCTGCAGACAGAATCTTATCATGTATCTCTGTATACAGGGAGCTCCCCCTAGTGGTGGCCGCAGACAGAATCTTATCATGTATCTCTGTATACAGGGAGCTCCCCCTAGTGGTGGCTGCAGACAGACTCTTATGTATCTCTGTATGCCTCTAGCTCCCCCTAGTGGTGGCTGCATGCCATATTTGTATCACTTATCAAATCAAAAACAGAAATATCCCTATAAAAAGACATTATGCAACAATAAATGTTGGACCTAAAATAGACTTAAAAGTTTTATCCTCTATCAATTATTTGCTAGGTCACTGCTAAAGGGATGAGAGACCATTTTTTGCGGCGTCAGTGGTGGTTATGGAGACTTTGCTTTCCTGTCTTTCCTAGGCTGGGCACATCCACATTCTCTCAGTGCTGACGTTTTTTTGGGGAATAATTTATTCTTGTGATAAGCAATAATAAAAATCCAATAAGAGCGAAGAAAAAAACGACTTTTGCATTTGCATGTTTAGGATTCGTTTGCACCGACGGCTCTTTTTGATTATTTTGGAGACTGGTAATAAGTAAAGTAACTGTATCCTGCTGACAGGCGGCAGCTTGTTGGTCAGAGCTGATCCGTGCAGTATTAAAGTGTAGCTGGGGAGCGGCACGTTCGTGTTTTTTTTAATGGAATGGCTGACGTCAGCCATTGCTGGGATGTGCAGAATGCACCAGGCACCTAATTTTGGACTCTACAGTACAGAATTTGGCCGTGTTGGTATTTTAAGCAGCGCTTACTATGAATTATACTGGAGAAATATGACACCCAGACTCGCAGGAACGCACTGGGGATGGCAGATGTGCGTCACGTCCTCCTCTCCGAACTGCAATGCAGATCCGTGATGTCCAAAGAAATTCATTTACACCTTATAGGAGCCAGAATAATCGCCCTCCCGCACCCCGCTCCTCTAATTACGCTTGTTCTATAATTAGAGATTGAGAGATATTAATTACTAGTGATGTCTAATTAATCAGCTGCAGACTCCGGGTCATTTACACAATTAATTCTGAACATTTAAGAAATGCGCTTAGCAAATTAATAAGGCGATAATTTATGATTGGGGGGCATTCCAACAAATGCAACAAGACACTTCAGACCCTCCAATGCGAAAATGAAGGTTTAGCCTCAATGTTCCACCACTGTCACCTATATAATAACCGCACCAGGATGTGTTACGTTACGTCTGTGCCATTATACCGCACATCTTGTTTACCCAAAGGAGAGATATTAAATTCAGATTTTAAAAAAAGTAACAAGAACAAGGGGAAGAATAAAGCAAAAGGAAGGGAAAGGAAATTAGGGATAGAATAAGGAAGGGGTTAAAGGTGAAGAAGGTAGGCAGGAAGAAAGGAAAACAGAATGAAGGGAAATAGGAAAAGAAAAGGAGGGATGGAGGGAGGGAAAAAGGGGCCGAATAAGGAAGGGGATAAGGGAGAAGGAGGTAGGACGGGAAGAAGAAAAGGATAACAGAATGTTGTTTTGGGAGGGAGGGGAAAGATTGAGGGAAGACAGAAGGAGGTAAAGGCCAAGAATGTAGTAAGGAAACAAGGAAAACAGAAGGGAATGAAAAAAAGGACAGGTGTATGTAGAAGTAGGTAGGAAGGGAGGGGAGGAAGAAAGCTAAACAGGATGGAAGAAGGGAAGGGGCGAAAGAGTGGGAAGAAGGAATATGGCAAAGGGGAAGGAAGTAGGAAGGAAAGATGAAAAGGAAAATATAATGTTGGAATGAGTGAAATGGGAAAAAGTTAAGAAAAATGGGAGAGGGTATAGGGGGAAAAAATAGGGATGAAGAAAGGAAATCAGACATGTGTGAAAGAAGGGAAGGAAAAAAGGAGAGAAGTAGGGTGGGGGTAAGTGAAAAGAGAGGAGAACAGAACAAAGGAAAGGAAGTGAGGGGAAAAGGGAATGAAGATGGAAGGGAGTAAAAGATAAAGGATTAGGAAAGGAGTAAGAAAGGTATTAATGAAGGGTGCGAAAAGAGAGGGAAAAAGTGAAGTGGTAAAGGGGAAGAACATACAGAGTGTGGTAGATTGGATCACTCGAAAGCACATGGAGGTAGACACGGGAACACTGTCTCTTTAAATTCTTCCCAGGTTTATTAGACAGGCAGCATAAACCATGGTGAAGTAAAAATGAACACGGCTCTTTTGGCAAAAACAGGAAAAGAAAACAAAATGGTAGCACAAAGCACAGTCCTTGTGGCAGCGGGGATCCGGTTCAGCTTTTCCTTGTCCGTACACAAAGCACTGGAGTTCCCCTCTCCAGCCCTACGGAACACTAAATGCTTCAAAAGGCTGGCTATTTGTAGCCCAGGCCACAACCTGGGGTGGAGATATGGTGAACAGCCTCCCACCCGCTCTACAGCTGTACACATAAAATCCTAGCCCATTAAAAATGGCAAATTAACCCCTCAGCACATAACATGCTGTAGAAAACTTCAAGGTTTCACATCACTGAAGCTAACAGCCTCAGTGAAACATATCTCCCCTCCAGTACTTTGCCAATGACTGTCACAAGAGGAAGAAAGAAAAAAATAATGAAAGGAAGGGAGGAACTGAGAAATAAAAGAAAATGAATTAGAGGAAAGAGAAAAGATGTACATAAGAATGAAAATGTAAGTGGAAATAGGTTTGAAGGGAAGGGAGGAAGAGAGGAAAACAAAATGGAGCTAAAGCTACATCAATATTCAGGAAAAATGTAGGGAAATATGAGGCGAGGAGGGAAGAAGAATAGAAATAAGTTACCAGAAAGAAAAGAGCAAGAGGAGAAAATGGGAGAAAGGGATGGAAGTTATGAAAGGAAGGAGGAAAACAGGAAGAGGACAAAGGAACAAGGGAGGAAAGACAGAGAATGGAAGTGAAAGGGGGAAGAAGAAAGGCAAAGTAATGGAATAAAGAGAAGAGAGGTTAAGAAAAGGGAGGAAAACAGGTAGAGAAAATGGAGAATGGAGAGAAGAAAACGAAAAAGGAGAAAAATGTAGGAAGTAAAGGGGGAAAATGCAAAGGAGAGTTGGTGGCAGGAAGAAGGAAACAAAATGTAGGTTTGAAGGGGAAGAAGAGAGAGGGAGGGGAAGAAAAGAAGAGGAAGAAAGGAAGGAAACTTTTGGTAACTTCCTTTAGCCTTCAGGCATACAGACACTCTAGGACAGCATTTGTCCAGCTTTTCTCCACACACAGAATTTAAGTCATGGAAAATGCCTGAATTTTTCTGAAAACATCTCAGCCCTGCATATAATCAGATCTTTTCTAATGTAAAAGGTGAAAGTCTTATCATAAGGATATATATTTGGGGGGAAAAAAAAATAATTGGAAAAACAATCAGCACTTTTCCAGAAAAAAAAATATCAGTCTTGTATATGAGCTGTCGGAGGTGTTATATTCAAATGTAAGGAACTGAGCTGCAGTACCAGACACGGCCCCTGGACTAGAGTGGCACTGTTTCTAGAAAATACACAGACACTTTTTGAATTCTTGGAAAACCAAGTTGAATAATTTGCTAATATTTTAGTGAGCCTACTCTTTACTTTGCGTGCTTACAATAAGGAAACTAAATCATGCGCTTTGCGGGATGCAGGGACCAATATGAAATACTATATCTCATCCATAGTGCGGTAGAACATGTCACGCTATATAAATTACGGTAAATAATAACTCCTGCTAGTATGATTATACAATACATACATCACATACTGCATTCGAGGAGGGGTCACACACTGCATGGAAATGAGATTTGCTATGAATTATTCATGAATTCTTATGGATTTTGTTAATCCTGCAATTTCCGATGCAGTTATTGGTGCTGCATACAATCTGCATTGATCTTACAGTAATTGTGTTCTGCCCGGAGGGGAAAACGCGTTTTTAATATTGTAGGAAAAAGATAATATTATAAAGAACAACTTAAAAAGTGAGAAGCTTAATTAAAAATTTCACAATTGCAACCACTATATTATAGGCGTTCAACAGGATGCAAAAAACATAGTTGCTTTCTTGCAAAAACAGCGCCGCCTCTGTCCACAGGATGTGTCTGTTATTGCAGCTCCACTGAAATGAATCGGGGCTGAGCTGCAATACCAGAAAAAGAAAATTTTTCTAAAGTTAGACTTCTCTTTTAAGCTACACTTTACCTGGTGACATCTGGTCACTTGCTAATGAGAAAGAGGCAGGGAGAAAACACTATCTGTGCCAACATCATTTGATGAGAGAAACAGTGAAGCAGTACTATCTTTGCATATATAAATTACAGAACGAGTTGGAGAGGCAGTACTATCTGTGCCTAACTCATTTACATAGAAAAACAAGAACAGACTATCTGTGCCTACATGAATAACAGGAAGACACAAGATGGTAATAATATTTGTGCTTACGTCATTTACGGAGAAAAACAAAAATATAGTACTATCTGTTCTTACATCAAGTACAGAAGATACAGGGAGGCAGTACTATACCGTATGTGCCTACGTTATTTACAGGCGAAGGCACGGAGATAGAACTACAAGTGTCTACATCAAGGACGCAGTACTATCTGTGCCTACATAATTTAAAGATCAAGATGGGAAGGTAGTTTCATTCGTGACTACATCATTTACAGGGGAAGAACAAAAGTAGAGTATTATCTGAACCTACACTAGTTACAGAAAGAGACAGCGCGGCAGTACTATATGTACCTACCTTAATTATAGGGAGACAGTCCTATCTGTGCCTACATCATTTACAGGCAAAAATTGGGCGGTAGTTCTGTTTGTGACTACATCATGTACAGGAATAAACAATAATACAGCACTATCTGTATCTACACCAGTTAAGAAAGAGACAGGGAGGCAGTGCTATATGTGCCTACATCATTTATAGGCAAAAGCAGAGCAGCAGTACTACATAAGCCTCCATCAATAACAGGAAGAGAAGGGGAGGCAGCACTGTGTAAGTGTAAATAATTACAAATAGAGACAGGGAGGTAATACTATCTGTGTCTACATAAGAAACAAGAATAGAGTACTATCTATGCCTCCATCAATAACAGGAAGAGATGGAGAGGCAGCACCGTGTAAGTGTAAATAATTACAAATAGAGACAGGGAGGTAATACTATCTGTGTCTACATAAGAAACAAGAATAGAGTACTATCTATGCCTCCATCAATAACAGGAAGAGAAGGAGAGGCAGCACTGTGTAAGTGTAAATAATTACAAATAGAGACAGGGAGGTAATACTATCTGTGTCTACATAAGAAACAAGAATAGAGTACTATCTATGCCTCCATCAATAACAGGAAGAGATGGAGAGGCAGCACCGTGTAAGTGTAAATAATTACAAATAGAGACAGGGAGGTAATACTATCTGTGTCTACATAAGAAACAAGAATAGAGTACTATCTATGCCTCCATCAATAACAGGAAGAGAAGGAGAGGCAGCACTGTGTAAGTGTAAATAATTACAAATAGAGACAGGGAGGTAATACTATCTGTGTCTACATAAGAAACAAGAATAGAGTACTATCTATGCCTCCATCAATAACAGGAAGAGATGGAGAGGCAGCACCGTGTAAGTGTAAATAATTACAAATAGAGACAGGGAGGTAATACTATCTGTGTCTATATAGGAAACAAGAATAGAGTACTATCTTCACTTTAACCAGTTCTAGAAAGTTACAGAAAAGTGTGCCTACGTTATTTACAGGCAAAGGCAGGGAGGAAATGGTATTTGTGCCAACATCATTAACAGGAAGAGACAAGGAGGTAGTACTATCTGGGCCTAGATAACTGACAGGCACGGACAGGGAAGTAGCACTATCTGTGCCTGCATAATTTATACTTACGGTACATTATTTAAAGGCATATACACATTAGTGACCTGTGTTTAGACTGTTCTAAATGCAAATAGTTCTTCTTCTGCCCTTGCCAAGCTGACCACCACATTGTACTATAACCTCAGGACATGGACAGTAGTCACGTCCGCACCCCTGCACAGGTAGAAAAACTCACATAAAAAGTGCAGAGGAAGCAAACAATACAGCGACATGAGGACTGATGTGCAGACAGTATATCCTCACAATGCACCCGCCCTATTGGAAACATGTCTTTTCGCCCTCCTTCCTGTAACATAAGGTATGCGCTGCGCATCTCGTGTCGTTCACACTCTGAAGGTGCCACAGCAGCAGATCTGTGCCGGTGCATCTGATGGGATGTGTCACCCATTATTCCATGCATGTCTAATTATGGAGTCGCGTGACACAAGAACCTGTCTCACTTTATGGAGCTGTCATAACAAGGTGCAGGGAGAAGGAATGAAGCCGGCGCTCCAGACATTAGTTGCCCTCCTGAAGTAGGAAGCTAATTAAGCCAAAAAATATGCAAATGAATCCTCGTCCCTTATGTTGAAGGTTTATTCAATATTGTGCTGAATCTCTCTTTATTCTCTCTGCTGAATCATTTCATGATATATCTCTATATGGATCAGAGGTCAGTTCTAATACAGAGCTCCAAATCCCCTGTATAGAGCTCAATAATAATCTTCTGGCTGCTGCCACAACCACTCGAGGGCGCTTACTGCTTTCATGTCACCTGTCCCGGCTCCAGGGCCGGGTTCTCCATCCTCTCCATCCAGATCCTAGCTCCCTTCGCTCCAAAGTGCCAAGCGCGTCTCGTGACTAACCCAGCTCTGCTGTATTGCTGGGCTCTGCTACATCAAAATTCCAACTGTGTCTCCTGACTATTTCAGCTCTGCTGTTCCTCTGGACTCTCGGGTATCAAGTGCCAAGTAAGTCTGCTGAATAAACTATGTAAGCTATATAACACATTTCTATGTGTGTCTCCTGACAAATTCATCTCTACATTACCTTTGAGCTCTGCTGCATTAGTTCCAAGTCTCCTTACATATCTAACTCTGCCGTGTCACACTGTTCCAGGTGCCATCCAACATATCCAACTCCACTGTTGCTCGTTACTCTACTTGCCGTCCAGTATATCCGGATCTGCTGTTCCATGCTGTTTCAGTTGCCGTCCAGTTGCTCATTCTTCCACTTGCCATCCAGCTCTGCTGCTCCAGGTGTCGTCAAGCAAATCTAGCTCTACTGTTCCATGATGGTCCAGCTGAAGCAAGTCTATACAGCTCTGCTGTTCCACGCTGCTCCAGGTACCGTCCAACATATCTATCTCCACTGTTGCTTGTTGTTCTACTTGCAATCCTGCATATCCAGCTTTGCTGTTCCATGCTGCTCCAGGCGCCGTCCAGTTGCTTGTTGCTCTACTTGCCATTAAGCATATCCATCCCTGCCATCCTGCAAATTTAGCTCTGCTGTGCCATGCTGTCCTAGGTGAAGTCAAGCTTATCCAGCTCTGCTGTTCCATGCTGTTCTAGGTGAACTCATGCATATCCAGCTCTGTTGTTCCATGCTGCTCCATTTTCCATTCAGAATATTCAGTTCTGTTGTTCCTTGCTGCTCCAGGTGGTGTTCAGCAAATCTAGCTTTGCTGTTCCATGTTGCTCATTGTTCCCCTTACGGTCCAGCATATCCAGTTCTGCTGTTCCATGTTGCTCCAGTGGCTCATTGTTCCCCATGCCGTCCAGCATATCCAGCTCTGCTGTCCATGTTGTTCCACTTGCTATCCAGCATATCCAGCTCTGCTGTTACATGTTGCTCCAGTTGCTCGTTTTTCCCTTTGCCGTCCAGCATATCCAGCTCTGCTGTTCCATGTTGCTCCAGTTGCTCATTGTTCCTCTTGCCATCCAGCATATCCAGTTCTGTTGCTCCAGTTGCCGTTCAGTTGCTTGTCGTTCCACTTGCCGTTCAGCATATCCAACTCTGCTGTTCTATGTTGCTCCAGTTGCTCTTGTTCCACTTGCCGTCCAGCATATCCGCTCTGCTGTTCCATTTTGCTCCAGTTGCCGTCTAGTTGCTCATTGTTCCCCATGCCGTCCAGCATATCCAGCTCTGCTGTCCATGTTGTTCCACTTGCTATCCAGCATATCCAGCTCTGATGTTACATGTTGCTCGTTTTTCCCTTTGCCGTCCAGCATATCCAGCTCTGCTGTTCCATGTTGCTCCAGTTGCTCATTGTTCCTCTTGCCATCCAGCATATCCAGTTCTGTTGCTCCAGTTGCCGTTCAGTTGCTTGTCGTTCCACTTGCCGTTCAGCATATCCAACTCTGCTGTTCTATGTTGCTCCAGTTGCTCTTGTTCCACTTGCCGTCCAGCATATCCGCTCTGCTGTTCCATTTTGCTCCAGTTGCCGTCTAGTTGCTCATTGTTCCCCTTGCCATCGAGCATATCCAGCTCTGCTGTTCCATGTTGGTCCAGTTGCTGTCCAGTTGCTCGTCGTTTCACTTGCCGTCCAGCATATCCAGTTCTGCTGTTCCTTGCTGCTCCAAGTGCCTCTTGTTCGTGCAGCACATCCAGAGATGTGGCTAACGATATGGATCTTTTTGAGGATTTTTTGGAGTATGTCTGCTCAAAAACAGCACCTGAAAATCACCCAAAAATTACGTAAAAGACTCTTCCCATTCATTTCTACTGAAAAAAAAAACCTCTTTGCTGTTCACATGTTCAGTCTCTTGAGCGTTTTTGGATGCTTCAGGTTTTGAAACACATCTGTAGGGAGAAAATAAAGTGCATGTCGCCTCTTACAAGCATCTTCTTATGGAAAACACTTAAAACTGGGCATTTGCCAATCATAAGACTGAAAAAAAAACTCTTCCAAAACGCTTCAAAACTCTCTTCAAAATCACTTCAGGAAACTAAAATCTCCTCCAAAGTTTCCACAAAGAAGGAGCGTTTCCGTTCGCTAATGCCCGCAGTGAATCCACCTCACCAGTGGAACCATATACAGTTCCACAGTATGCAGAAAGCTCTATAGCTCCCTCTGGTGGTGGCTGTAGGCAAATACAATTGTTATTATTTTTTCAATGAATTCTACGCAGAAGATTTGGAGCTCTGTATGGAAACGAAGCCCTGATCATTGTTTATATATTTTCATGAGATTTATTGTTAAATTAATCAGCATAGAATATTAGGTGGAATTTCCCTTTAACAGGGAACAAAACTTGAGTACAGTGTAGCAAGTCTTGGCCTCTGTTATGTTGCTGTGGTTTTTGCATATTCTAGATACTCAGGAGCGGACAGATTGGGTGAACAGATTGTGTGCGGTGGACGGACTCTCCCTCTGAGGAGAAAACAAGCTGAGCCCCGAGAAGTTCCTGTCTGTCTGATTTGTGGTGATCAGTCAATTGCCCGGCACCTCGGAGATTACGCTGCTCCAAATTTCAGGATTCTGTATTTTGCTTAGTAATGATTTCTCTTATTTTCTTTTTCTGCTTTGTTTTTACCCATTTTATTGTGCGCAGTGATAGAAAGTTCTGTGAAAAATCAACAGCAAAATGGCCATTCACATAATTGTGTTGTATTATATTTAAATTATGTTGGTTCTGGTATAACCTGGGCATCTCCTGTATATAATTATATATGTACCGCTGGTATAACCTAGGCATCTCCTGTATATAATTATAATAATAATAATAATAATAATAATAATTTTTTATTTATATAGCGCCAACATATTCTGCGGCACTTTACAATTAAGCGGGGACATGTACAAACAATAAATTCAATACAAGGTGAGACAGTTTAACAGTAACATCAGGAGTGAGGTCCCTGCTCGCTGCTTACATTCTACAAGGAAATGGGGGGGACACAATAGGTGGAAAGTGCTTGTTATATCAGGTCGGGCAATTATAATAAGTCGGGATTGTCATATAAAGCTGTATGATCTGGTCATCAGCCTGTATGTTTAAGTGCGGTACTCAATTACTGGGTGCAGTTATCGAGTGCATGGAGGGTATAGAGAAGGATGAACAGTGGGGGGCGGATTCTGAATAGTATTTAGGAGGGAACAGGGGAAAGTTAGTTTACTGAGTAGTTGAGGTGGTAGGCTTGTATAAAGAGATGGGTTTTTAAAGCGCGCTTGAAGACATCAGGGCTAGGCATCAATCGGATCGTCTGGGGTAGAGCATTCCAGAGAACTGGCGCAGCACGAGAGAAGTCTTGGAGACGGAGGTGTGAGGTTCGGATTATGGGGGATGTTAGTCTTAGATCATTTGTGGAACGGAGGGCACGGGTAGCATGATAGACTGAGATGAGAGAGGAGATATAAGGTGGTGTAGAACTGTGGAGAGCTTTGTGGGTGAGAGCAATGAGTTTATATTGGACCCTGTAGCGAATGGGTAACCAGTGTAATGACTGGCACAAGGTGGAGGCATCGGTGAAACGGCTGGACAGAAATACAACCCTGGCTGCCGCATTCAGGACAGATTGGAGAGGGGAAATTTTGGTAATTATATATGTACAGCCGGTATATCCTGGGCATCTCCTGTATATAATTATATATGTACAGCCGGTATATCCTGGGTATCTCCTGTATATAATTATATATGTACAGCTGGTATAACCTGGGCAGCGCCCGTATATAATTATATATGTAAAGCTGGTATAACCTGGGCATCTTCTGTGTATACTTATATATGTAAAGCTGGTATAACCTGGGCATCTTCTGTGTATAATTATATATACACAGCTGCTATAACCTGGGCATCTGCTGTATATAATTATATATGTACAGCTGGTATAACCTGGGCATCTCCTGTGTATAATTATATATGTACAGCTGGTATAACCTGGGCATCTCCTGTGTATAATTATATATGTACAGCTGGAATAACCTGGGCATCTTCTGTGTATAATTATATATACACAGCTGCTATAACCTGGGCATCTCCTGTATATAATTATATATGTACCGCTGGTATAACCTAGGCATCTCCTGTATATAATTATATATGTATATGGTATAACCTGGGCATCTCCTGTGTATAATTATATATGTAAAGCTGGTATAACCTGGGCATCTTCTGTGTATAATTATATATACACAGCTGCTATAACCTGGGCATCTGCTGTATATAATTATATATGTACCGCTGGTATAACCTAGGCATCTCCTGTATATAATTATATATGTACAGCCGGTATAACCTGGGCATCTCCTGTATATAATTATATATGTACAGCTGGTATAACCTAGGCATCTCCTGTATATAATTATATATGTATATGGTATAACCTGGGCATCTCCTGTGTATAATTATATATGTAAAGCTGGAATAACCTGGGCATCTTCTGTGTATAATTATATATACACAGCTGCTATAACCTGGGCATCTCCTGTATATAATTATATATGTACAGCTGGTATAACCTGGGCATCTCCTGTGTATAATTATATATGTACAGCTGGTATAACCTGGGCATCTCCTGTGTATAATTATATATGTACAGCTGGAATAACCTGGGTATCTTCTGTTTATAATTATATATACACAGCTGCTATAACCTGGGCATCTGCTGTATATAATTATATATGTACAGCTGGTATAACCTGGGCATCTCCTGTGTATAATTATATATGTACAGCTGGTATAACCTGGGTATCTTCTGTTTATAATTATATATACACAGCTGCTATAACCTGGGCATCTCCTGTATATAATTATATATGTACCGCTGGTATAACCTAGGCATCTCCTGTATATAATTATATATGTACCGCTGGTATAACCTGGGCATCTCCTGTGTATAATTATATATGTACAGCTGGTATAACCTGGGCATCTTCTGTATATAATTATATATGTACAGATGGTATAACCTGGGTATCTCCTGTATATAATTATATATGTACAGCTGGTATATCCTGGGAATCTTCTGTATATAATTATATATGTACAGCTGGTATAACCTGGGCATCTCCTGTATATAATTATATATGTACAGCTGGTATAACCTGGGCAGCGCCCGTATATAATTATATATGTAAAGCTGGTATAACCTGGGCATCTTCTGTAAATAATTATTATATATGTACAGTTGGTATAACCTGGGCATCTCCTGTATATAATTATATATGTACAGCTGGTATATCCTGGGAATCTTCTGTATATAATTATATATGTACAGCTGGTATAACCTGGGCAGCGCCCGTATATAATTATATATGTAAAGCTGGTATAACCTGGGCATCTTCTGTAAATAATTATTATATATGTACAGTTGGTATAACCTGGGCATCTTCTGTGTATAATTATATATGTAAAGCTGGTATAACCTGGGCATCTTCTGTGTATAATTATATATGTAAAGCTGGTATAACCTGGGCATCTTCTGTGTATAATTATATATACACAGCTGCTATAACCTGGGCATCTGCTGTATATAATTATATATGTACAGCTGGTATAACCTGGGCATCTTCTGTATATAATTATTATATATGTACAGTTGGTATAACCTGGGCATCTTCTGTGTATAATTATATATGTAAAGCTGGTATAACCTGGGCATCTTCTGTGTATAATTATATATACACAGCTGCTATAACCTGGGCATCTGCTGTATATAATTATATATGTACAGCTGGTATAACCTGGGCATCTCCTGTGTATAATTATATATGTACAGCTGGTATAACCTGGGTATCTTCTGTTTATAATTATATATACACAGCTGCTATAACCTGGGCATCTCCTGTATATAATTATATATGTACCGCTGATATAACCTAGGCATCTCCTGTATATAATTATATATGTACCGCTGGTATAACCTAGGCATCTCCTGTATATAATTATATATGTACAGCCGGTATAACCTGGGCATCTTCTGTATATAATTATATATGTACCTCTTCTTGTATATAGTGATTATGGACAATCCTGGTATAACCTGGGTATTGTCTGATACATAATTATAAATGTACAGCTGGAATAAGTTATACAACCTTTTTTACATAGTGATATGGACTCTGCTAGTATAACCCGAGCATTGTCTGGTTTGTAACTTGCTCCTATAGTTAATATCTTTTCTTATTCCTCAATGTCATCAGCGGCTAATAAAACTGCTAGATGCTTCAAAGTCTAAGCCCCTGGAGGTAATGAAGATCTGCGGTGACTGCAGGCGGGAGAAGTCCGATAACTTGCAGTTATTAAATGCTGCTGTAAGGACACTTGATCTTATCACAAGATTACCCGAAGATTGGGAGGAATCGCTGCTCCGCACGGCTTAGTCTCGTTAGCAAATGTAACACTTTCCCGAGCAACCGAGGGCGACTCATTAGACATTAGTTAGAATTGGCGCTCTGCTCATTATCTCAAATAACCGACGTGCTCACATTAGCGGTAAAATAATGAGGATAGCAGATCCGTCTGACGGAGAATATCATTATTCTCAGGTTATTCTCAGCCAGCCTCCAAATACCGAACCACTAATTAAAATTGTCATTAAAATAAAACGACTTTAACAAGTCTGTTATCCTGTAAGTCACGCGCCTTAAAGGTGGTATATAAGACTTGTGGGCTGCACATGGTATGTATCGAGTTTGATATCAAGTTATCGTTTGCTACATCTGTATAGTAAAACTAAACTGGCTGCAGCAGGAGCCTCCCGCCACTGCCTGCTCTGCTCTTATAGGAGACAGTACACATGTGCCTAATTAGGGTTAGAAAAATAGTGCAAAAATATAAAAGTATCTCTTAGCAATGAATGAAGACAGTATTGGATCCATGTCCACTGCTTGTGGTTCAATACTATCTCCATTCATTACTTGCTCATCTGGTATCTTGGTTGCTATTTATGCAGAGCACAGCTAGTTATCGACTGCTGCGCTCTGCATAGGCAGCAACAGAGATGACAAAGTTCACTTCATTGTGCCGATCTGCCTATGCAGAGCGCAGCAGCCAATGACAAACTCATCTCCACTGCTGCGCTCTGCCTAAGTACTCAAGAAGAAGCGGCGCTCTAAAATTCCTTTAAACAAAATAAACTTCTATACTTTAAGCCAATCAATATTTAAATTCCTTGTGATTTTGTGATGCAACAATGTATACTCACAAGTATTCTCGGTGCGCTGAGTGTACGGCCGCTGCGTTACTGTAGCGCCATAAGACGATCCCTGAGGATAAGACGTCCAGGACAGCATCAAACTGAAAAGTAAAGCAAGACAGAGAGTAACTTCAACAACTGAGAATCACCGATACATTCAATATTAACGTTCATTATAATCGGGACGATCTTCCAGCGATCGGCGCAGAAGAGAAATCACGTGGACATGTTGTGAGAATAAGGTGGGAATTAGCAGGTAACTACTAGTCCATAAGATGTTAAAGTGAAGCTGTAACCATCAGTATTATTATTTATTATTATAGCGCCATTTATTCCATGGCGCTTTACATAATTATATGTATAGTTGTTTCTGATTTTTTTTTTTTATAGGTAATCTTTTGTTATCTGGAAACCATCAGCAAGCTGCTGTTCATGGATCCTTTAAATACTCTGAGCCCGATCCATCATTTGCAACATTTAAACCCACTTTTCCTTTGGTTTTTTGTCTTCTCGTATTTGTTGACGTCTTTTTTTTTTTTTTTGCGCCAAATCAAAACTCCTCTTTATTTTTTTCCTGAACTTTTTGTGGTTACTTTTTAACTCATCGTCCTTTAAAAATGTCACACAATAGTTAGTCTTCACCTGCGCCAAATACAAAAAAAAAAATTAAAAATCTGGCAGAAACCTCACACCAGGCTGAGACTTCAGTGAGAGGAGCCAAAATAAAAATAATACGACAGTGCATTTCAGGAATTGGTCTAAAACAAGTGAATAAGCAAAGTTGTCGAGGAAAAATTTACAAACACATAAAATAATTTAAAAAAAAATAAATGGTGCAAAACGTATAGAGAATAAGAAGCAAATACTAAAGCCGCTCATAATGAGCAAGTTACTCCAGAAAAGTGGAGAGACGGCAGAATCAGGGCCTCTGAGAACATAAAGATTTTGGGTAGGAAATGGACTGGGGGGTCTGATTAATGTGGTGTTATGTTATGGAGTATGGGGTCTTTGGGACCTCTTTTTGGGCTCCAGTGTGAATGCTATTCCCATGGCTCCTAACGTCTTTTATACTCTTCTTCCTCATTGTTAGATCCATAAGAAAACTAAGTTGCAGCAACTAAAGTCTAAGTCATTACCCTGTAGTCACAGAGTCTCCCGGGCTTCTCGCAGCGCACAGCCCCTGCTCTCTCCTCCCCCTTATCTCCCTGTTACTCCTCCCATTAGATTTTGCACTGATTTCATTGCAGCACTTGATTTATGGCAGCCAGGGAGTAAAAAGTTAAAAAACAAATCAGATAATAATAATTCTGAGTGACAGCTCCCCCTGCAGTTTACAGTAGAGCACTGCGATCATCTATAAAAATCCATCTCTCGAAATATCCACCGAGAAGACGAAGCCCGCTTTATTATTATCAGTTCTCCCAAAACAAAAGAAGGAAATTAGAAATTTCAGATGACGCAGACGAGTGCGGATATTTTTGGAACAGGACTATTGTGGTAGCGAAACCAACAATCAGAACATCTACGTCGGCCTGATGACTATTGTACTCGGCTGAAGACCAAACCACGTTGCAATTACACAAGAGATTTTTTTTTTTTTTTTTCATTTAACGTCAAAATTCTGAACATTTTGATTGAAGAAAAGAAAAAAAAAAAAAGAAATTAATATGAACATTTTAATTGAAAAAAAAAAAATAAAATAAATCAGAAATTAATAAATATTCTGAATTCAGATTCACAGAATTACAGTAACTTTGCAACTGCAGTGATTTTGATAATTATTTTTACCATCCAGACTGGTGGGTGTACATACTTTTGCAACATTTTTAATGCAACAAAATAAAAAAAAAAAGAATAAAAAAAAAAATACATTTTCTATAGTGCATTCATTCAAAATATCTTTTGAGTTTACAGCTCCTTTGCAGATCTATGTGTTTCCATGGTAACAGACTTCCGTTTAATTTTAATTTGTTTTAATTATCAGTAGTACGCATGAAAATAAACAACTTTATAATATATCTTATCAGGGATATCTGCTTCTTTCTCTTCCTGGACTGATTTTTCACTTTCAATTCATTGGTAAAATCTGTATTCAGTGACGACAGATTTCCCCATTAATGAGATAGGAGGTGACAGTTGCTGCTTTCGAAATTTTATGGAAGGCAGACACAGACATTCTGTCTGAAATAATAGTTACAGATCTCCATAGAACTTTGTGAGCACCAACTGTCATCTCCTATCGAAGTAATGGAAAAGTCTATATTCACTGAAGACATATTTTATCCAAGAATTGAGCACTTTTGAGAATGAATCATCAGTCCAGGAGGAGAAAAAAAAAAGTAGATTTCTCTAATAAAATATGTTACAAAGTTTCTTATTTTCACATGAACTATTGATTTATGACAAAAAATAAAATGACATTTACTCTTTAAAGTGGACCTGTCACCAGGTGAAAAGTTGCCAGTTTTTGCTCTTATTATATTTTTGCATTTGTTTTTTTTAAATCCGCCATACAATTCCAGAGATATGGACCTTTTTATTTAATGTTACTTTATATGGTCTTTATAAAGAGGTGTTGCTCACGGGGTAATAATGCAAAGCAGACTAAAGACCCGCCCCTGAGGATCCTGTTAGCCAAAACCTTAGTAAAGACTCTGAAAATTAGCATGGAATAAAAAGGTCCATATATCTGGAACCGTATGGCGGATTTAAAAAAAAAAACAACATAATATTTATGGGCGCAGTGGGAATAAAATAAGAGCAAAAACTGCCGACTGGAAGTGGTGACAGGTCTCCTTCAATCCCTCACCTGTCTGTATTTTTGAGTGGTCTTGCCTTTATCTGTTTAGGAGTTTTGTATGAGGTCGGTCGTTTTTATAGAGTGTGATGAAGGCTCTGTTTGTGTGTCAAATGACTTAGGTTTGAGGAAGACCCCGTATTAATCAGTAGGGCATATATTAAGACGTTTTTCCCCAAAAAGGTTGACTCATCACAACAATCCCTTTAATCCAATCCCGTTGATTGTTTTTAGGAGATGATGCAGTCGGCTGCTCATTTTCCCTGCAGTGGCCACTACAGGGGCAATGTGGTACTGCATGGCAAATGAAGGCGGAAATCCTCCAGAGTGGAAGGTGCTGTTTGTCAGGGTCATTCTAGGTCATAGAAAAAGGGGTTAAAATATGGGGAGAAGACATGACTCTATGATGTCCTTAAGCCGTAGTACGGCGCATGGACACGGGATTGTCCTAATGGGACGTCGCTTACATACATTGCTGCTCATAATCTCTCTGATGGCTGATATGACAATCAACACATAATAAATTGTGAATAATTAATACAGAAAACTACTTACTGCAAATCCAAACGATGATGCGCTGTACCTCATCACAGAGACGGCTGGAAAAAGAAATGGGCGCTGAATTAGTCTTTATATACATAATAATACTGATAGAGTGACATCTTAATGGGAAGTGCTTATTATAGTTAATAGTAATGACACCTGCTGGCAGCTGGCCACATAACTGCAAGCTGCATGCACGACGGAAAAAAATGGACTCATGGTCTTAATGTATATATCATGGACACAAAACAAATGCCACAAACTGTTCTTTTTTGCTTTTAAACAACTTTACTTTATCATTTCAGCCCCTTTCCCATTTTACTTCAAGCTTTACAGCGGTTCTGAAAGTGAGATGCCTTAGTAAGGAGTGGCTTCCTGCTGTTGTGCTGACACCTAGAGGCCAATATGAAAACTGCAACGTGCTTGAATTTTATTTGCAGGCAAAAATCTGACGAGAGATAATCTTTTAAAGATGAGGAAGAATAACGAATACTAGCCTTATATTCATCCATGAAATGAGTGATTAATAGACCGATCAGCAGGTGACAGCATCATGGGAACTGGTGAATTAGAAACCACGGGGAGTGAAAGTCACGCTTATCTTTAGGTGACAAGAACCTGTGTTCTGCTGAGTGTGAACTGTGACAATAATAACAAGATGTCATGGCAAACACGACATCTCCCTCCGAGCACTGAGCTCATAGAACTTCTTATAAAGCTTCTTAGGTGGATTTACCGTATCATCCTAATTTTCCAGTATTTAGACGGCCATTTATTAAGCCCTAATCATTGCCGACTGAGGAAGGACACTGAAATCTCTCGCTGATACTTATCTTGCCTAATTTATAACTAAAACTTATAAGAAGTCTGTACAGGCATGCTACATTTGGGTGCATTATTATTACTTTGTAATACATTCAATGGCATAATTGTGTCCCCATCAGTTGATCTCGGGTACTACAGAAATGAGCCAGCTGCAGGAATACATATCAATTCAGAAATATTGCAGTTCTCCTACTGGTCTCTAGATGTCAGCACAACACTACCCCACCTTTTCAATCTTACTTTCCGACCTGCTGTAAAGTGGTCTGAAATGACCAATCAGTAAGCAATGTTGAAAAGAAAAGTTCACTTTAAGAATCTTAGAAAGCTACAATATGCGAGTCAGACTCTTATTTTGCATTTTTTTATTTGCTGCGAAGATAGCAGTTCCATAAAGGTAAAAAAAAGGTTTGTACAAATGTGTGATATTTTTAGAGGTTGTCAATGCAAAATATGAATGTGAGTTAATGGGTGCCAACCAGAATTCCCACAAATGGTCTTTTCCTCTCCCTTTTACGCAATATTGCTTTATAAACTGTATGTAAGTATCTGCAGCTGCACCTCCCTCCTCCCCCTCCTTCTTACTCACTATGCACTATAATAATCTAGACTCATATTTTGAGGGAGTTTTATGAATGTAAAGAGCGAGCAGGAAAAAAAAGAACTATGGGAAGCTCAAAGGTAAGAAAAATGCCACTCGAGCGATACATGATACATGACGGGAGCCATAGACATTTTTAATATCCACTGTTCCAAAGAAGCAGAGAAGAAATGTCACATAAAGAAGTTATTTTTAGTTCCAATCATAAAAGAGCGCCTGGGCCATTAAAATAGTAGGCAACACGTTCACCCGCCTCCGCCATGCTGCTTTCTAGAGAAATGTTCCTATAAACCTCCTCTACACCTTCAAGACAGGACAGGCTGTAAGACGTCTAATTGCAGAATTTCTTTGATGTGTCTGAGCGGAGCCTCGCAGCTCTTCATAATTATGACAGCGAATGCTAAACCACCTTGCTGGGCTCGAACAAATACACTGCGCCTGCAGAGATGAAGACACCGGGGAGAGATCGAGTAACCTTTCCTGCGCTTATTGTGGGGAACATAAAAGAGGGACTAGAAAGGAATGGCAGATCCAGTCTTGCAAGACGTTTTTATTCTGTACAGTGTAAATCCTTCTCCAAAAACGTCCTATTAACTCTTCAGTAAAAATCCCGCATCTACTCAAAGAAAAATAATTCTTATTTGTGACAATCCTCATGAGACAAGCACATTCTTAGTATTCTGCACGGTGCTTGGTCTCATTATATTATGTAAAACACAGCACAAATCACAATGCCATATACCACCTAAATACTACCATCATACCATGCCCAAATCACAGTGCCATATACCACCTAAATACAACCATACCATGCCCATATCACAGTGCCATATACCACCTAAATACAACCACCATACCATGCCCAAATCACAGTGCCATATACCACCTAAATACAACCACCATACCATGCCCCAATCACAGTGCCATATACCACCTAAATACAACCACCATACCATGCCCAAATCACAGTGCCATATACCACCTAAATACAACCACCATACCATGCCCATATCACAGTGCCATATACCACCTAAATACAACCACCATACCATGACCAAATCACAGTGCCATATACCACCTAAATACAACCACCATACCATGCCCCAATCACAGTGCCATATACCACCTAAATACAACCATCATACCATGCCCAAATCACAGTGCCATATACCACCTAAATACAACCATACCATGCCCATATCACAGTGCCATATACCACCTAAATACAACCACCATACCATGCCCAAATCACAGTGCCATATACCACCTAAATACAACCACCATACCATGCCCAAATCACAGTGCCATATACCACCTAAATACAACCACCATACCATGCCCCAATCACAGTGCCATATACCACCTAAATACAACCACCATACCATGCCCAAATCACAGTGCCATATACCACCTAAATACTACTATCATACCATGCCCCAATCACAGTGCCATATACCACCTAAATACAATCACCATACAATGCCCAAATCACAGTGCCATATACCACCTAAATACAACCACCATACCATGCTCAAATCACAGTGCCATATACCACCTAAATACTACCATCATACCATGCCCCAATCACAGTGCCATATACCACCTAAATACAACCACCATACAATGCCCAAATCACAGTGCCATATACCACCTAAATACAACCACCATACCATGCCAAAATCACAGTGCCATATACCACCTAAATACAACCACCATACCATGCTCAAATCACAGTGCCATATACAACCTAAATACAACCACCATACCATGCCCAAATCACAGTGCCATATACCACCTAAATACAACCACCATACCATGCCCAAATCATAGTGCCATATACCACCTAAATACAACCATACCATGCCCATATCACAGTGCCATATATCACCTAAATACAACCACCATACCATGCCCAAATCACAGTGCCATATACCACCTAAATACAACCACCATACCATGCCCAAATCACAGTGCCATATACCACCTAAATAAAACCATACCATGCCCATATCACAGTGCCATATACCACCTAAATACTACCATCACACCATGCCCAAATCACAGTGCCTTATACCACCTAAATACAACCATCATACCATGCCCAAACAATCACGCTATAAAGTGAGTAAATGCTATCACGATTACATGCCCAAATAATAGTGCCACATACCACCTAAATACTACCACCATTGCATGCCAAAATGACCCTGCTATAAAATGGTTAAATGTTACCACAATAGAATGTTCAAATAATACTGACGTATACTTCTTCAATACTACCACCATATCATGCTCAAATGAGTGTACTATAAAGTGGCTAAATTCTACCACCATAGTATGCCCAAATCACAGTGCCACATACTTCCTAAATAATATGTGACATGCAGGATTAGTGCTGTTGCTTTAAAAGCATTCAGCGGCTATTAGAAGTAACACAAGCACATGAGACAGGAAGTGTTGTGCTCCAGAAGCATCCAGCAACTAGAGGGGGGGTTAAAGCAGTCACAGGAGACAGGGAGGGTTTTAGCAGAGCCCCAGGGGATTGTGGGGAAGTTGTTTACTGTCTGTCTGGAGCTGAAGAGAAAGGTGGTGTGTGTGTTCTGCATCTGACAGAAGCGCCCCTGCAAGTGTAAAGGATTCAAGTCAGGAGTGAAGCTAAGCACAGGTCAGGTAGAGTTCCTGAACTAGCTGTGCAGAGTATTGTCAGGCAGAAAGATAAGCACTGGAAGAAAGGTTGTCACAGGGATTATCTCCCTCAGCAAACCCTCCCCCCTCCTCCATCTCACTGTGCTGTAAAGAATGTTGTGTTCATTAATGTGCCTTTGCATTAGAACTGTGCTGTCCTGTACTACTGGGAAGACTGTGAACTGCTGTGCTGCTAAGGAAACTGTACTGTTTGTCACTGGAGCCTGTTGCTCATATGACTTAACTTGCACTGGCTGTGCGGCTTCTTATTAA
Source organism: Phyllobates terribilis (assembly GCF_046119375.1). NCBI lineage: Eukaryota > Metazoa > Chordata > Amphibia > Anura > Dendrobatidae > Phyllobates > Phyllobates terribilis. The sequence continues at coordinate 165,874,810 of NW_027362769.1, read as the reverse complement.
ATGCTACTGTTCTACCGTTTATGAGGACTCTTGTCAAGTGTGTATGGTCAGCAAGTTAAACAACCTACATGTCTGTGTCTGAGGGTCAATACCCCTGTGTGCCTGAGAGAAGCTGCAGCACATGGTCTATGATCGCCATGAATAACGGTTCCCCCAGGATTCCAAAGAATTCATGAAACCTGTCTCGCCACTATCTGAACCTAGCGGCGTGCGTGTAACAACTATCATCATAGCATGCCCAAATAATTGTGCCAAACATCACTTAAATACTACTACCATACGATACCCAAATAATAGTGCCATATACCACCTAAATTATAATACCATAGCATTCCCAAATAACAGTGCCATATACTGCCTAAGGCCATGGCCCCACTATCAGTATAAGGCCACGGCCCCACTATCAGTATTCGATCAGTAGTTCTCCTCAGGAGTGTGAGACAAAACCAGGAGTGGGTGATAAATGCAGAATTGGTGACTTGTTTCTATTCTACCTTTTCTCTGATTGTTCCTCAACTGGTTTTGGCTCCCACTCCTGAGAAAAAATACTGACCGAATACTGATAGTGGGGCCGTGACCTAAATATTACTATCATAACATGCTGAAGTAACAGTGCTATACAGTGCCTAAATACTATTATTATTGCAGAAACATATATTAGCACCATACAGATCCCAAAAGCAAAAGCCAAAATAACATTGTAACACAGTGCCTTAAATGCTACTTTCTTGCTGGTATAGTACCGCCATATACAGACCCAAATAATAGTGCTACACAGCGTCTAAATGCTACCATAAAGTGCAGGCATGTTCATAGATCTCTCACAGACAGAAACAGTGAAAACAGCTGATAAGAATTAAGGCGGTGACAGGAATATCAGGAGGATAAAAAAGAGGAAATCTCAGTAACAATGTATCCGATCCCTGGTAATGAACTGGTCATTGCAGAAATGTAATAAAGACGAGATCGGGGCTGATTCCTGGACCTCGATTGAGATCTTCTGTTGTCCTTGGAGCACAGTGAAGGAATAAGGCGGCCAACATCTGCATTGTGTATGACCTTTCCTAGGAAGATGATAAATGCTGAGACTCTGGAGAGAAGACGCCATTCTTCACCTGTCAGCAGAACCTCTCCCTCAGCCCCCATGTATAAATGTCACCGAAAGGTACAACCAGAACTGAGATGTCACCCACTGCGAACGGAGGGGAAGAAAAATCTACAGATGTGTCCTTCCTTAACTCTTATCTAAACCTGATATCTCCACAGATGTACGAGGCTAGAAGGAAACAAAACAATGTATGTCCGCCATTAGCTGTCCGTCACTCACCCACAGGCTCTCATGTTCCAACATACAAATAGATTACATTGTACATAGTTTACTCTATTGCTGTGATTGACAGATCTGTTAGTCGCCGTCCATCACTCATAAGCTGCCATGCTAGAAAGAAAAAGTATACTGTAGATAAGTGTAAAAATGACACTGAGATTGCATCTAATTAGCATCAAACCAAATGGTTTAATGTCAGTTCTATCTATCTCACATATATCTAATAGTATCTATCTATTATCTATCTATCTATCTCTATTACCCATCTATTATCTATCTATTATCTATCTAATCTATTATCTATCTGTATCTATTATCTATTTATTATCTATTATCTATCTATCTATTATCTATCTATCTATATCTATCATCTATCTATTATCTATCATCTATCTCTATTACCCATCTATTATCTATCTATTATCTATCTATCTATTATCTATCTATTTATCTATCTATTATCTATAATCTATCTCTATTACCCATCTATCATCTATCTATCTATATCTATTATCTATCTATGATCTATCATCTATCTATCTATATCTACAGTATTATCTATCTATTATCTATCTGTCTATCTATTTAAGCATTTGTCTATGTACAGTTAGGTCCATATATATTTGGACAGAGAACATTTTTCTAATTTTGGTTCTAGACATTACCACAATGAATTTTAAACAAAACAATTCAGATGCAGTTGAAGTTCAGACTTTCAGCTTTCATTTGAGGGTATCCACATTAAAATTGGATGAAGGGTTTAGGAGTTTCAGCTCCTTAACATGTGCCACACTGTTTCTAAAAGGGACCAAAAGTAATTGGACAATTGACTCCAAGGCTATTTCATGCACAGGTGTGGGCAATCCCTTCGTTATGTCATTCTCAATTAAGCAGATAAAAGGCCTGGAGTTGATTTGAGGTGTGGTGCTAGCATTTGGAAGGTTTTGCTGTGAAGTAAACATGCGGTCAAAGGAGCTCTCCATGCAGGTGAAACAAGCCATCCTTAAGCTGCAAAAACAGAAAAAAAACATCCGACAAATTGCTACAATATTAGGAGGGGCAAAATCTACAGTTTGGTACATCCTGAGAAAGAAAGAAAGCACTGGTGAACTCATCAATGCAAAAAGACCTGGGCGCCCACGGAAGACAACAGTGGTGGATGATCGCAGAATAATCTCCATGGTGAAGAGAAACCCCTTCACAACAGCCAACCAAGTGAACAACACTCTCCAGGAGGTAGGCGTATCAATATCCAAATCTACCATAAAGAGAAGACTGCATGAAAGTAACTACAGAGGGTTCACTGCACGGTGCAAGCCACTCATAAGCATCAAGAATAAGAAGGCTAGACTGGACTTTGCTAAAAAACATCTAAAAAAGCCAGCACAGTTCTGGAAGAACATTCTTTGGACAGATGAACCCAAGATCAACCTCTACCAGAATGATGGAAAGAGAAAAGTATGGCGAAGGCGTGGTACAGCTCATGATCCAAAGCATACCACATCATCTGTAAAACACGGTGGAGGCAGTGTGATGGCTTGGGCATGCATGGCTGCCAGTGGCACTGGGTCTCTAGTGTTTATTGATGATGTGACACAGGACAGAAGCAGACGAATGAATTCTGATGTATTCAGAGCCATACTGTGTGCTCAGATCCAACCAAATGCAGCCAAACTGATTGGTCGTCGTATCGTACTACAGATGGACAATGACCCAAAACATAAAGCCAAAGCAACCCAGGAGTTTATTAAAGCAAAGAAGTGGAATATTCTTGAATGGCCAAGTCAGTCACCTGATCTCAACCCAATTGAGCATACATTTCACTTGTTAAAGACTAAACTTCAGACAGAAAGGCCCACAAACAAACAGCAACTGAAAACCACCGCAGTGAAGGCCTGGCAGAGCATCAAAAAGGAGGAAACCCAGCGTCTGGTGATGTCCATGAGTTCAAGACTTCAGACAGTCATTGCCAACAAAGGGTTTTCAACCAAGTACTAGAAATGAACATTTTATTTACAATTATTTAATCTGTCCAATTACTTTTGGTCCCTTTTAGAAACAGGGTGGCACATGTTAAGGAGGTGAAACTCCTAAACCCTTCATCCAATTTTAATGTGGATACCCTCAAATGAAAGCTGAAAGTCTGAACTTCAACTGCATTGGAATTGTTTTGTTTAAAATTCATTGTGGTAATGTCTAGAACCAAAATTAGAACAATGTTGTCTCTGTCCAAATATATATGGACCTAACTGTATCTAATCTCAATCTATCAATCCATCTGTCTACTGTATCTATCTATCTATCATCTATCTATCAATCCATATCTATTATCTATCTATCTATCATCTATCTATCAATCTATATCTATTATCTATCTATCATCTATCCCACTGTCTATTTATTTCATCTTTATTCTATCTATGTATCTACCATCTACCTTATATGTATTCATTCATATATCTAATAGTATCTATCATTTCTCTTATCTGTCTGTCTATCCATCTGGTAGTATATATTACCGCCTATCAATATATTTTTATTTTTGCTTTAGTATTGACGTATTAAGAATAAACAGAAGTTAAGAAGTTAAAATAGGAAAAAATAAAATTGTAAAATTTGTTTTGAGACATCACTCCTACTTGAAAAATGAAAAAATAAGTATCTACTTAGTTTTCACGGTTTTCTAATGTTATTTATCCCATAACTGATATCAATCTTCTATCATATCTGTCTATCATATCATCTCCCATATCTATCTATCTATCTATCTATCTATCTATCTACAGTTCAAACCAGAAGTTTACATACAATATATAAAAAGACACATATGTATGTTTTTCTCAATATCTGACATGAAATCAGAATAAACCTTTCCCGTTTTAGGTCAGTTAGGATTACCATCATTTTTAATATTTGCCAAATGCCAGAATAATAAGAGAGAGAGAGAGAATGCTTTAAGGCATTTTTATTACTTACTGCAAAGTCAAAAGTTTCCATACACTAAGATTACTATGCCTTTAAATAATTCTGGACGGCCCATATGATGATGTCATGTGTTTCCAAGTTTCTGATAGGTTTTTTGGCAAAATCTGAGTTAATTAGAGACACACCTGTGGATGTATTTTAATGCACACCTGAAACACACTGCTTCTTGATTACATGTCAGATATTGAGAAAAACATGCATATGTGTCTTTTTATATAGTGTATGTAAACTTCTGGTTTCAACTGTATCTATCTATCTTCTATCTATCATATCTGTCTATCATATCATCTCCCATATCTATCTATCTATCTATCCATCTAATATTAATCTCTCTCATTATCTATTTATCTTTCTATATATCCATCATCCATCATGAGAGATGCAATTACAATGTCGGACAGGTAGGTAAGTACTAGAGAACTTTCCATCGTCCAGCCAGGACGCGACTTTCCATCTGGGGTCAGTAAACTGAAGCTCTTGGATGGACATTGGCGGATGCTCGTCTGTAGGTCTCTGAAGCATCTTCCTGCTCAATACATATTAATACTATACATAGGATCTCCGCTTTTCTTCTTACAGGACGTAATGTTCTAGTTAGAGATCACAAAATATGTGAGCAGATCAAGGAGCCTGAGCTGCGCTGGTTACAAGATCGCTGCGTGCGACATGAAGGTGCCATATCCTCCTACATTTCATCTTCGCACATTAGCAAATTGATATGCAGGAACATATGCTGCATAATACGGAGGCAAAACATGACAAGCGCAGAGCATCATTGTCACAACAGATCCATAGGCCAGAATTGGTTCTAACATTGTGACAACTCCGTCATCAGGCTGCAGCCCCCGCCTCTAGAAACATCATGGCGAGATATAAATTCCTTCTAGAAGCGGCGCTCATTATAGCGCCTGGTGAGCCCTGAATATTATCAATCCATTACACTATAGGCAGAAGCTACAATGACTCATGTTTCTAGAAACACTTGTGACTAGAGATGAGCAAATCGATTCGATGCAAATTGAATTTGAGGCAAATTTTAAGAAATTTGCAAATTCATACAGTTTGTGATCCGATTTGCATGAATCACCAAAAAATGTCCACTGACTTTTTACACATTGCAGGATATAGCATCAGCCCCCGAAGGCTGACATGACCTCAGGCTCGATCATGCAGGCTGATGCTCAATGCCTTGCTGCTATCACATGGGATAGCACTGCAAATCCAAAGGGTTTATCACAGCCTGTATAAAAGCCGAGGCAAAGAATGCAGCTGCCTATTTGTGGAGAATCTGGATAGAGAGAGCACATCACAACTCAGCAATAGAGATAGGAAGAGAAAGCCCTAAAGTATGGGAGAAATACTCCAGACTGTATGCGTTGTACAACTGCAGCAGTGAAAAAGATGAGAGTAGAGATTCAATTGATGGAGGTAGAGGGAGATAAACAAGGTGCCAGCATTAGTGTCAGGCTCAATTGATTGATCTGTGATATGGTGGAACTGCATCTGTTCTGCTGCACTTGATTTACAATTATATTTTTTTTTACTTCATTCTTAATGCACTAGAAAGCAGCAGCAAGGCAGTACAAGAGTTTTTACAGAATAAAAAAATCTGAAATCAGCGTCAGCCAGAGACGGTGTGCTTGCTAGTCACAAGCGACTGCACTGAGTTATTTTGCATTTCTTATGCAATCCTTTTTGTGAAGGAGGGGGAATAATTGTTTTAAAAAAAATATAAAAGAAAATTCCTCAAAATCCAGATATTTAATTTCTACTATATATATACCTCACAAAATGTTGGTGTCACAAATACTTTTTTTTGGCACATCTGTTTTACTATTCAAACTTTTCATCCATATATGCTGCACCAATGCCACGCCCTGTTGCAGGCGCTGACTTTTTGGATGGGTACCTACCAAGCATGTCTTATCACATCATTTTTGGGAAGGAAAGTGAATTTAGTTATACAAATAGTAAGACATGTTTTAAAAAGCGTAGACATTTAACTGCGCATGTCTGTTTTTACACATCTGTTTTACTATGGGGGTGCAGAAGTCTACTGTATTTAGCCTAAAACTGTATGCAGTAAGCTCCCCCTAGTGGAGATTAAATGCAACTGTAACATTGCACTTTAACACCTTTGGGCACCGATTACTCCTCTCCGTAACATAATCCCTCGATCCAGCACGTGAGGTCAATATGAAGCCTGTGCTTGGCCTCACGCAGCCATGTGGAGGGCAATGCACGTTGCAATATGTGTTACCCCCCCCCCTAAATTTAGGATTTAGCAGAATCCAATTTTTTTAGAGAAATTCATAGAAAAATCAATTTCTTTAGAATCAATTCGCTAGTGTCACTATTATCAATCCAAAACGACCATTGATGGATATTATGACGACCTTCTGATGGTAACACTGATCTGATGAGATCTTATCTCCTTTGTCCTTGAATCTCGCCCAGACACCTCCAGCCGTCGAATGCATTGCTTCATCTACATAAGCCTCACAGTGAGACAGGTTTGGTTGTCAGCGTGCAAAAATAAGCAATATAATTTTTGCATTACCATGGAGAGTTGCTTTGGCACCAGTCCAAATGAAAGCTTTCATAACGGGCTGTGAAATTCGATTTAGAATGTGAAAAGTGTGATCTTCTGTTTTTCACTCTTCATACATATATATATATATATATATATATATATATATATATATATATAGATATAGATATAGATATATACTGTATATAAGAGAGAGATTTTTGCTCCCAATTAGTCTTTTTGTTTTATTGCCTTGGGATTATATATTATATAGTTCTCAATTTATACATGTAAATGGAATCAATGGTGCTCTAAAAGTAAATTATTTGTACACTATGTATGTATGTATATATATATATATATATATATATATATATATATATATACTTCTAGGAGCTTTTAATGTAAACAGTCGATAAAAATTGGTCAATTTTCTAACCAGTTTATTGAAAATTGGACACTTTCTGACTTTACTATTGTTGGATATTTTTCATATTTATTGTTTTTCCTTTCATCACTGTATGGTAGCACTATATGAACACTCAATAGTTGTATTACTCGGGTGCTATAAAAAAAAAGTATTTGGAAATCATTTATTATTTGGTAGTATGGAAGGAGATTTTATGGTAGTATTATTTGGAACTGCCTGTCATCATTCTATCAGCACTATATGGTGGTATTATTTTTTGAAGGACTATTATTGTGATTTCGGAAGGGAAGATTACACAAGGTTTTGCCAAAGTGGCATCACAGACTTTGATCTAGCCATCAATCCCTCCATATTCCACATCTTAAACAAATATGGAAAATCTTCTATTTTGATATATTATTTTACTGCACCCATATTTTTAAAAAGTCCGTTCCTCAGGTGACCTTATACATCAATAATGGGGAAACAATGATTAAGGTCATATCAAGGTCATTTGCTAAAATTATTAGAGACCTATCATCTCCCGAAAAACGTCATGATTTCAAAGCTGTACAAAATATAACACCTTTCTCAAATATGTATAATTAGGACGTTTTAGAACTTCCTGTCAAATAATAAAATGAGAGTCTCACTATTTTGACATTTTTGTGACTTCCTGCTCCTGAACTAGGAGATACCAATGTGTGGAGGGAGTTTGTAGGTGTGAAGCTTGGAAACACAGGAGAGATCTGTGCTGCTGTCTTATTGCTGTTTCTTCATGCTGAATGTTATCCTAAACAGACAATGTAACATGAATCCTTGTGTATTATGGAGGAAGAAGAGAAGGATAGAAACAGCAATTGAAGTTAATCCTATCACTGCTTCCTGTATCTGTTTGCCTGTGTCCAGCATGTAGGTAGAGGCTCACATTAACCCTTCTACAAGCAGCTAATTCCTTCTTTTGTAATTTAACCATTTACAAGCAGTTGTATTCTACTTTGCAGAATAACCCTTTAGACGCAGCTATGTCCTCCTTTTGCATATTAACCTTTCATAAACAGTTATGTCTTCCTTTTGCATATTAACCTTTCATAAACAGCTATGCCCCCTTTGTGGAGGTTAACCTGTTAGGTTCAATCTCTGTCCTTCTTTTGCCGATTAAAAAGAAAGCGGGAACACTCCCGGTGTAATACCGCAGAGTGATCGAAGGAATGAATGTCACTCATCTGGATAAATTGTGTGCACAACTCCAATGTAGTCAAATGAATATTATTATTATTTATTTATATAGTGCCATTGATTCCATGGTGCTGTACATAAGGAGCTTTACATACATTATCATCACTGTCCCCATCAGGGCTCACAATCTAAATTCTCTATCAGTATGTCTTTGGAATGTGGGAGGAAACCAAAGAACCCGGAGGAAACCCACGCAAACAAGAGGAGAACATACAAACTCCTTGCAGATGTTGTCCTTGTTGAGATTTGAACCCAGGACCCCAGCGCTGCAAGGCTGCAGTGCTAACCACTGAGCCACTGAGCTGCCCAATGATGTCAAATGATGGAAAGCAGCTGCTCCAGCTGCTGCACTCTCACCCAGCGGGTGGAGGAGAGAATAAAGATGTGGGAGGAAAATTGCGGCAGTGGTGTCCGGGCGCTGCCAAGGAGGAAAGGTGGCCCAAGTGTAGAGGGTCGGATTTATTTTAAAAAGCTTTAAAACAATGCGTTACGGAGTTGGATCAACTCCTTCAGGTATTACATAATCTACATTATAATCTACGTTAATACATTATGTATTACCTAAAAAAGGAGTTAATCCAACTCCGAAACGCGTTGTTTTAAAGCTTTTTAAAATAAATCTGATCCTCTACACTTGGTCCACCACAATTTTCCTCCCACATCTTGATTTTCTTGCAGATTAATCCTTTAGAAGCAGCTATATCCCCTTTTTGCAGATTAACGCTTTAGATGCAGCTCTGTTCCCCTCTTGCGGGTAACTCTTTATACACAGCTAAGCTTTCCTCTTTCACATTACCTCTTTAGAAGAAGCTGTATCCTCCTCCTTTATCTGAGCTGAATAATAAACAGATATATCACATCTTATAACATGACTGATATCTAACAATATTCCATATGAAGTGAAGTTCAGGCCCCTAGTTGGAGGTGAGGAAAATATTGACTGATTCGCGTTTAGCTGATTCATTGCCCTTTGGGATGTTTTAGTGAATTAAATCACCATGTTTGCGATTCTTTTTCGGTGAATTTTTGATAAAAATAAGGGAATCGATTTCCCCATTTTATTCTGTGGAATAGCAAATTGGTAAAATGGTGAAACAGACTAAGTCCTGCCAGATCTGACCATAAGGCTGTTTTGCACCATTTAGGTTTCTATAGATCAAATCTGACCGTCTCATAGTTGGTATCACCCTTGAAAAAGAAAATTTGCATTTCTGTGATTAATCATTTCCCTGCAGGAAGATACCAGACTGCATTACTTGTCTGTTAATTTGCTGCTGTTAACCATTGCCCTGCTGGAAGATATTAGGCTGCATTTACTTCTCTGTTACAGTGTAGCTATTAACCATTGCCCCGCTGGAAGATACCAGACTGCACTTACTTCTCAATTACTCCTGTTACTTCCTATATTGCTGCTGTTCCCTGTGGGTATCCACACAGCTGACTCTGCTTCATCTGTGCTACCTGTTGTAACTACACACTTGGCTATGCTTCATTTGAGCTACCTGCTCTGCTCTTTTTTGCCGTCCTGCATACACCGCTGTTCTGGTCCTTGCTGATCCACGTGTCATCCCTCAAGACCTGCTTCTCTGCAATGTCGCCTCCACTCCATTCTGCTCACCTCAGACCTACAGCTTTGAGAATCCACTTTCCTAGGGCTTTCATCCAGAGGATCTTTTTATGTTTTTCCCATAAGTGATAGATCCTCTTTAGGATCGTGATGAACTTACCTCTCTAAATAAATCTCAATATAAATGTCCTCATTTAAATGGATGAAAAAATAGGTTCCTTTCTGCGCAACTGATCGCTTATCAATTCTGTGTTCATCGGCTCTCCAGTGAAATCAATCAAACTGCAGGGAGATCTGTAATTCATTTTAATTAGTTAGAAAAAAAAAATAACTGTAATTAAAGTCTAAGAACTGATTCTTATTAGGCGATAAAATGATCTATGTTCTGTTTTATATCTCATCTTCAGGAAATGGTAATATCCGCTCTTCTAAAAGTGCTGACTTTCTTCCTTTTCAAAATGGGTTCAAAAATATAATGTGATGTTAAAGAGGGGGAAAAAAAGGAAGAAAATTAAATAAATGGCTTCTACAGAAGTTATAAAGTCCAGATACCAAAATTGGATACAGGGGGAAAAAGAGCCCCGCTATCACCAAAACTATGCTAATCCATGCCCTATTGGGTTTGGAAAATATACCCAATCCTCATAAGGATATGATGAAATATAGCTTACATTTGAATCATCTATTATTTTAATGCTTCACTCCACTCGACCACCAGGGCTCATAGTGATTTCCTAAAAGACACAATGGAATGGCGTAAACTTCCAGAACATTATCAGCTAATAATCTTACAGCTTGGGTCTAACATGAAGTTTTAAAATCAGAGACAAAATTAGACAGTAGAGAAGAAAACAACCTCGCTCTCACCACTAGAAACCAGGGAGAGATGGTATTTATACAATTTCCTATGACAATCTTTACCCACTTGAGTTTGGGAACTATACCCTATCCTATACCTTGGAATAATATAATATATTACTGAACCACTGTACCACCAGGGTTTATACCGCTATCCTAATACACAAAATAAGGGGCAGAAATTGAAAAATCTATATCAGGCCCTCGTCTTCCAAGTGCCATTTGTAAAATTGGTGTCTTGTTATGTGGTAGAAGTGGCTTAAGGCTCCCTCAGACACAAAAGTCTTGGCAAAACATCTTCTCCCCCAAAAGTTATGACCCTAATTAAAGAATGATAGAATCTTTACTGGATCCCAGGGAATACAACCTGCTTTCTTTCACCCACTGTGAAACAGGAATTATAACCAATATTAGGACATTATTAAATTTTGTCGATACTTTCCCTCCACTGGACCAACAGGAGTTATAAGACTCCCCTAAAAGTTATCAGGGATTAAAGGTCTTCTTCTCACAAAGGACCAACTATAATGAAAACTTTCCAAGGAAAATAACTTACTTCCTTTTCCTCTTTCATTGACTTAAACCTCAAATAGCTAACTCTTTCTTCCACTAGACCACCAGGGGTTATAAAGCTCTTTCTTCTCACAAAGAATCACCTAAATTAAAAAGTCTCCAAGAAACATAACTTACTCCATCTTTCTCTTTGATGATATAACAGGAATTAAACCCAATATATCTACTTCTTTCTTCCACTAGACCACCAGGAATTTTATAATTCATATTTTAGAAATTAGTAAAAACACCTGCTGTTTAGAGATATATGAAAGCAAAGGGAAACAAGATCTTTCACTTTCTTAAATGAAATCATGATTGTATAAACAAATATGAGAATACACGGACTATGAAGTAAATATTGATGTGATAAACTATGTTAAGTCAATCTCTTATCATTTTCTTTGTAGGTCTCGCTGGATGCTGGTGCCCGCCACACGTCTCATTGCTATGGAAACAAGAGATGTTGAAGATCAGTCCCATGACACCGGGATGATGACACAATGTGAATGAGGACAGCGCACGTCTGCGCACGGACATTAACACAACGCGGGGATCTGATGGGTAAGATTGTATACAGTGTGCAATGCAATGTGTATCTGTGGCACCCCACAGGGTCTGGTTGCCACAGTGGTAGTAATACCATGTCTGAGGAGTTTCCTGGTTAGGGACACATTACATGCAACACCTCCTGCTCCAGACCAGAAAGGGGAGGTTCCTGCCCTATATAACTGGATCTGGAGGCAGGGTTAGTCAGTCTGAGTCTAGTGTCAGGAGTCAAGTAGGACACAAAGGAGCAAGGAGCCAGCGACTGGAGCTAGAAATAGCTCGTCCTGGCCAGTATACACAGAGGACCGGACACCGGAGTCCGAGGCTGTGGGACCCTTCAGGCCCAGCAGCAGATACCACAGGGCAGGGGATTGCAGGTCTCCTGGCCCAACAGAAGCCTGGAGGCTCAGCCACACGAAAGGACCCGTACCACCACAGAGGAGCGAGGAATCCACGAGGTCGCCAGCCATACGGGTGAGCACAGCAATTTACACTCAGGGACGTGGGCTACAACACGACTGTAAACGAGATAGCCAAAGAGTGCAGTCAGAACGGCAGGCCTACAACTCCATCTGGCCAGGAGGACTCTAGGATTGCTCCCAGACTGACCAGGCCCTCATCCCTAGCAAGTACTCCCGTTGGGGCCTATATAATTGCCACCAGTAAAGACCCAGGGACTGCACTGCAAAGACTCCGTGTCATCATTACTGATCCCGGCACTATCACCGCCATCATCCATACATGCTGCCCTGAAGCTCCACTCTTCCTATGGGGAGTCACATCACCTTGTTACACACACCAATGGCTTCAGTGGACTGCTCCGCAGCGGCGGTTCCCAATAACCGCATTCCACAGGTGGTATAGTCGGACTATACACAAACTACCCTGGTTTGACCGCCCTGGGTCACGGAACGGGTCGCCGCCACAGTGACTACAACCCCCAGCATCTACAAGGCCCGGCTCCAGGTATCCCCACGGCCCAGGGGGCGTGTCAACTTTGGCGTAGTCGGCAGGATAGCATGCCCGCTACCACCGGGTACTGCGCGCCTTCACAGACTGTGTCACCTACTGTGATGAAGATTTCCCGCCATTTGTCGCCGGTTTCCCGCCATTGGCCGCCATTTCCAGATCGCCGCGCGGGAAGAAGAGGGGCGTAACCGCTGGAAACGCACAAAGTCCAAAGCCCCGCCCCACGCACGCACGGACGCAGCGCAGCGCCAGGTCCTGGAAGGAGCCCCAGCGAGCGCTGACGTCAGAAGCAAGCGACGCCAGGTCCTCAACGGAGACCATCGCCTACGGATGAAAAGTGAAAGAAGGTAGGCCACGGTTCACTAGGGGGGAGGAAGACGCCCAATATGGAGGGAACTTCAGCCGCAGGCGTGGCCGCTGCCGCGGTAATGCCATTCTCCATGCCATATATACCGGGGGCGGCGTGGTTGCCCCAGTACTCAGGAGAGTCGCACACCCTGAGTGACTTCAAGGAGAGACTAAGCAGTTTATTTAAAGTATACCCCCTGTCCGAGGAGCAGAAAGTGAGCATCCTTATAGGCCAGTTGATTGGTGCAGCCCAGAGAGAAGTAAAATCCTGGTCAGCCAGAGAAAAAGGGACTGTGAAAGAGATACTGGCCCGCCTAAAGGACACTTTGGACACCCGTACTACAGCAGAGATAAAGATGAAGTTTTATGGGTGCAAACAATGGGCACAGGACAGTGTACGGGACTATGCTTTAAACCTGCAGGAGGCGCTGAGGGCCATCAAACAGGTAGACCCTGACAGTGTGTGTGATGAAAACAGACTGTTAACTGAGCAATTTATTGAGGGTTTACTGTCCAGCGCCCACCGAACCCAGCTGCGCATAATGGCTCTGCAAAACCCTGACTTGGACTTTGCTCAGTTTAAGGACAGGGCCATCCGGGTGCTACGAGAACCAGCACCAGGTGGCGCTACAGCTCACCGGCGCCCAGCTATCACCTACCACCAGGAGGTGGCACCCTTTTCCCCGGAGCCTGTAGGAGTTGATGCACAGACTCTGGACAGTGCCCCATCTACAGACCTGCACCATCAGGTCCAAGAGTTAACTAAAAGTGTAGCTGCGTTAACCAAAACTGTGCAGTCCTTGCAGGTGTATCCCAAAGGAAAGATCCAGCTGGCTTCCAGTCCGGAGGACGTCCCGTGGCGCCGACAGAAGAGGATTCCACCATCCAGAGGGAGGAACCGCGACCAGGACGGACAACCCATCTGCCGCCGCTGCAACCAGCCAGGACATTATGCAAGGTACTGTCATTTAAACGTGCAAAACCTGGGGCAGAGGGCCAACCCCCAGGCATAAGACCACCAGGCTCATCAAGCTGGCGAGACAAATATGTGGGAGGACAACCGGTCCTACCTGTCGTGCTGGGCGGCTTTCCAATGAGCGCGTTGCTGGACACTGGGTCCCAGGTGACCACCATCCCCTACATTCTTTTCAAACGGTACTGGACTGACTCTGACATTACCCATCATCCAGATGAACATTTGAGCATTTATGCCAGCAATGGTCAACCCGTACCTCAGGTGGGGTTCAAAGAAGTGACCATAAAGGTTGGCAAAGTCGAACTGCCAGCACAAGGACTGATTATTGTCGACATTGATCGCTGAGAAAGTCATCCTATGATAACTTTAGGCACTAATGTCATTGAAAATTGTCTTGCAGAAATAATTGTCTTGTTACAGCAGGTTGCGGAGACCGCCAGTTCCAGCCAGCAGCGGGTTCTACAAAGAGAGATCAGAGCCCTGATGAAAAGACAACAGGTAGAACTGTCTGGTGGTGAGATTGGCAGTGTTAGGATGAGTGACCCATTCCCTATTGCCATGCCCCCAAGAAGTGAAATGCTGATATGGTGCTGGGCAGCCATCGGTCTAAGGGGTAGGGATTACCAGGCCCTGGTAGAGCCCGTCTACTCTGACAGTAAGCCCACCATTTTGACAGCCAGGGGGGTGGTTGATGTCTGCCATGGGAGAGTGCCAGTCCGCATCCTGAACATTGGGGAAAAAGAAGTCCATTTGCCCCGGTATGCCACCCTAGCCAAGCTATTCACCGTCAATCAAAATTCTATAAAGACAGAGGAGCCCTTACCTCCATCCAAACAGGCGGAGGATAATGGCTCCAAGGGACAGATGGAGGACTGGTGCCAGAAGCTGCATGTGGGCACTGACTCCACCCCTCAACACCAAAAACAAGGAGTATACCGGGTGGTCCAAGAGTATGAAAGGGTCTTCAGTAAACACCCGCTCGACTTCGGGCAGGTAAAGGGGGTTCAACACCATATCCCCACGGGAGACCATCCACACATTAAAGAAAGGTACCGGCCTGTACCGCCAGCAAACTACCAAAATGCCAAAGGGATGTTGCGAGAGATGAAGGAGGCTGGGGTAATAAGAGACAGTTGTAGCCCCTGGGCAGCTCCATCAGTTCTTGTAAAGAAAAAGGATGGCACAATAAGAATGTGTGTAGACTACAGGCAAATTAACCGCATAACACATAAAGATGCATACCCGCTACCCAGAATAGAGGAGTCACTAGCTGCGTTAAAATCTGCTAATTATTTCTCTACTTTGGATCTTACTAGTGGGTATTGGCAGGTTCCTGTAGCAGAGGCGGATAAGGAAAAGACCGCATTCACCACCCCGATGGGCCTCAGCGAGTTCAACTGCATGCCATTTGGGCTCTGCAATGCCCCAGGAACCTTCCAGCGGTTGATGGAGTGCTGTCTAGGACATAAGAATTTTGAGACAGTCCTCCTGTACCTGGATGACGTCATAGTATACTCCAAGACATATGAGGATCATCTGAAGCACCTGGCGGAAGTGTTTGAAGCCCTGGCTGGCTTTGGCCTGAAGGTGAAGCCATCAAAGTGCCACCTGCTGAAGCCCAAAGTACAGTATTTAGGACATGTGGTAAGCGCTGACGGTGTAGCCCCAGACCCCGATAAGATCACCGTAATCAAGGACTGGCCGAGACCTTCCACCATCAAAGAAGTGCGGCAGTTCCTTGGGTTGGTAGGCTACTACAGAAGGTTTAAACCAGGCTTCACCAAGATAGCGGCACCCATGCAGGACCTCCTGATAGGCCAGTCCAGTAAGGCCAAGAACCAGAAACCACCATTCAAATTGGACAAGCTGGAAGAGGAGTCCTTCACCAGGCTGAAGATGGCTCTCACAGGAGACGAGGTCCTGGCCTACCCTGATTATAGACAGCCCTTCATCCTTCACATGGACGCGAGCAACGTGGGACTAGGAGCGGTGCTGTCTCAGATCCAGCAAGGCAGAGAAAGGGTGATAGACTACGCCAGCAGGAAGCTCCGGCCCACAGAAAGAAGCCCAGAGAACTACAGCTCCTTCAAGTTGGAGTTCCTTGCCATGGTCTGGGCTGTGACTGAGCGCTTCAAACATTATCTAGCCTCTTCCAAATTCACTGTGTACATGGATAATAACCCGCTGACACACCTGGACACTGCAAAACTTGGTGCCCTGGAACAAAGATGGATGGCCCGACTGTCTAATTACGAATTCACCATCAAGTACCGGGCTGGGCACAAGAATGCAAACGCAGATGCGCTGTCCAGAATGCCTAACTTGCCAGATGGGGGAGAAGACCCAGAGGAGCTGGAAGGAAGAGATAGAAATCCCCGCGTTCCACCGCCATGGGATAAAGCAGTGCTCCCCTTGTGTGAAGAACAGGTGCTCTGCCAACAGAGAAGCCACGTTCAATCCATTGCCCCACCATGGATGGGCAGAAACACAAGACAGTGACCTGGCTGTTCGCCTAGTCAAAGAGTTGCTGACGCAAGCGGACTCATACACTGATTCAGATGCTCCAGAAGAGACCAAACAGCTGTGGAAAGAAAAGAGCAAGCTGTTCATCTATGAAGGGAAGCTGTGTCGAAGAACTGTCAACTCCCGGACACATGAGCTGGTCTTGCAGGTGGTAGTCCCGAGGCGAGATGCGTCTATGGTTCTGGAAGCGTACCACGATGGAGCGGGACATTTTGGATGGAAGAAGCTGGAAGCCCTGCTACGTGGACGGTTCTATTGGGTTGGCATGAGAAAAGCAGTCGAGAGGTGGTGTCGAGAATGCGGACCATGCAACCTGAGAAGAAAAAACCATGACAGCCAGAGGGCTCCCCTGCAGCCCATCATCACCAAGCAGCCACTTGAACTGGTAGCCCTGGACCATGTGAAGCTATCCCCGAGCAGGTCAGGCTATGTCTACGCCCTCACCATCGTAGACCACTACTCCCGGTTCCTGGTAGTAGTGCCAGTCAAGGACCAAACGGCTGAGACAGCAGCCAGAGCTTTCCATCAGCACTTCTGCCGCCCGCATGGTTACCCAGAACGTGTGCTAACTGACCAAGGTCCGGCCTTCGAAGCAGAAGTATTCCAGGAATTCTGCAACCTGTACGGCTGCAAGAAGATAAGGACAACGCCTTATCACCCCCAGACCAACGGGATGTGTGAAAAGATGAATCAGGTGGTGATAGACCTACTGAAGACATTGCCCGTGGAGGAACGCAGTCTGTGGCCAGAAAAGTTGCCAGACCTGGTGGACCTCTACAACCACATCCCAGTGAACTCCACCAACTGCACACCAGCCTACCTGATCAGAGCGAGACCTGGTAAGCTGCCCATCGATCTGAATATGGGAGTTCTGACACCAGAGGACGCCTCACCAGATGCGGATTGGGACACTGAGCGGCAGCAGCAATACCGCAAGGTACAGGAAAGTGTTGAAAGAAGTCTGTCCCAAGCAAGAGAAAGGCAAGAGAAGACTTACAATCAACATGCACCTGCTGTTCCCCTGTCACCTGGTGAGCAAGTCCTAAAGAGGAAGAGGCGACTCCACAAGTTGGATGACCAGTGGGAGGAAGAGCCGTACACCGTTCTACCCTCAAACCATTATAACACCAAGGTGTGCCTCATAAGTAAGGACGGAGGTGAGACAACAGCAACAGTTTCCAGAGACCACCTGAAGAAATGTCCCGAGCAGCTGCAACACGCTAAAGAAGACCAAGATATCCCTCAACCCGCAGAGTAAGTGGAAGAAATGGTCAGCACAGTACTAGGAGAATTTCCATGGTCGTGGACACAAGTAAATAATGCAATAGTTGTGCCAGTCCTTACATTTCTCCAACCAGCCCCTCAAGAAGCTACGGAAGTCTCAGTAGAGTTGGAATAACCATTGGCCCCGGAGACAGAAGATTCCTCATCAGCAGACCAGGAGAATCTACCCTCTGCTAGTAGCGAACCTGCCGTACCCACGGTAAGCCAAAGGATCCGTAGGAAGCTGCCCAACCTACCAGAGACACCTCCAAACACCTGTAGTGAGGTGAACATTGAGCCCACCACACCAGGGGTGAATACAGGGGACCAAGGTAGAACACAGATAGTGTGTTACGTCGGTCTACCAGAATCACCAGAGGTCAGATCCCTGCTCGATGGAGAATTTGAAATGTAAAATATAACTGAAATGTTAGTATGTGTGTATTAAATATGTTTTTCCAGTTACCCGACAGGGTCCAAAAAGACTTTCAGGTTATGGACAATGGATAACTAAAAACATTGCCTGTAAATAGTTGCACCTGTAAAGTGCCCCCCTTTGTGCCAGACCACAGAACAAAAACCCGTGGTGGTGGCTGAAGACGTGGTCCAACATCCGGATCATCAATGCCCTGTAGGCACCCCAGGGCCTCCGTGGAGGGTTTGGGACGGGTCCCTCAAGAAGTGCACCTTGTTGGGTGAAATGGACACCTGGTTACGGATGATACCGTGACCTAAAGAGACTATAATGCTTGTAAATATTTCTAATGTACCTTGTATTTACTATTGTATTTGTTACCTGTTGTTTTTGCAAAATATGCTCAGTCCCGGAGTACTGAAATTTACTAGGGGGGAATGTGGCACCCCAGAGGGTCTGGTTGCCACAGTGGTAGTATACCATGTCTGGGAGCAAAACAGGAGTTTCCTGGTTAGGGACACATTACATGCAACACCTCCTGCTCCAGACCAGAAAGGGGAGGATCCTGCCCTATATAACTGGGTCTGGAGGCGGGGTTAGTCAGTCTAAGTCTAAGTCTGAGTCTAGTGTCAGGAGTCAAGTAGGACACAAAGGAGCAAGGAGCCAGCGACTGGAGCTGGAGTTGGAGTTAGCTCGTCCTGGCCAGTGTACACAGAGGACCGGACACCGGAGTCCGAGGCTGTGGGACCCTTCAGGCCCAGCAGCAGATACCGCAGGGCAGGGGATTGCAGGTCTCCTGGCCCAACAGAAGCCCGGAGGCTCAGCCACACGAAAGGACCAGTACCGCCACAGAGGAGCGAGGAATCCACGAGGTCCGAGTCGCCAGACATACGGGTGAGCACAGCACGTTACACTCAGGGACGTGGGCTACAACACGACTATAAGCGGGATAGCCAAAAGAGTACAGTCAGAACGGCAGGCCTACAACTCCACCTGGCCAGGAGGACTCTAGGATTGCTCCCAGACTGACCAGGCCCTCATCCCTAGCAAGTACTCCCGTTGGGGCCTATATAATTGCCACCAGTAAAGACCCAGGGACTGCACTACAAAGACTCCGTGTCATCATTACTGATCCCGGCACTATCACCGCCATCATCCATACACGCTGCCCTGAAGCTCCACTCTTCCTGTGGGGAGTCACATCACCTTGCTGCACACACCATCAGCTTCAGTGGACTTCCCAATAACCGCATTCCACAGGTGGCATAGTCGGACTATACACAAACTACCCTGGGTCACGGACTGGGTCCCGCCACGGTGACTACAACCCCCAGCATCTACAAGACCCGGCTCCGGGTATCCCCACGGCCCAGGGGGCGCGTCATATCATAGTATTTTATATTGTGTAGGAGAAGGAAGGAAGGAAGATAGAAAGAATGAGTAGGAAGAAAGGAAGAAAGAATGAGTAGGAAGAAAGAAAGAGTAGGAAGAAAGAAAGAAAGAGTAGGAAAAAAGAAAGAAAGAGTAGGAAGGAAGTAACAAAGAAAGAGTAGGAAGAAAGGAAGAAAGAAAGAGTAGCTAACAAGAAAGAGTAGCTAGAAAGAAAGAAAAAGAGTAGCTAGAAAGAAAGAGTAGCTGGAAATAAAGAATGAAAGAGTAGCTAGAAAGAAAGAAAGAGTAGAAAGAAAGAATAGTAGACAGATAGATATGAGATACAGTAAATAAATAAATAGATAGATTATATATAGATAATAGATAGATACAGTAAATAGATAGATAATAGACAGATACAGTAGATAGATAGACAGATAATAGATAGATACAGTAAATAGATAGATAATAAATAGATAGATAGACAGATACAGTAGATAGATAGACAGATAATAGATAGATACAGTAGATAGAGATAGATAGATAATAGATAGGTCTGAGATGGATTCACATTGTTTTATTATTTAGTTTATTCTGTTTTTATCATAATAAATTCATGAAAAGTTTGATTAGCGCGGCATCTTTATGTGTTTAACTTTTATACAAAAAAATGACATTCTGGTCTATTGCACACACAGCGGTGCAGATCTACTAATACCTGTCATTATTTTTCAGAGCAATTGTACCAAAGTGTATATAGACATAAATAATCCCACCAAACCCCGACATGAAATATATTGCCATTGTCTGCAGCCCATCTACAGCACATATTACAGCATCACTATATTAGATATTGTAGCCCCTGGCACAGCAATATGTATTCTGCAGAGTGATAAATCCTCAATAACCAGAATAAAATCACATCAGCCCCGGGTTTATGGTTTCAGGTCAGTAAATGAGGGGCACATTTTTCCTACATTGTAAGTATAATAAAAAACTAATGCACCATAAAATAGTAAAAATATGTATCTCATATGAGAAGCCCCTCAAGATTTGGCTCCATTTAAAGAGATAGAGAGGCAATTTCATAAGGTCTTAGGGCAAATGTATAAATACTTTAATATGGTATGACTACAAGTTTAACTAATCAAAATATTTTATGAGCAGGTTAATTAGTTATAGCTATTTTTGTCAATAAGGAAACAAAATTATCATCGTTATATAGTATATTACAGGCAGTCTAATAGTAGTTATATTCTTGTACATAGGGAGCAGTATTATAGTAGTTATATTCGTGTACATAGGGCCGGTATTATAGTAGTTATATTCCTGTACATAGGGGCAGTATTATAGTAGTTATATTCTTGTACATATGGAGCAGTATTATAGTAGTTATATTCTTGTACATATGGAGCAGTATTATAGTAGTTATATTCTTGTACAAAGAAGGCAGTATTATAGTAGTTATATTCTTGTACATAGGGAGCAGTATTATAGTAGTTATATTCTTGTACATAGGGAGCAGTATTATAGTAGTTATATTCTTGTACATAGGAGCAGTATTATAGTAGTTATATTCTTGTACATATGGAGCAGTATTATAGTAGTTATATTCTTGTACATATGGAGCAGTATTATAGTAGTTATATTCTTGTACAAAGAAGGCAGTATTATAGTAGTTATATTCTTGTACATAGGGGCAGTATTATAGTAGTTATATTCTTGTACATATGGAGCAGTATTATAGTAGTTATATTCTTGTACATATGGAGCAGTATTATAGTAGTTATATTCTTGTACATAGGAGGCAGTATTATAGTAGTTATATTCTTGTACATAGGGGACAGTATTATAGTAGTTATATTCTTGTACATAGGGAGCAGTATTATAGTAGTTATATTCTTGTACATAGGAGCAGTATTATAGTAGTTATATTCTTGTACATGGGGGGCAGTATTATAGTAGTTATATTCTTGTACATAGGGAGCAGTATTATAGTAGTTATATTCTTGTACATATGGAGCAGTATTATAGTAGTTATATTCTTGTACATAGGGAGCAGTATTATAGTAGTTATATTCTTGTACATAGGGAGCAGTATTATAGTAGTTATATTCTTGTACATAGGAGCAGTATTATAGTAGTTATATTCTTGTACATATGGAGCAGTATTATAGTAGATATATTCTTGTACATATGGAGCAGTATTATAGTAGTTATATTCTTGTACAAAGAAGGCAGTATTATAGTAGTTATATTCTTGTACATAGGGGCAGTATTATAGTAGTTATATTCTTGTACATATGGAGCAGTATTATAGTAGTTATATTCTTGTACATATGGAGCAGTATTATAGTAGTTATATTCTTGTACATAGGAGGCAGTATTATAGTAGTTATATTCTTGTACATAGGGGACAGTATTATAGTAGTTATATTCTTGTACATAGGGACAGTATTATAGTAGTTATATTCTTGTACATAGGGGGACAGTATTATAGTAGTTATATTCCTGTACATAGAGGCAGTATTATAGTAGTTATATTCCTGTACATAGGGAGCAGTATTATAATAGTTATATTCTTGTACATAGGAGCAGTATTATAGTAGTTATATTCTTGTACATAGGAGGCAGTATTACAGTAGTTATATTCCTGTACATAGGGGCAGTATTATAGTAGTTATATTCTTGCACATAGGAGCAGTATTATAATAGTTATATTCTGGTACATAGGAGCAGTATTATAGTAGTTATATTCCTGTACATAGGGGCAGTATTATAGTAGTTATATTCTTGTACATAGGGGGCAGTATTATAGTAGTTATATTCATGTACATAGGGGGCAGTATTATAGTAGTTATATTCTTGTACATAGGAGCAGTATTATAGTGGTTATATTCTTATACATAGGAACAGTATTATAGTAGTTATATTCTTGTACATAGGGAGCAGTATTATAGTAGTTATATTCTTGTACATAGGGGACAGTATTATAGTAGTAATATTCTTGTACATAGGGGGCAGTATTATAGCAGTTATATTCTTGTACATAGGAGTAGTATTATAGCAGTTATATTCTTGTACATAGGGGCAGTATTATAGTAGTTATATTCTTGTATATAGGAGCAGTATTATAGTAGTTATATTCTTGTACATAGGGGGCAGTATTATAGTAGTTATATTCTTGTACAAAGGGGGCAACTTTATCTAATATATATAATTATCTTATCCTGTCTGTCTGTCTGTCTGTCCAGGAAATACCACGTCGCTGATTGGTCAGGCCGCGGCCAATCAGCGACGCAGGATTTCAGAACAAGATGGCGGCCGTTAGCGGCTCACCCGCACACGCTCACCCGCACACGCTCACCCTCACACGCTCACCCTCACATGCTAACCCTCAGACGCTCACCCTCAGACGCTCACGCTCTGACGCTCACGCTCTGACGCTCACGTTCTGACGCTCACGCTCGGATGCTCACGCTCGGAAGCTCACGCTTTGACGCTCACGCTCTGACGCTCACGCTCGGACGCTCACGCTCACGCTCAGACACTCACGCTCGGAAGCTCACGCTCAGACGCTCACGCTCTGACGCACGGACACTCACGCTCGGACGCTCACATGCTCACGCTCGGACGCTCACGCTCAGACGCTCACGCTCGGACGCTCACACTCTGACTCTCACGCTCGGACGCTCACGCTCGGACGCTTACGCTCACGCTCTGACTCTGACGCTCACACTCATGCTCTGACGCTCACGCTCGGACGCTCACGCTCACATGCTCGCGCTCGGACGCTCACACTCGGACACTCACGCTCGAACGCTCACGCTCTGATGCTCACGCTCAGACGCTCACGCTCACGATCTGACGCTCACGATCTGACGCTCACGCTCTGACGCTCACGCTCAGACACTCACGCTCACACTCTGACGCTCATGCTCGAACGCTCACGCTCAAGCTCTGACGCTCACGCTCAGACACTCACGCTCACGATCTGACACTCACGCTCGGACGCTTACGCTCACGCTCTGACTCTGACGCTCACGCTCGGACGCTCACGCTCACGCTCGGATGCTCACGCTCGGAAGCTCACGCTTTGACGCTCACGCTCTGACGCTCACGCTCACGCTCAGACACTCACGCTCGGAAGCTCACGCTCAGACCCTCACGCTCACGCTCTGACGCTCACGCTCGGACGCTCACGCTATGACGCTCACGCTATGACGCTCACCCTCACATGCTCACCCTCACACGCTCACCCTCACACGCTCACATTCTCACGCTCACCCTCACACGCTCCCACGCTCACCCTCACACGCTCCCACGCTCACCCTCACACGCTCCCACGCTCACCCTCACACCCGCTCCCACACTCACCCGCTCCCACGCTCACCCTCACACCCTCACATTCTCACCCTCCCACGCTCACCCGCTCCCACGCTCACCCGCTCCCACGCTCACCCTCACACACTCCCACGCTCACCCTCACACGCTCCCACGCTCACCCTCACACCCGCTCCCACGCTCACCCGCTCCCACGCTCAACCTCACATTCTCACCCTCCCACGCTCACCCGCTCCCACGCCCACCCTCACACCCACACATTCTCACGCTCCCACGCTCACCCTCACCCACTCCCACACTCACCCTCACACGCTCACCCTGTGCTAGCCGGTCATCTCCCTCATAAGCTCACCCTGTGCTAGCCGGTCATCTCCCGGCTGCTCGCAGCAGAAGTACTCCGACCGGCGGCCTCGCTCCCCGGTCCTCCAAAATTCATTAGGGGCCCCGGGGGGATACATTGGGGGGTTAATTTAAAGTAGTGACCAACCCATTTAAACACTGCTTCGCTGATTAGTCGCGCCCGGTCGGACGCATACATATTCTAGAATACCCGATGCGTTAGAATCGGGCCACCATCTAGTAGTAGTTATATTCTTGTACATAGGAGACAGTATTATAGTAGTTATATTCTTGTACATAGGGGCAGTATTATAGTAGTTATATTCTTGTACATAGGAGCAGTATTATAGTAGTGATATTATTGTACATAGGGACAGTATTATAGTAGTTATATTCTTGTACATAGGAAGCAGTATTATAGTAGTTATATTCTTGTACATAGGGAGCAGTACTATAGTAGTTATATTCTTGTACATAGGAGCAGTATTATAGTAGATATATTCTTGTACATAGGGAGCAGTATTATAGTAGTTATATTCTTGTACATAGGAGACAGTATTACAGTAGTTATATTCTTGTACATAGGGAGCAGTATTATAGTAGTTATATTCTTGTACATAGGTCTTGTACATAGGGGGCAGTATTATAGTAGTTATATTCTTGTACATAGGGGGCAGTATTATAGTAGTTATATTCTTGTACATAGGAGCAGTATTATAGTAGTTATATTCTTGTACATAGGGGGCAGTATTATAGTAGTTATATTCTTGTACATAGAGGGCAGTATTATAGTAGTTATATTCTTGTACATAGGGGCAGTATTATAGTAGTTATATTCTTGTACATAGGAGCAGTATTATAGTAGTAATATTCTTGTACATAGGGAGCAGTATTATAGTAGTTATATTCTTGTACATAGGAGACAGTATTACAGTAGTTATATTCTTGTACATAGGGAGCAGTATTATAGTAGTTATATTCTTGTACATAGGTCTTGTACATAGGGGGCAGTATTATAGTAGTTATATTCTTGTGGATAGGGAGCAGTATTATAGTAGTTATATTCTTGTACATAGGGGGCAGTATTATAGTAGTTATATTCTTGTACATAGGAGCAGTATTATAGTAGTTATATTCTTGTACATAGGAGCAGTGTTATAGTAGTTATATTTTTGTACATAGGGGCAATATTATAGTAGTTATATTCTTGTATATAAGGAGGAAGTTGGGGTTAGGGTCGCTGGTGGATATAGTCAGTATTACTTGAAGCAAGTAGTGAGGGGAACCATATACCCCATAGGTAAAAGAAATAAAAAATTTTGTTAGAGGACTACTGCGCTAGTATACCGGGTTCAGGAAAATACAAGAGGATTAGTTCATAAAAGCTGTTTATTTCATTTAAAAGTAAAAATTCATAGATAGGGATAATTAAAATTCATAGATAGGGATGATAAAAGTGCATGGAACAGAGATAAGGAAGGGAGGGGAATCTTTGGCTGTTGAGAATACGAGGTAGCACTGTGATTGAAGGCTGAGGTTCACTTTGGTAGGTCTTTCTGAGGGATCCAAGGCGTGTGGGTACCTGTGAAGGGTATATACAATTGCTATAATTTGCTGCTTCAGGCGAGTTATCAGGTTGCCTATTTAGGGAGTGGACTGTATATACCTGGAGCCCAAATAGGTGGTGTGTATGTTCTATTTGAGAGTAGGTAGGCGTCTCTGGTCAGCTGCGTTCAGGGCGACCAGCTAAAAGGGAAAAAACAACTGGATTAAGGGACGCTGTTTGGCCCCTCTTTTATCTTAGTATAGTAGATGTAGATAATTACCTGTTTTAGTTGGCTGAAGAATGGATTTAGATTATTGATCCTGGTGTTGCGGGGAGCCACGTGTGTTTGTTTGGCTAGAGAGGTAGTTTACTGTGGGGACTAAATGTTAATATTAGGTCTGATCTGGACAAATAGACATGTACCTACAAAACATTACAATACACAAATTGCGATAGGGTGAAAATAAGTTACCAGTAAAGAACTGGCGATTGATTAGGTGACCAGAACGCAGCTGACCAGAGACGCCTACCTACTCTCAAATAGAACATACACACCACCTATTTGGGCTCCAGGTATATACAGTCCACTCCCTAAATCACAGTGCTACCTCGTATTCTCAACAGCCAAAGATTTCCCTCCCTTCCTTATCTCTGTTCCATGCACTTTTATCATCCCTATCTATGAATTTTAATTATCCCTATCTATGAATTTTTACTTTTAAATGAAATAAACAGCTTTTATGAACTAATCCTCTTGTATTTTCCTGAACCCGGTATACTAGCGCAGTAGTCCTCTAACAAAATTTGTTATTCTTGTACATAGGAGCAGTATTATAATAGTTATATTCTTGTACATAGGAGCAGTATTATAGTAGCTATATTATTGTACATAGGGGCAGTATTATAGTAGTTATATTCTTGTACATGGGAGCAGTATTATAGTAGTTATATTCTTGTACATAGGGGGCAGTATTATAGTAGATATATTCTTATACATAGGGGGCAGTATTATAGTAGTTATATTCTTGTACATAGAGGGCAGTATTATAATAGTTATATTCTTGTACATAGAGGCAGTATTATAGTAGTTATATTCTTGTACATAGGAGCAGTATTATAGTAGTTATATTCTTGTACATAGGAGCAGTATTATAGTAGTTATATTCTTGTACATAGGGGGCAGTATTATAGTAGATATATTCTTATACATAGGGGGCAGTATTATAGTAGTTATATTCTTGTACATAGGAGCAGTATTATAGTAGTTATATTCTTGTACATAGGGATCAGTATTATAGTAGTTATATTCTTGTATATTAGAGCAGTATTATAGTAGTTATATTCTTGTACATAGGGATCAGTATTATAGTAGTTATATTCTTGTACATAGGAGCAGTATTATAGTAGCTATATTATTGTACATAGGGGCAGTATTATAGTAGTTATATTCTTGTACATAGGGGCAGTATTATAGTAGTTATATTCTTGTACATGGGAGCAGTATTATAGTAGTTATATTCTTGTACATAGGGGGCAGTATTATAGTAGATATATTCTTATACATAGGGGGCAGTATTATAGTAGTTATATTCTTGTACATAGGAGCAGTATTATAGTCGTTATATTCTTGTACATAGGGGGCAGTATTATAGTAGTTATATTCTTGTATATTAGAGCAGTATTATAGTAGTTATATTCTTGTACATAGGGATCAGTATTATAGTAGTTATATTCTTGTATATTGGAGCAGTATTATAGTAGTTATATTCTTGTACATAGGGGGCAGTATTATAGTAGATATATTCTTGTACATAGGAGCAGTATTATAGTAGTTATATTCTTGTACATAGGGATCAGTATTATAGTAGTTATATTCTTGTATATTGGAGCAGTATTATAGTAGTTATATTCTTGTACATAGGGATCAGTATTATAGTAGTTATATTCTTGTATATTAAAGCAGTATTATAGTAGTTATATTCTTGTACATAGGAGCAGTATTATAGTAGTTATATTCCTGTACATAGGGGGCAGTATTATAGTAGTTATATTCTTGTATATTGGAGCAGTATTATAGTAGTTATATTCTTGTACATAGGAGCAGTATTATAGCAGTTATATTCTTGTACATAGGGGGCAGTATTATAGTAGTTATATTCTTGTACATAGGGGGCAGTATTATAGTAGTTATAATATCAATAAACGCCTGAATTATCCTTATGTGAGAAGTGTGAATTTACAGATATATTTTGAGATTGTTTTGTTAATTAAGCGAGGTGTAAATTGGGATTTTTCCATATGAGGAATGATGATGACTTTAGAAAAACTCATGAATACTTTCCTGACTGTGTGTGATATGGCAGCACATCCAAGTGTGAACTGAGCTGTGAGGGCAGATCTAATCTTGCAAAGTCAGCTGAGAATATCAGTCCGTGTCTGAGCCTCTAACAAGATTCACATGAGCTTAGATACATGTCAGTGCCAGCATCACGCTGAACTTTATTTAATCACTTCTGTTCTTGGTCCCTAAAATTAATAAAGAGAGAACTGTTAGACCCTTTACCGGCTGGCTGTCTTAGGATGTAGGATGTGTCTCAGGAGTCGTGCCCTAAGACGTCGCCTATCTGTGACACCATCTTAGGGATCATGCATGACTTGATGACTTGAATATGTCTTGCTCGTTACGCTCTGAAGACAAGACGCTTGCATGGCACATTGGTTACAGTGTTCTGGGTCAGACATACATGGATAATCAAATTCTTTCCACTGGAAGCGGAGAACAGAAGGCAAACCTTGTGGCCAAAACCCTACTCTCATTTCCTCTTTATATCCTATTGCAAGTCTGGATCTTCTTAACCCCTACCTCTTACATGATGTACAGGCTCAAACAATGAAAAAAGTTGAACAAATTAATATTGTGTAAGTGAAAAATAATACCTAAAAAAATGTACAAGTGTGGCTGATAGATTACCAAGAGACAAAAGTGAAAATTGTTAAGATTTCAAAGCATACCTGTCAATTTATACAAAACCTGTAAAAATCCATAGTATTGCTGCCCTCATTCCCCAGAAGAAGTTGAAACTGTTTTTACAAAGCAAATACAATTCTAATACGTCAAGAATATGTCCCAATTCTCCTACTCTGTAACCTGTCATGCTCTTTTTCTTTAGTAGTTGGTTTCTTTTCATCAGCATTCTGTCGGCATTATAGGTGTAGGAACTTTGCTCCTTCTATTGAACAACATCGTTCTATTGTCATGCGAGGTGAGGGAAGGCACAAGTGTACAACGACGGGAAAGGGGGGAAGGAAGCCCAACAACTAGGGAAAGGGGGAGTGGAGACCCCTAGGTAGATCTAATATTACCCTGCCTTCCCTATCGTCCCTATATAGGTTCCATACCTATCGCCGAGCAGGAACCTAATCCCTGAATGTCAATAGAGTTTGGCCCTAGTTAGAGAGGGGGCGGGGTGAGCACTAGTCAGGTCCCACTACAAACTAAAGACAACAAGGTAAACAAACAAAGGGGATACACTTAGCTTGAGCAGACACCAGAGAGATAACGCCAACTGTCCTCCAAGGGAACCAAAGAAGAAAACTAGCCGACTGCTAGTGCTCCAAGCCTGCACAGAGGTACATAGAACTATCACCAGTGACTCTCTGGAGAAGCTGAGAGTTTTTAACTACCAAGCAAGGGTGTGTCAATCAGCAGCAGAAGGTGGAGGTCACTGCCGGTCCTAAAGGAAGAAAGATGTAACTATACTACAGAAATGAGAGAATCAAGAAGGCGTCTGCAATGCCAAGTGTAGTGACCTTCTACAGCCGGATCCAGAGCGACAGTCTGTCACATCTGACACACACGTGACATCTATTGTCCAATGGCTTGTCTGTCCTGAACTAAAAGTCTGCCTTGTTTTTTTCCTGTGTGCAGTATGACAGAAAGATGGGTAGGAGTAGAGAAACAAATACCTGCCCCCACTTATTTTGGAATGACAAAGTCCTATCAGTTTACGTAGAGAAAAAAAAACCTACCTCCTCTTCCAGTACTGTAACAAAGACCCACCCACTTCCTGTAGAGAGAGAAAGACCCCCCCACTTCCTGTAGAGAGAGAAAGACCCCTCCACTTCCTGTAGAGAGAGAGACCCACCCCACTTCCTGTAGAGAGAAAAAGACCCCCACTTCCTGTAGAGAGAGAGAGAAAGATCCCCCCACTTCCTGTAGAGAGAGAGAAAGACCCCCCACTTCCTGTAGCGAGAGAAAAAAAAACCTTCCTGTAGAGAAAGTAAGACCCCCACTTCCTGTAGAGAGAGAAAGACCCCCCCATCCTGTAGCTAGAGAAAGACCCCCCACTTCCTGTAGAGAGAAAGACCCCCCATTTCCTGTAGAGAGAGAGAAAGACCCACCCCACTTCCTGTAGAGAGAGAGAAAGACCCCCCCACTTCCTGTAGAGAAAGACCCCCCACTTCCTGTAGCGAGAGAAAAGAAAACACTTCCTGTAGAGAAAGACCCCCACTTCCTGTAGAGAGAGAAAGACCCCCCACTTCCTGTAGAGAGAGAAAAAAACCACTTCCTGTAGAGAGAAAGACCCCCACTTCCTGTAGAGAGAGAGAAAGACCCGCCCCACTTCCTGTAGAGTGACAAATGTCCGCTCCCCACTTCCTTTATAGAAACAAAGACTCACCTCCCCTTCCTGTACAGAAATAAAGACCTGCCTTCACTTACCGTAGAGAGAATACGATCCGACCCCAGTTCCTACAGAGATTTAAGAATCCACCCGCACTTCCTGTAGAGAGACAAGGAGCCCACTAGTACTACGTCTGGGTGTCCGCTTCCAGCAAACGTGCAGGCCCGAAAATTATACACATTAGAGTGCACATTGACTCTGTCGGCACCATTATAGTCAATGGCCTCGTCGGCGCAAACACCCGATTCCCATTTTGAACGTGGGAAAGAACACAGTGTGAAAGCAGCCTAATGGACAGTTTTATTATTCTCTCTGCCATTGGTCTACAATGCAACTGGTGAGGAATGTGGCGGTTGAAAATCCGCACTGCCAAATGTCCAAAATATGATCGGAGACCAAATGAAGCATGAGTACGGTTTATTCGTCAACGCGTTTCAAGGTGTTCAAACCTCTTCATCAGGACAAAACCACAATGATACTATTTTCAACCACCACATTCCTCATCAGTTGCATCTTATCTATTTGGTGGTCATGCAGCAGCCTTTCTTTCTTTATCCCCATCTTTATGCCGTCACAGCCAGACACTGAGGAGCGCAAGCACGCCTGCGCTTCTCAGTGTCTGCGGCATGGCAAGCTAGATGGCAGCTTTCGGCTGCGATCCAGCCTGTCATGTGAATGTAGCAGAGCTGAAGCTGACCTGGGAACCATGGAAAGGTAAGGATGAGGTTGGTTTATTATTTTATTTTTATTGCAGGGGATCGTTGGCTTCAGCTGGAATGGGCGTGACGGTAAGTATGGTTTAATTTAGAACAATAAAGAATTGTGTGTTTATTTCAATTAAAGGACTTTATTCCGGGTGTTTGTGTTTTTTTTTAAGTTTGACTATGGGGTTAGTAATGGGGGTGTCTTATAGACGCCTCTCCATTACTAACCTGGGCTTGATGTTAGCTGGCATTATAAGCTGACATCAACCCCAACCCTATTACCCCACTGCCACCGCTACAGGGCAGTGGGAAGAGCGAGGCTAAGTGCCAGAATTGGCGCATCCTATGGATGCGACATTTCTGGGGCGGCTGACGGCTGGTGTTTCTAGCCTGGGAGGGGGACAATATTCATGGCACCCTTCCTGGGCTATTAATATCAGCCCCCAGCTGTCTACCTAGCCTTTGCTAGCTATTAAAATAGGGGGGACCCCACGTCATTTTTTGGGGGGTTCCCCATTTTAATAGCTAGTAAAGGCTAGGTATTCAGCTGGGGGCTGATATTAGTAGCCTGGGAAGCTCCGTGGGTATTACCCTCTTCCCAGGCTTCAAACATCTGCCCCAGCCGTCTGCTTAACCTCCTCTAGAGACTAAAATTACGGGGAACCCCACGCCAATTTTTTTTTTAATAAATTCTTTATTTTAACACTAAATGACAAGTACAGTAATAAACACTGTCACTGTACTTATTATATATGTGACTGACATGTTTCTATCTATCTAATCTATGTGTGAAGCTCTATTCTTTCTACTCTAAATTGTCGGGTACCGATGCTGAATTGCCGGATGGCTTTTTGAAAGAGACGGTGCATGAAAACACTATTATTTTTTTTAATAAATCCTTTAACACTAAATGACAAGTACAGTAAGCTGAGCACTGCCATCCAGCTTGTCATCCTTCAGAGACACTGCAGAGCGCAGGCATTATGGGATATTCCGATTCCGGTATTCAATATTCTAAAAGTATCGGAACTCAGTATCGAAACTCCGATACCGCGAATATCGGTCGATACCCGATATTTCAGTATCGGAATGCTCAACACTAATCTCTAATATCCTGCCTAGCCTCTATCAATCGCTATAACCGTACACTATCCTCTTCACTCAAGGATGTAACCCTCTATCTCCACTCCACCAATGATTACTTATCCCCATCATCTACTCCACCAATGACTCATCACTCATCATCCACTCTACTGACTTATCCCCATCACCCTCTCCACCACTTTCTCCCCATCATCCACTTCACTAATAACTTATCGCCATCATCCACCTTACTCATGACTTATCCCCATCATTCACCCTACTCATGACTTATCCCCATCATCAACTCCACCAATACTCATGGCCCATCATCGACTCCACCCATGACTTATCCCAATCATCCACTCCACCTCTGATTTATTCCCATCATCCACTCCACCACTGGCTTATCCCCATCATCCATTCCATCAATGACTTGTCCCCTTCATCCACTCCACTAATAACTCATTGCTATCATCCACCCTATCCATTACGTAACCCCATCATCCACCCTACCCATAACTTATCCACATCATTCTCTAAATCAATGACTCATCGCCATCATCCACTCCACCAATGACTCATTACCCACCATCCACTCCACCACTGACTTATCCCTATCATCCACTCCACCACTGAGTTATCCTCATCATCCACTCCACCAAAGACTTATCCCCATAATACACTCCACCACTGACCTATCCCCATCATCCAGTCCATCAATGACTTGCCCCCATCATCCTCACCACCACTGACATATCCCCATCATCCAGTCCATCAATGACTTGTCCCCATCATCCATTCCAATAATAACTCTTTGCCATCACCCACTCTACCAATGACTTATCCCCATCGTCCACTCCACCAATTAATTATCCCCATCATCCTCTTCACCAATGACTCATTGTCCATCATCAACTCCACCCATGACTTATCCCCATCATACACTCCACCTCTACTTTATCCCCATCATCCACTACATCAATAACTTCTCACAATCATCCACTCCACTAATAACGCATTGTCATTATCCATTCTACACATAACTTAAACCCATCGTCCACTCCACCACTTACTTATACCCATCATCCACTCCACCACTTACTTATCCCCATCATCCACTTCACCTATGACTTATCCCCATCATCCACTCCACCAATTACTTATCCCCATCATCCACTCCACCAATGACTTATCCCCACCATCCACTCCACGAATGACTTATCCCCATCATCCACTCCACCAATGACTTATCCCCATCATCCACTCCACCAATGACTTATCCCCATCATCCACTCAACCAATGACTTATCCCCATCATCCACTCCACCAATGACTCATTCCCATCGTCCACTCCACAATGACTTATCCCCATCATCCACTCCACCAATGACTTATCCCCATCGTCCACTTCACCAATGACTTATCCCATCATCTACTCCACCACTTACTTATTCCCATCGTCCTCTCCACCCGTGACTCATTATCCTTCATCCACTCCACCAATGACTTATCCCCATCATCCACTCCACCACTGACTTATCCCTATCATCCACTCCACCACTGACTTATCCCCATCATCCACTCCACCACTGACTTATTCCCATCATCCACTCCACCACTGACTTATCCCCATCATCCAGTCCACCAAAGACTTATCACCGTCATCCACTCCACCAATGACTTATCCCCATCATCCACTCCACCAATGACTTATCCCCATCATCCACTCCACCAATAACTTATCCCCATTATCCACTCCACCAATGACTTATCCCCATCGTCCACTCCACCAATGACTTATTCCCATCGTCCACTCCACAATGACTTATCCCCATCATCCACTCCACCAATGACTTATCCCCATCATCCACTTCACCAATGACTTATCCCATCATCCACTCCACCACTGACTTATCCCCATCATCCACTCCACCACTGACTTATCCCCATCATCCACTCCACCAATGACTTATTCCCATCGTCCACTCCACAATGACTTATCCCCATCATCCACTCCACCACTGACTTATCCCTATCATCCACTCCACCACTGACTTATCCCCATCATCCACTCCACCACTGACTTATCCCCATCATCCACTCCACCACTGACTTATCCCCATCATCCACTCCACCACTGACTTATCCCCATCATCCACTCCACCACTGACTTATCCCCATCATCCACTCCACCAATGACTTATCCCCATCATCCACTCCACCAATGACTTATCCCCATCATCCACTCCACCAATGTCTTATCTTCATCATCCACTCCACCAATGACTTATCACCCATCATCCACTCCACCAAAGACTTATCCTCATCTTCCACTCCACCAAGGACTTATCCCCATCATCCACTCCACCAAGGACTTATCCCCATCATCCTCTTCACGAAGAACTTATCCCCATCATCAACTCCAACAATGACTTATCCTCATCATCCACTCCGCCAATTATTTATCACCATCATCCACTCCACCAATGACTTATCCCATCATCTACTCCACCACTTACTTATTCCCATTGTCCTCTCCACCCGTGACTCATTATCCATCATCCACTCCACCCATGACATATCCTCATCATCCACTCCACCAATGACTTATCCCCATCATCCACTCCACCAATGACTTATCCCCATCATCCACTTCACCAATGACTTATCCCCTCATGTACTCCACCACTTACTTATTCCCTTCGTCCTCTCCACCCGTGACTCATTATCCATCATCCACTCCACCCATGACTTATCCCCATCATCCACTCCACCAATGACTTATTCCCATCATCCACTCCACCACTGACTTATCCCCATCATCCACTCCACCAATGACTTATCCCCATCATCCACTCCACCAATGACTTATCCCCATCATCCACTCCACCAATGACTTATCCCCATCATCCACTCCACCAATGACTTATCCCCATCATCCACTCCACCAATGAATTATCCCCATCATCCATTTCACCAATGACTTATCCCATCATTTACTCCATCACTTACTTATTCCCATCGTCCTCTCCACCCGTGACTCATTATCCATCATCCACTCCACCCATGACTTATCCCCATCATTCACTCCACCACAGACTTATCCCCATCATCCACTCTACCAAAGACTTATCCCCATCATCCACTCCACCAATTACTTATCCTCATCATCCACTCCATCAATGACTTATCCCCATCATCCACTCCACCAATGACTTATCCCCATCATCCACTCCACCAATGACTTATTCCCATCATCCACTCCACCAATGACTTATTCCCATCATCCACTCCACCAATGACTTATCCCCATCATCCACTCCACCAATGACTTATCCTCATCATCCACTCCACCAATGACTTATCCCCATTATCCACTCCACCAATGACTTATCCCCATCATCCACTCCACCAATGACTTATCCCCATCATCCACTTCACCAATGACTTATCCCATCATCTACTCCACCACTTACTTATTCCCATTGTCCTCTCCACCCGTGACTCATTATCCATCATCCACTCCACCAATGACTTATCCTCATCTTCCACTCCACCAAGGACTTATCCCCATCATCCACTTCACCAAGGACTTATCCCCATCATCCACTTCACCAAGGACTTATCACCATCAACTCCAACAATGACTTATCCCCATCATCCACTCCACCAATGATTTATCACCATCATCAACTCCACCAAGGACTTATCCCCATCATCAACTCCACCAAGGACTTATCCCCATCATCCATTCCAACAATGACTTATCCTCATCTTCCACTCCACCAATGACTTATCCCCATCATCCACTTCACCAAGGACTTATCCCCATCTACTCCACCAAGGACTTATCCCCATCATCCACTCCACCAAGGACTTTTCCCCATCATCCACTCCACCAAGGACTTATCCCCATCATCAACTCCGTCTCCAACAATGACTTATCCCCATCATCCATTCCAACAATGACTTTTCTCATTATCCACTCCACCAGATTTTTTTCTTTATCCTCCAATTTGATAATCCTTTCCGTCGATCTTGAATTCTCCAAATGACGCATCCTGCCTAGCATCTGTCAATCGCTATAACCGTACACTATCCTCTTCACTCAAGGATGTAACCCTCTATCTTCACAGCACCATCATCTCCACTCCATCAATGATTACTTATCCCCATCATCCACTCCACCAATGACTCATCACTCATCATCCACTCTACTGATGTATCCCCATCACCCTCTCCACCACTTTCTCTCCATCATCCACTTCACTAATAACTTATCGCCATCATCCACCTTACTCATGACTTATCCCCATCATCAACTCCACCAATGTCTCATGGCCCATCATCCACTTCACCACTGACTTATCCCCATCATCCTCTCCACCAATGACTCATTATCCATAATCGACTCCACCCATGACTTATCCCAATCATCCACTCCACCTCTGATTTATTCCCATCGTCCACTCCACCACTGGCTTATCCCCATCATCCACTCCATCACTGACTTGTCCCCTTCATCCACTCCACTAATAACTCATTGCTATCATCCACCCTATCCATTACGTAACCCCATCATCCACCCTACCCATAACTTATCCACATCATTCTCTAAATCAATGACTCATCGCCATCATCCACTCCACCAATGACTCATTACCCACCATCCACTCCACCACTGAGTTATCCTCATCATCCACTCCACCAAGGACTTATCCCCATAATACACTCCACCACTGACATATCCCCATCATCCAGTCCATCAATGACTTGTCCCCATCATCCACTCCACCAATGACTTATCCTCATCATCCACTCCATCAATGACTTATCCCCATCATCCACTCCACCAATGACTTATCCCCATCATCCACTCCACCAATGACTTATCCCATCATCCAGTCCATCAATGACTTGTCCCCTTCATCCACTCCACCCGTGACTCATTCCTTCCATTTATCTATCTCTCATGTTCCATTTCCATCTTGTGGTGACTTCTCAGGGACGATTTCCTAGGACTTGTTGCATTATGTAGCAGTGACATTTTCTTCTTCCCTTCTACCTCTTCATATATAAGACATTGTAGCTGCCGGATTCTAGACTTTCCTAATGATATAATCAATTGTATGTGACACATTACTGTTCTCATACATCACATTCATGATTATGTATCTCAGCACTAATGAGAGTTATAGCTAATTCATTTCATGTTGGATTAAGTGCTACAATCTAATCCTCCACCACGGATTGTCTGCATTTACAGAAGACACCACATATCAACCAGAGATTAACACGTGAAGCCACAGTGCAACTATGACACCGAAATCCACAGTAATCTGTTACATGGGAAATCTGTGGATGACGCTGTTCTGCAGATACGATGATATCTATAGATAACACACATGCTTATAGGGGCATGTGCAGCAGGTACATTATAATATTGGAAGTAATGTTAAAGGCGTTGTCCGGCCTCATAATATTGGTGACCTCCCAACTAGCGGGACATTGACGTATTTGGGAATCTGTCCTGGGAGGTTGACTGTATGTCCTAGTTATAACTATTTGCTTCCTTAGGATGCGGATGTGGTTGAACTCATTGGTGGAGCAGGGAGCAGCCATTGGCTCTCTGCTCCACTATCCAGTCTGTGCAAACCCTCTGCATCATCCGAGACTCGGCACAGGAGAAGCAATGACATTACTAGAAGGTGCCGGCTGCACTGAGCTTCATAAAGCATAGCGCGGCATAAGTCTACTCAGCTCATTGTGGGAACGGGGTTAGATTAGCATTTTGTTGGCCCATTCTGGGTGAGTGGCACTGTGGACGCAGTATAATGGTAGAGGGGCACTGTCAGGCATCAGAATACATAAGTGGAATGCTGAGGACATCATACTGTGTGAGGGCCATTGTGTCAGGCATTATAAAGTGTGGGGGGCACTGTGGGGGCATCATACTATGTGAAGGACATTGTGTGGGGCATTATACTGTGTGAGGAGTATTGTGAGGGCATTATAAAGTGTGGGGGTCACTGTGGGGGCATCATACTATGCGTAGGACATTGCATGGGGCATTATACTGTGTTGGAGTATTTTGAGGGCATTATAAAGTGTGGGGGGCACTGTGGGGGCATCATACTATGCGTAGGACATTGCATGGGGCATTATACTGCGTAGGAGTATTTTGAGGGCATTATAAAGTGTGGGGGGCACTGTGGGGGCATCATACTATGCGTAGGACATTGCGTGGGGCATTATACTGTGTAGGAGTATTTTGAGGGCATTATAAAGTGTGGGGGGCAATGTGGGGGCATCATACTATGTGAAGGACATTGTGTGGGGCATTTTACTGTGTTGGAGTATTTTGAGGGCATTATAAAGTGTGGGGGGCACTGTGGGGGCATCATACTATGCGTAGGACATTGCATGGGGCATTATACTGCTTAGGAGTATTTTGAGGGCATTATAAAGTGTGGGGGTCACTGTGGGGGCATCATACTATGCGTAGGACATTGCATGGGGCATTATACTGTGTTGGAGTATTTTGAGGGCATTATAAAGTGTGGGGGGCACTGTGGGGGCATCATACTATGCGTAGGACATTGCATGGGGCATTATACTGCGTAGGAGTATTTTGAGGGCATTATAAAGTGTGGAGGGCACTGTGGGGGCATCATACTATGCGTAGGACATTGCATGGGGCATTATACTGTGTTGGAGTATTTTAAGGGCATTATAAAGTGTGGGGGGCACTGTGGGGGCATCATACTATGCGTAGGACATTGCATGGGGCATTATACTGCGTAGGAGTATTTTGAGGGCATTATAAAGTGTGGGGGGCACTGTGGGGGCATCATACTATGCGTAGGACATTGCGTGGGGCATTATACTGTGTAGGAGTATTTTGAGGGCATTATAAAGTGTGGGGGGGCACTGTGGGGGCATCATACTATGCGAAGGACATTGTGTGGGGCATTATACTGTGTGAGGAGTATTGTGAGGGCATTATAAAGTGTGGGGGGCACTGTGGGGGCATCATACTATGTGTAGGACATTGCGTGGGGCATTATACTGTGTAGGAGTATTTTGAGGGCATTATAAAGTGTGGGGGGCACTTTGAGGGCATAATACTGTGTGAGGAGACAGAATCATAGTGTGAGACTATTACAGTGGAGACATCATACTATGTTGCCGCACTGTGGGGTCATATTGTGTGAGGAGCATTGTGGGGGCATTACACTATGTAGGCGGAACTGTGGGGCTTAATACTGTGTATGGGGCACTATGGGGAATATCAAATTACACATGGGGAGGCACTGTGGGGGGCATCATACTGTGTGGAGGGGCATCTTTGGGGCAGGCATCATAGTGTAGTGTTTAAAAAGGGTATCATAGTGGGTGGGAACATTAGTGGGCTTCACCAGGGGCACTATTTCTGTGTGTGTGAAAAAAAAAAAAAGCTGAGCAAGGTTAAGTGTTTGGCCTATTATAGAGTTTGTGTCCTTCTCCTTCCTGCCATCAAAGTTGGAAGGTATGTAAATATTAATATTAATAAAAATTCTAATACTAATGATAATAATCATTATTATTATATGTTCTACATTTCCGTAATGCTATTACTATATATACTAATGTACTGTTGGACCAAAGAAAGTTGAGCTTTTTTTTTTTTTGAGCCACACCCCTGAATAAATAAAGGTGACACCCCTGATTATCTCAAGCATAATCTATAAAGCTGCCCCCTTCCCTTGAATAAACTATTTCCCATTATCCTTTGCTTGGAAAAAGCTTAAAATCAAAGCTGTCCGTATCATTGACCTCCGATAAAGTCCATGATATCTTTATGCTCTGACCACATAATGTATTTCTATACGGAATGTGCAAATCATCCAATATAGAGTTTTCTAAGGCGTCGTACATGAAATGATCAATGCAGTAACCCAATACAGCATCCAACATTAATTCAGCAGGAAAATCCTTACATCTCCCCTCCCCCCACATACATATAAAAACAAAGCGCCGTCTGCCCACAAATCCCCGTTGCTGAGGGGTTTTCTGTATATTAATGTAATATCTGCTGAGACCACACCTGCAGAAATACCCAGGGAACAGCCTGTATTAAACCAGCAATAATCGGACAAAGCCTCATTAAGTTACACGACTCTCACGGGGAAGATGTGTATTTGGAGCTGAAAACTTCAGCGTGCCTATATTAAAAATGTGATAGAGCAGATATTGGGTAAAATTTTTCTTCCATTGCATTTTTTTTTTTTTTTTTTTTTTTAGAGATGAGCAAATCAATTTGCAGGACGGAATATCATGGTGTGCATCATGCCATAATGATGACATTGCACTGGACTTATAAATCAGAAAAGGCGCCAGGGATTCTGACAGGTAGGAGGGCTCCCGTGTGGTGGGGACATGCTGTGAGCATGCTCTGTAACCTGTGCAGAGGTCCCTGTGCAGAGAGGGAAACCATCTCCTGCAATTATTGTTAATTGACGATCGTTTCTAAGTCTACAAGACTCAAATTGACAGCACGACTTCCGTTCCATATAGAAAAACCTCAGTTGCAAAAATATATATATTTTTTTTTTAAAAAAATGCCTTTCAGAAGACGGGAAAAAATCTGCATGAAAATACTGTAAAATATTTTATCTGATCAGATAATTTTAATATAAAACTTCAGAATAACACAAAAGAATGAAAAATATCAGCCAGTGTTAGCCAGTAGATAGAAAAATATTAAGACTTGAGCGTCCTCAGTGGTTGATACCTTTTAATAGCTAACCGAAAAGATGGTAACAAATTGCAAGCTTTCGAAACTACTAGGGTCCCTTCATCAGGCATAGAATAACACAAAATCTGAAGAGTCACATATTTATGCACAACAAGACACAGAGATAATGCAATAGATGAGACGTGAAGCAGAACTATCATTATGGGAGAGGGAGAAACAGTTGTGGCTGTCAATATTGGAGCAGTTCATAGATAAGGAGCGTGAAAGTTTTATTGTCCTGTGATTGAGGTCTGGTCCAGGGTTGTGATTCTCCCACATGGTCTGAGGGGCAAATTCCTTAGTTGATATAGAAAGATATAAATCCATGTGACACATACATTTGTGCACTGACTGTATCAAAGGTTCTCATGAGTTTGTATTCCCAGACTCTTCTGTATCTCTGAGATTTGAAGCTACCATTTAATGCTAGTAATTTCATGTCCATGATACTGTGATCAGGGACACAAAAATGTTTGGTCACAGGTAGATCTATTATTTTTTCTTTTATTGTGTGGCGATGAGGAAGCCACGCTTTGAAGTGGCGATACGCCTGGGGTCCGCTCTCTCCACTACCATGCCGCAGACAGGTTTAATATGACTGATCCTTTTAGACATTGAGACCCACTGTCTTCTTGTCTTTCTCTCTTTTTCTTGAGCATGGCATATTGCATGTAGACTCTGACTATATACATGCTTTATATTCACTTTATATTGTTCACATCATGTTACCGCCACATATGATTAGATCTATTTGACATAATAATCTCTCTATGCGGTATTTTCTGGACTATACTTAAAAATACTCTGTTGTCATTGGCTACTTGTGATCTAGGGGCATAGACAAATCTTAAGGTAGTAATATTTAAACTGATGTTATGTCACATTAAATTTGAGGTGCAAGGGGCATATATATTGTATATAAACTTTCCATGACAAGTACAGGTATATCAATTTGTAATATTTTCTGAGCGAACACATTGCAGGAGGATTGCAGATCCCTACACCGACCTTTTGGTGGTTACTATTAGTCTATGTTGGCCTTTTAATTGTTTTTAATCATGTAGTTTGATTGTTCATGAATAAAATTTGTATTTTGTATTACTGGTGATCCTGATTACTTTAATACACACTTCTTGCTTTTTTTTTTTTTAAATAATATGAATCTAACGCTACTTTATATTAAACAGTTTTTTGTCAATTGTTGTTCAGCGGTTACCAATCATAAAGGAACCGCAGGGGCGATCAATAAAGCAAAAGTCGTGACTCTGGTGGTCTGCCGCCTCCATGAATATTGTCGCTGGCTGGACGGCTGTAAATAAGTAATGGGGTGACATACGGTTTACAGATAAATCGCTGCGATCACAAAACAGTTTAGTGCGGACGGCGAGGAAAGTGGACAGTGGAAAGGATGATGAAGCGGCTCTCCGCGGCTCTAATCACGGCATCCGCTGATCTGGTCACAAATAAGACAAGAACACGGCGCTCACCAATCAGCCCAAGAAAGGAACATTGATTTCCGGGGGAGGTGAGGGGGAGCGTTCCCCAGAAAATCAATATGTCCCCTGGTAGTTTTTACTTGTTTGTATAATAGGAAAATAAACTCTTATATTAAACAGGATCATATTGTTCTAATGGGGAGATGGGGAAGTTCTCTGTACAGTCAGGAGTATTATATCTATGTGTAGGGGTCCGGACACAGCAACTGGACCACACATGGTTCTACTGGACTCAATTTACAGCACCAAATGGACCCCCTCAGTGCTACTGAACCAAACATACAGTACAACCCGGACCCCAACAAAGCTAATGAACCAAATGTACAGCACAACCCGGACCCCCACAAAGCTAATGAACCAAATGTACAGCACAACCCGGACCCCCACAAAGCTAATGAACCAAATGTACAGCACAACCCGGACCCCCACAAAGCGAATGAACCAAATGCATAGCACAACCCGGACCCCCACAAAGCTAATGAACCAAATGTACAGCACAACCCGGACCCCCACAAAGCTAATGAACATAATGTACAGCACAACCCGGACCCCCACAAAGCTAATGAACCTAATGTACAGCACAACCCGGACCCCCACAAAGCTAATGAACCAAATGTACAGCACAACCCGGACCCCCACAAAGCGAATGAACCAAATGCATAGCACAACCCGGACCCCCACAAAGCTAATGAACCAAATGTACAGCACAACCCGGACCCCCACAAAGCTAATGAACCAAATGTACAGCACAACCTAGACCCCCACAAAGCTAATGAACCAAACATACAACACAACCCGGACCCCCACAAAGCTAATGAACATAATGTACAGCACAACCCGGACCCCCACAATGCTAATGAACCTAATGTACAGCACAACCCGGACCCCCACAAAGCTAATGAACCAAATGTACAGCACAACCCGAACCCCCACAAAGCTAATGAACCAAATGTACAGCACAACCCGGACCCCCACAAAGCTAATGAACCAAATGTACAGCACAACCCGGACCCCCACAAAGCTAATGAACCAAATGTACAGCACAACCTAGACCCCCACAAAGCTAATGAACCAAACATACAACACAACCCGGACCCCCACAAAGCTAATGAACCAAATGTACAGCACAACCCGGACCCCCACAAAGCTAATGAACCAAATGTACAGCACAACTTAGACCCCCACAAAGCTAATGAACCAAACATACAACACAACCCGGACCCCCACAAAGCTAATGAACATAATGTACAGCACAACCAGGACCCCAACAAAGCTAATGAACCAAATGAACAGCACAACCCGAACCCCCACAAAGCTAATGAACCAAATGTACAGCACAACCCGGACCCCCACAAAGCTAATGAACATAATGTACAGCACAACCAGGACCCCAACAAAGCTAATGAACCAAATGAACAGCACAACCCGAACCCCCACAAAGCTAATGAACCAAATGTACAGCACAACCCGGACCCCCACAAAGCGAATGAACCAAACGCATAGCACAACCCGGACCCCCACAAAGCTAATGAACCAAATGTACAGCACAACCCGGACCCCCACAAAGCTAATGAACCAAATGTACAGCACAACCTAGACCCCCACAAAGCTAATGAACCTAATGTACAGCACAACCCGGACCCCCACAAAGCTAATGAACCAAACGTACAGCACAACCCGGACCCCCACTGTTTTACTGAACCAAACATGCAGCATAACCCGGACCCCTATAAATCTAATGAACAAAACATACAGCAAAATCCGGATCCGTACTGTTGTACTGAACCAAACTTACAATTTAGAGCATAAGCCGGACCCCACACAGCGCTACTGTACTAAATGTCTAACATAACCCGGACCCCCACACTACTACATTGTCAATTGTACTCCACCACTTGGACCCCTATGGTGCTACAAAACATAGAGAAACACCCGGACCCCGCTTTGCCATTAAACAAAACTGCATGACGCAGCCCCCTACAGTGCTAATTAACCAAACTTACAGACCACTTGGAACCTTACAGGGTAAAGCTGGTGATTGTCCATTAGCATGGTGATTAGGGTATCACACAGAGTTTTTCATGTGAATATTGGTGCAGATTCTGCTCCAA
This sequence comes from Phyllobates terribilis, assembly GCF_046119375.1. NCBI lineage: Eukaryota > Metazoa > Chordata > Amphibia > Anura > Dendrobatidae > Phyllobates > Phyllobates terribilis. The sequence continues at coordinate 165,829,848 of NW_027362769.1, read as the reverse complement.
AATCCTTTGTGAAAAAAACGTTTCAAATCCTCTTTGAATAATGTTTATTTTCATTTCAGTGGGAAAAAGCCTACAGTGCACATCGTGATGGGTTTTATATATATTCTATATATAGAAGCAACATGTCAATTCTTGAGGCGTTCCTGTTAAAAAAAAAAAAACAAACCCCAAATTGGACCGCTGAATCAATTAAAGCTAAAAAACTGCGGCATAGACAAAAAAATGCCCCCCAAAAAATACTTTTTAAAGCACTGTTTATGTGGCTTTTTCAGCCAGAAAAATGCAAGCAAAAAAGAGTGTGTGTGAACATATCCTTAGACTGTCATTCAGTTTTTCCTGGCTGTTGATTTACACATCAGTCCAGTACGGCTCTGCCCACATTGACTAGGAGCTCCGGCATTTTCCTAATGATTTCAAGTGCAAGATGAGCAAAAATTGTGGTAAGATCGTTGGGGATCTGCGCGTCGGTGACATTGGTCAGGATTCAACGGAATCCATTGACAAATGATATTTCTTGGCTACATCAGGAAACGTAATGATAAAAGGTCCTTCAGCTGCACTTTAGTAGGGTGGATTCACACCTGGCAGAAATTGCTCTATTACCATATTTTAGCATTTGGCCTCCATATTGTCCTCCATACAAATATAACTAATAAATGGCCACAATGTTGGAACTCTTCTGCTCTTTAGACTGGATGATGTGGATGGAGATATATGGAGACGTGGATGGAGATATATGGATGACGTGGATGGAGATATATGGATGATATGGATGGAGATATATGGATGATGTGGATGGAGATATATGGAGACGTGGATGGAGATATATGGATGATATGGATGGAGATATATGGATGATGTGGATGGAGATATATGGATGATGCGGATGGAGATATATGGATGATGTGGATGGAGATATATGGATGATGTGGATGGAGATATATGGATGATGCCGATGGAGATATATGGATGATATGGATGGAGATATATGGATGATATGGATGGAGATATAAGGAGACGTGGATGGAGATATATGGATGATATGGATGGAGATATATGGATGATGTGGATGGAGATATATGGATGATGTGGATGGAGATATATGGATGATGTGGATGGAGATATACGGATGACGTGGATGGGGATATATGGATGATGTGGATGGAGATATACGGATGACGTGGGTGCGGATATACGGATGACGTGGGTGGGGATATACGGATGACGTGGGTGGAGATGTACAGATGACTTGGGTGGAGATATACGGATGACGTGGATGGAGATATACGGATGACGTGGGTGGAGATGTACGGATGACGTGGATGGAGATATACGGATGACGTGGGTGGAGATATACGGATGACGGGGATGGAGATATACGGATGACGGGGATGGAGATATACGGATGACGTGGATGGAGATACATGGATGACGTGGATGGAGATATACGGATGACGTGGATGGAGATATACGGATGACGTGGATGGAGATATACGGATGACGTGGATGGAGATATACGGATGACGTGGGTGGAGATATACGGATGACGTGGGTGGAGATATACGGATGACGGGGATGGAGATATACGGATGACGGGGATGGAGATATACGGATGACGTGGATGGAGATATACGGATGACGTGGATGGAGATATACGGATGACGTGGATGGAGATATACGGATGACGTGGGTGGGGATATACGGATGACGTGGATGGAGATATACGGATGACGTGGGTGGAGATGTACGGATGACGTGGATGGAGATATACGGATGACGTGGATGGAGATATACGGATGACGGGGATGGAGATATACGGATGACGTGGATGGAGATATACGGATGACGTGGATGGAGATATACGGATGACGTGGATGGAGATATACGGATGACGTGGATGGAGATATACGGATGATGTGGATGGAGATATACGGATGACGGGGATGGAGATATACGGATGACGTGGGTGGAGATATACGGATGACGTGGGTGGAGATATACGGATGACGTGGGTGGAGATGTACAGATGACTTGGGTGGAGATATACGGATGACGTGGATGGAGATATACGGATGACGTGGGTGGAGATGTACGGATGACGTGGATGGAGATATACGGATGACGTGGGTGGAGATATACGGATGACGGGGATGGAGATATACGGATGACGGGGATGGAGATATACGGATGACGTGGATGGAGATACACGGATGACGTGGATGGAGATATACGGATGACGTGGATGGAGATATACGGATGACGTGGATGGAGATATACGGATGACGTGGATGGAGATATACGGATGACGTGGGTGGAGATATACGGATGACGTGGGTGGAGATATACGGATGACGGGGATGGAGATATACGGATGACGGGGATGGAGATATACGGATGACGTGGATGGAGATATACGGATGACGTGGATGGAGATATACGGATGACGTGGATGGAGATATACGGATGACATGGGTGGGGATATACGGATGACGTGGATGGAGATATACGGATGACGTGGGTGGAGATGTACGGATGACGTGGATGGAGATATACGGATGACGTGGATGGAGATATACGGATGACGGGGATGGAGATATACGGATGACGTGGATGGAGATATACGGATGACGTGGATGGAGATATACGGATGACGTGGATGGAGATATACGGATGACGTGGATGGAGATATACGGATGATGTGGATGGAGATATACGGATGACGGGGATGGAGATATACGGATGACGTGGGTGGAGATATACGGATGACGTGGGTGGAGATATACGGATGACGTGGATGGAGATATACGGATGACGTGGATGGAGATATATGGAGACGTGGATGGAGATATATGGATGACGTGGATGGAGATATATGGATGACGTGGGTGGAGATATATGGATGACGTGGATGGAGATATACGGATAACGTGGATGGAGATATATGGAGACGTGGATGGAGATATATGGATGACGTGGATGGAGATATATGGATGACGTGAATGGAGATATACGGATGACGTGGATGGAGATATACGGATGACGTGGATGGAGATATACGGATGACGTGGCTGGAGATATATGGATGATATGGATGGAGATATACGGATGACGTGGGTGGAGATATACGGATGACGTGGATGGAGATATATGGATGACGTGGGTGGAGATATACGGATGACGGGGATGGAGATATACGGATGACGTGGATGGAGATATACGGATGACGTGGCTGGAGATATATGGATGATATGGATGGAGATATACGGATGACGTGGGTGGAGATATACGGATGACGTGGATGGAGATATATGGATGACGTGGGTGGAGATATACGGATGACGGGGATGGAGATATACGGATGACGTGGATGGAGATATACGGATGACGTGGATGGAGATATACGGATGACGTGGGTGGGGATATACGGATGACGTGGATGGAAATATACGGATGACGTGGGTGGAGATATACGGATGACGTGGGTGGAGATATACGGATGACGGGGATGGAGATATACGGATGACAGGGATGGAGATATACGGATGACGTGGATGGAGATATACGGATGACGTGGATGGAGATGTACGGATGACGTGGATGGAGATATAGGGATGATGTGGATGGAGATATACGGATGACGGGGATGGAGATATACGGATGACGTGGGTGGAGATATACGGATGACGTGGGTGGAGATATACGGATGACGTGGATGGAGATATACGGATGACGTGGATGGAGATATATGGAGACGTGGATGGAGATATATGGATGACGTGGATGGAGATATATGGATGACGTGGGTGGAGATATATGGATGACGTGGATGGAGATATACGGATAACGTGGATGGAGATATATGGAGACGTGGATGGAGATATATGGATGACGTGGATGGAGATATATGGATGACGTGAATGGAGATATACGGATGACGTGGATGGAGATATACGGATGACGTGGATGGAGATATACGGATGACGTGGCTGGAGATATATGGATGATATGGATGGAGATATACGGATGACGTGGGTGGAGATATACGGATGACGTGGATGGAGATATATGGATGACGTGGGTGGAGATATATGGATGACGTGGGTGGAGATATATGGATGACGTGGATGGAGATATACGGATAACGTGGATGGAGATATATGGAGACGTGGATGGAGATATATGGATGACGTGGATGGAGATATACGGATGACGTGGCTGGAGATATACGGATGACGTGGATGGAGATATACGGATGACGTGGATGGAGATATACGGATGATTTGGATGGAAATATATGGATGTCATAGATGGAGATGCTGTGCCCTCGTCTGCGGTGACTTTGTATCGTGGGGTTATGTCTCTTGTGTTTTATACATCGATCCCGAGTCCGATAGTGACAGACCAAGATTTATTCCCGGAGTCTCAGAAAGATGAAGCAGCGCCGTTGTAATCCCGGCTTTTATATTCTCTCCACGTGAAGCCGCGGCATCTCATATTCCTAACTAAGCCGCGTTCTCTTATTACATTAAAGCAGCTGCATAAAAGGGACGATGGACAACAAGATCAATCTCACGAGCAGACGGAAAGCCCATTCAGCAAAGATCACAGAGCAATGGAAAAGCCTCATCCTGCTTCTAAGGGATTTCAAAGAAATATCATAGGACTGTGAAATTTATGGCGCCCTCCGTCCCAGGCTGGGACATGTAACAACCCGAAGATGCTGAATTCGGATATTATCGAAAAGCAAAACACCACAAAACCATACATATACATTGTAGACAGTGTATTTACCCCAAAAAGCAGCAGATTGCTAGGAGCAACTGCACAGGAAAGCATTGCAGAATGGTGATGCACCCTGAGGACCCCTCTACGTCCACCTATAAATACCATTTGAAATATCTTGTATATTTTTTAAAAAAAGAAGAAAAGCAATAAAAAAGAAACTACAGCCACGATTCATCAAGAATTTTTCACAAGCATTATTCCATAAAACTGCATGAAAAGTTGCAAAATTTTTGAGCACAAAAACTTTGCAACTTTTGAAATTTTACATAAGTCCTGGCCAGCTCCGCCAATTTTTTGTACAGTATCCAGCACTCAAGCATATATGTCAGTACCTGGCACAAGAGCACATTTTTGGCGGAGGTCAAGGTAGCTGAAAGATGCGCCAAAATTATTAAAAACACCTAATGAATTTGGCGGATCTTACTCCAGCGCACTCCTTAGCAAGACTGGAGTACAGAACATCAGTCTTTATGAATGAGTCCCTATATATATAATTGGTAACACAATTATCAGAATAAAGTTATCATCACAATTATATTACATAGTGACTACCCTAAAAACAACACCCCAAAAACATAACTTTTTTTTGTCCCGCACCTCCTCAAAAATATAATTATTAAAAGTTATGCACTATGCATAATAGGTTGGAGTCAACATGGTGCAATTAAAAATATCATTTCTCCTGAAGAAAAAAAAAGACTAATGTGATGATAAATATAAGGGAAATGAAAAATTGTGGCTTTCAAAACAAAAACAAAAAACACTGGTGCAGATTTGACAGCATAAACTAGTCAGTCTTTACTGTATCAAACTATTTTATTGCTTGAATTTTTATATTATTACACATACATTGCTGATTGCAACAGTGTTTTATACTGATTGGGAGGAGAAAGGAGGGTAAGAAAAGGGAGCTGGGGAGAGGGAAATAATATAGGAGCAAGGGAAAACTGGTAAAACAATTAAATAGGAACAAAAACAAACAAAAAGGTGAACATAAGTTTCTTTTACACTCAGTATTAATGTATTTTTCAAACAATATATACAGTATATAACCTTGTTTTCTCAGCTTTTCTTTGGCACAAGCAGTTGTGGAGTATGTCCAGCTGATATATTTTTGTCACTTCTCAGTGGAAAAAGAGATATTGAGTTATTTTCCCCTCTTAGCTACAGCCTTTATTTATGCTGGGTTGGTTGTTAAAAATTGGTTGATTTACTTTAAGACTAATTTTTGCACCAAAAGTTTGGAACACTTTGGTAGATCTTAAAGGAGTTGTTACAAGATTCAGCGTGACAATCTCGAATTTGGAGAGCTGTCCCATTGTCCAGGCAGGTTGGGGATGTGTCTCGACTTCAACTATATCTGTGTTCTCAGGATACAGATACAGTTGAATATAATGGTGGAGTGGGAAGACATCAGCTCTCTGCTCCACTATTCTGACTGTGTAGAGACTGAAGAGCCTGCAATAGCCTCCAAGTCCCCTGATTATCTACAGCAGAGACCAGCTACATAGAGGAGGAGCAGGGAAGTGACAAGACACAAAGACAAGAAGGAAGATTCTATGGGGGGAACTGATGGGATTTTATACAGTATGTGTCGGTGGGTGGGGGACTGTGGGACATTCTACTGTATGGAGGGGGATGTAATGAGGGGTTATCATACTATGGGGTGGTCTGTAAGGGAGAATCTGTGGAGAGTAGACTAGGGGTCATCATACTTCGTGGGGGGAGAGTGTGGGGCACTGCACTCTGTGGAGGGCTGTGTAATGATGGGGAGTCATATTGTATTGGAGTGGCCTGGGGGCATCATACTGTGTGTGGGGACTGTCCTGCATTGCACTGTGTGGGGGCATGTATTGATGGGGTATCATATCGTATGGGGGCATTATTCTGTATGGTGGTGAACTGACGGAGCATCATACTGTGTGGAAGTGGACTGGGGGCATCATACTGTGTGGTGGTACGTAATGATGGGGCATCATACTGTGTTGGGGTGGACTGGGGGGCATCATACTGTGTGGAGGACTGTAGGGCATTTTACTGTGTGGGGGTGTGTAATCATGGGGTATCATATTATGCAAGGGCATCATTCTGTTTGGGGGCATGAAACTGTGTGAAAGTGGACTGGGGATTCATACTGTTGGAGAGGATTGTGGGGTATTGCACTGTGTGATGGAATGTAACGATGAGGCGTAATATTATGTGGGAGCATCATATAATGTAGGGGTCAACTGGTGGACAGAGGGCATCATACTGTGTGGGGGGGACTGTGGGGAATCATACTGTGTGGAAGTGGACTGAAAAAATCATACTGCGTGAAGTGGACTGAAGACATCATACTGTGTGGGGGACTGTGGGGCATCATACTGTGTGGGGGACTGTGGGGCATCATACTGTGTGGAAGTAGACTGAAAACATCATACTGTGTGGAAGTGGACTGAAGACATCATACTGTGTGGGGGACTGTGGGGCATTGTACTACGCTGGGGTGTGAGATGATGGGGCATCACACTGTGTGTGGGGGGGACTGTGGGGCATCATACTGCGTGGAAGTGGACTGAAGACATCATACTGTGTGGGGGACTGTGGGGCATTGTACTATGCTTGGGTGTGAGATGATGGGGCATCATACTGTGTGGGGGGGGGACTGTGGAGCATCATACTGCGTGGAAGTGGACTGAAAGCATCATACTGTGTGGGGGACTGCCAGGCCATTGTGCTATGCTGAGGTATGAGATGATGGGGCATCATACTGTGTGGGGGACTGCCAGGCCATTGTGCTATGCTGGGGTATGAGATGATGGGGAATCATACTGTGTGGGGATGAACTGTGGGGGCATCATACTGTGTGAGAGCAATGTCGGGTAATGTTCTGTGTTGGGGGAATGAACTTTGGGTGCCATAGTGAGTGGGAACACTTATGGGCTTTACTAGAGCAGTAGTTCAGTGTGGGCGAATATGAAGAACTGGGCAAGGTTAGGACGCTGGCTAAGCACAAAATAAAAATTGCTGCAGCCGCAGTACATGTCCCTCTTATCTATATTACAAAACTGGGAGATCTGATAGAGCTGTGCCGTCTGTCAGGACGTCCACTAATAAGCGGGCGGCGCTGGTGGAGGAGCTACAACTCGCACTTAACATGCTAAAGTATTCAAGAATCCGTGTTGTACAGATCTCTAATCTGGCAACCGAAAAGTGGGGATGTTCTGTGTCCTTGTACCTGGTAAAACACTAGTATGTCATAATATTGAGATCTATTTTACATTAGGTTTCTAATAGATACATATACTATTACAAAGATACGACATTCACATGTAAAATACAGATATGGGGTCATTATTTATTTCTTTTTCAACCCATGTATAATAAATCAAGCTGCCTTATAAATAGTTTACCAGCGAAAACCATAGAATATAAAGTAACTGCAGATTAATAACGCTTCTCCCCAAAGCTAAAACATCCAGAAAAGCATATCGATCCATGAAAGCAAAGACAGATCTCAGGTACTCTACAATCTGAGCTCCGAAATGCTGCAATATGCCTGTAATACACCTAACATACGGTAAAATAAGAAGATGGTGATGACAATGATATTCTTGTTACAATGAACTATGTTAAATGAGAATTGTAGAGGATTATAATAACTATTGTACTCTCCATAACCTCTCTGTACAAGAATATAACTACTATAATACTGCCCTTATGAGCAAGAATATAACTACTATAATACTGCCCCCTATGTACAAGAATATAACTATATAATACTGCTCCTATGTACAAGAATATAACTACGATAATACTGCCCCTATGTACAAGAATATAACTACTACAACACTGCTCCCTATGTACAAGAATATAACTACTATAATACTGCCCACTATGTACAAGAATATAACTACTATAATACTGCTCCCTATGTACAAGAATATAACTACTATAATACTGCCCCCTATGTACAAGAATATAACTACTATAATACTGCCCCTATGTACAAGAATATAACTACTACAACACTGCTCCCTATGTACAAGAATATAACTACTATAATACTGCCTCCTATGTACAAGAATATAACTACTATAATACTGCCCCTATGTACAAGAATATAACTACTATAATGCTGCTCCTATGTACAAGAATATAACTACTATAATACTGCCCCCTATGTACAAGAATATACTATAATACTGCCCCCTATGTACAAGAATATAGCTACTATAATACTGCTCCTATGTACAAGAATATAACTACTATAATACTGCCCCTATGTACAAGAATATAACTACTATAATACTGTCTCTATGTACAAGAATATAATTACTATAATACTGCTCCTATATACAAGAATATAACCACTATAATACTGCCCCTATGTACAAGAATATAACTACTATTATACTGCCCCCTATGTACAAGAATATAACTACTATAATACTGCTCCCTATGTACAAGAATATAACCACTATAATACTGCTCCTATGTACAAGAATATAACTACTATAATACTACTCCCTATGTACAAGAATATAACTACTATAATACTGCTCCCTATGTACAAGAATATATCTACTATAATACTGCTCCTAAGTACAAGAATATAGCTACTATAATACTGCTCCTAAGTACAAGCATAGATCTACTATAATGCTACTCCTATTTACAAGAATATATCTACTATAATACTGCTCCTATTTACAAGAATATAACTACTATAATACTGCCCCTATGTACAAGAATATAACTGCTATAATACTGCCCCCTATGTACAAGAATATAACTACTATAATACTGCTCCTATGTACACGAATATAACTACTATAATACTGCCCCTATGTACAAGAATATAACTACTATAATACTGCCCCTATGTGCAAGAATATAAATACTATAATACTGCTCCTATGTACAAGAATATAGCTACTATAATACTGCTCCTAAGTAAAAGCATAGATCTACTAAAATGCTACTCCTATTTACAAGAATATATCTACTATAATACTGCTCCTATGTACAAGAATATAACTACTATAATATTGCTCCTAAGTACAAGAATATAACTACTATAATACTGCTCCTATGTACAAGAATATAACTACTATAATACTGCCCCTATGTACAGTACAGACCAAAAGTTTGGACACACCTTCTCATTTTAAGATTTTTCTGTATTTTCATGACTATGGAAATTGTACATTCCCACTGAAGGCATCAAAACTATGAATTAACACATGTGGAATTATATACTTAACAAAAAAGTGTGAAACAACTGAAAATATGTCTTATATTCTAGGTTCTTCAAAGTAGCCACCTTTTGCTTTGATGACTGCTTTGCACACTCTTGGCATTCTCTTGATGAGCTTCAAGAGGTAGTCACCGGAAATGGTCTTTCAACAATCTTGAAGGAGTTCCCAGGGATACTTAGCACTTGTTGGCCCTTTTGCCTTCACTCTGCGGTCCAGCTCACCCCAAACCATCTCGATTGGGTTCAGGTCTGGTGACTGTGGAGGCCAGGTCATCTGGCGTAGCACCCCATCACTCTCCTTCTTGGTCATATAGCCCTTACACAGCCTGGAGGTGTGTTTGGGGTCATTGTCCTGTTGAAAAATAAATGATGGTCCAACTAAACGCAAACCGGATGGAATAGCATGCCGCTGCAAGATGCTGTGGTAGCCATGCTGGTTCAGTATGCCTTCAATCTTGAATAAATCCCCAACAGTGTCACCAGCAAAGCACCCCCACACCATCACACCTCCTCCTCCATGCTTCACGGTGGGAACCAGGCATGTAGAGTCCATCCGTTCACCTTTTCTGCGTCGCACGAAGACACGGTGGTTGCAACCAAAGATCTCAAATTTGGACTCATCAGACCAAAGCACAGATTTCCACTGGTCTAATGTCCATTCCTTGTGTTCTTTAGCCCAAACAAGTCTCTTCTGCTTGTTGCCTGTCCTTAGCAGTGGTTTCCTAGCAGCTATTTTACCATGAAGGCCTGCTGCACAAAGTCTCCTCTTAACAGTTGTTGTAGAGATGTGTCTGCTGCTAGAACTCTGTGTGGCATTGACCTGGTCTCTAATCTGAGCTGCTGTTAACCTGCGATTCTGAGGCTGGTGACTCGGATAAACTTATCCTCAGAAGCAGAGGTGACTCTTGGTCTTCCTTTACTGGGCGGTCCTCATGTGAGACAGTTTCTTTGTAGCGCTTGATGGTTTTTGCAACTGCACTTGGGGACACTTTCAAAGTTTTCCCAATTTTTCAGACTGACTGACCTTCATTTCTTAAAGTCATGATGGCCGCTCGTTTTTCTTTAGTTAGCTGTTTTTTCATGGCATAATACAAATTCTAACAGTCTATTCAGTAGGACTTTCAGCTGTGTATCCACCAGACTTCTGCACAACACAACTGATGGTCCCAACCCCATTTATAAGGCAAGAAATCCCACTTATTAAACCTGACAGGGCACACCTGTGAAGTGAAAACCATTTCCGGTGACTACCTCTTGAAGCTCATCAAGAGAATGCCAGGAGTGTGCAAAGCAGTCATCAAAGCAAAAGGTGGCAACTATGAAGAACCTAGAATATACGACATATTTTCAGTTGTTCCACACTTTTTTGTTAAGTATATAATTCCACATGTGTTAATTCATAGTTTTGATGCGTTCAGTGTGAATGTACAATTTCCATAGTCATGAAAATACAGAAAAATCTTAAAATGAGAAGGTGTGTCCAAACTTTTGGTCTGTGCAATACAAGAATATAACTACTATAATACTGCTCCTATGTACAAGAATATAGCTACTATAATACTGCTCCTATGTACAAAAATATAACTACTATAATGCTGCTCCTATGTACAAGAATATAACCACTATAATACTGCTCCCTATGTACAAGATTTTATCTACTATAATACTGCTCCTATGTACAATAATATAACTACTATAATACTGCACCCTATGTACAAGAATATAACTACATAATACTGCTCCTATGTACAAGACTATAACTACTATAATACTGCCCCAATGTACAAGAATATAACTACTATAATACTGCCCCCTATGTACAAGAATATAACTACTATAATACTGCCCCTTTTGTACAAGAATATTACTACTATAATACTGCTCCTATGTACAAGAATATAACTACTATAATACTGCTCCCTATGTACAAGAATATAACTTCTATAATACTGCCCCCTATGTACAAGAATATAACTACTATAATGCTGCTCCTATGTACAAGAATATAACTACTATAATACTGATCGTATGTACAAGAATATAACTACTATAATACTGCTCCTATATACAAGAATATAACCACTATAATACTGTTCCTATGTATAAGAATATAACTATTATAATACTGCTCCCTATGTACAAGAATATATCTACTAAAATACTACTCCTATGTACAAGAATATAGCTACTATAATACTGCTCCTATGTACAAGCATAGATCTACTATAATACTGCTCCTATGTACAAGAATATAACTACTATAATACTGCTCCCATGTACAAGAATATAACTACTATAATACTGCCCCTATGTACAAGAATATAACTACTATAATATTGCCCATATGTACAAGAATATAACTACTATAATACTGCCTCTATGTTCAAGAATGTAACTACTATAATACTGCCCCTATATACAAGAATATAACTACTATAATACTGCTCCTATGTACAAGAATATAACCACTATAATACTGCTCCTATGTACAAGAATATAACTATTATAATACTGTTCCCTATGTACAAGAATATATCTACTATAATACTGCTCCTATGTACAAGAATATAGCTACTATAATACTGCTCCTATGTACAAGCATAGATCTACTCTAATACTAAACCTATGTACAAGAATATAACTACTATAATACTGCTCCTATGTACAAGAATATAACTACTATAATACTGCCCCCTATGTACAAGAATATAACTACTATAATACTGCTCCTATGTACAAGAATATAACTACTATAATACTGCCCCCTATGTACAAGAATATAACTACTATAATACTGCTCCTATGTACAAGAATAAAACTACTATAATACTGCCCCTATGTACAAGAATATAACTACTATAATACTGCTCCTATGTACAAGAATATAGCTACTATAATACTGCCCCTATGTACAAGAATATAACTACTATAATACTGATCAAATGTACAAGAATATAACTACTATAATACTGCTCCTATGTACAAGAATATAACTACTATAATGCTGCTTCTATGTACAAGAATATAACCACTATAATACTGCTCCCTATGTACATGAATATAACTACTATAATACTGCTCCTATGTACAAGAATACAACTACTATAATACTGCTCCCTATGTACAAGAACTTATCTACTATAATACTGCTCCTATGTACAATAATATAGCTACTATAATACTGCCCCCTATGTACAAGAATATAACTACTATAATACTGCCCCAATGTACAAGAATATAACTACTATAATACTGCCCCCTATGTACAAGAATATAACTACCATAATACTGCTCCTTATGTACAAGAATATTACTACTATAATACTGCTCCTATGTACAAGAATATAACTACTATAATACTGCCCCAATGTACAAGAATATAACTACTATAATACTGCCCCTATGTACAGGAATATAACTTCTATAATACTGCCCCCTATGTACAAGAATATAACTACTATAATGCTGCTCCTATGTACAAGAATATAACTACTATAATGCTGATCGTATGTACAAGAATGTAACTACTATAATACTGCTCCTATGTACAAGAATATAACAACTATAATACTGTTCCTATGTACAAGAATATAACTATTATAATACTGCTTCCTATGTACAAGAATATATCTACTAAAATACTACTCCTATGTACAAGAATATAGCTACTATAATACTGCTCCTATGTACAAGCATAGATCTACTATAATACTGCCCCCTATGTACAAGAATATAATTACATACTACTGCTCCTATGTACAAGAATATAACTACTATAATACTGCCCCAATGTACAAGAATATAACTACTATAATACTGCCCCCTATGTACAAGAATATAACTACCATAATACTGCTCCTTATGTACAAGAATATTACTACTATAATACTGCTCCTATGTACAAGAATATAACTACTATAATACTGCCCCAATGTACAAGAATATAACTACTATAATACTGCCCCTATGTACAGGAATATAACTTCTATAATACTGCCCCCTATGTACAAGAATATAACTACTATAATGCTGCTCCTATGTACAAGAATATAACTACTATAATGCTGATCGTATGTACAAGAATATAACTACTATAATACTGCTCCTATGTACAAGAATCTAACAACTATAATACTGCTCCTATGTACAAGAATATAACTATTATAATACTGCTCCCTATGTACAAGAATATATCTACTAAAATACTACTCCTATGTACAAGAATATAGCTACTATAATACTGCTCCTATGTACAAGAATATAACTACTATAATACTGCCCCTATGTACAAGAATATAACTGCTATAATATTGCCCCTATGTACAAGAATACAACTACTATAATACTGCCCCTATATACAAGAATATAACTACTATAATACTGCTCCTATGTACAAGAATATAACCACTATAATACTGCTCCTATGTACAAGAATATAACTATTATAATACTGCTCCCTATGTACAAGAATATATCTACTATAATACTGCTCCTATGTACAAGAATATATCTACTATAATACTGCTCCTATGTACAAGAATATAACTACTATAATACTGATCATATGTACAAGAATATAACTACTATAATACTGCTCCTATGTACAAGAATATAACTATTATAATACTGCCCCCTATGTACAAGAATATAACTACTATAATACTGCTCCTAAGTACAAGCATAGATCTACTATAATGCTACTCCTATGTACAAGAACATATCTACTATAGTACTGCTCCTATGTACAAGAATATAACTACAATAATATTGCCCCTATGTTCAAGAATGTAACTACTATAATACTGCCCCTATATACAAGAATATAACTACTATAATACTGCCCCCTATGAACAAGAATATAACTACTATAATACTGCTCCTATGTACAAGAATATAACTACTATAATACTGACCCTATGTTCAAGAATGTAACTACTATAATACTGCCCCTATATACAAGAATATGACTACTATAATACTGCCCACTATGAACAAGAATATAACTACTATAATACTGCCCCTATGTACAAGAATATAACTACTATAATATTGCCCCCTATGTACAAGAATATAACTACTATAATACTGCTCCCTATGTACAATAATGTAACTACTATAATACTGCTCCTAAGTACAAGCATAGATCTACTATAATGCTACTCCTATGTACAAGAATATAAGTACTATAATACTGCTCCTATGTACAAGAATATAACTACTATAATACTGCTCCTATGTACAAGAATATAACTACTATAATACTGCTCCTACGTACAAGAATATAACTACTATAATACTGCTCCTATGTACAAGAATATAACTACTATAATACTGCCCCCTATGTACAGGAATATAACTACTATAATACTGCTCCTAAGTACAAGCATAGATCTACTATAATGCTACTCCTATGTACAAGAATATAACTACTATAATACTGACCCTATGTACACGAATATAACTACTATAATACTGATCATAAGTACAAGAATATAACTACTATAATACTGCTCCTATGTACAAGAATACAACTACTATAATACTGCTCCCTATGTACAAGAATTTATCTACTATAATACTGCTCCTATGTACAAGAATTTATCTACTATAATACTGCTCCCTATGTACAAGAATTTATCTACTATAATACTGCTCCTATGTACAAGAATATAACTACTATAATACTACCCCCCTATGTACAAGAATATAACTATATAATACTGCTTCTATGTACAAGAATATAACTACTATAATACTGCCCCAATGTACAAGAATATAACTACTATAATACTGCCCCTATGTACAAGAATATAACTACTATATTACTGCTCCTAGGTACAAGCATAGATCTACTATAATACTGCTCCTATGTACAAGAATATAACTACTATAATACTACCCCCCTATGTACAAGAATATAACTATATAATACTGCTTCTATGTACAAGAATATAACTACTATAATACTGCCCCTATGTTCAAGAATGTAACTACTATAATACTGCCCCTATATACAAGAATATAACTACTATAATACTGCCCCTATATACACGAATATAACTACTATAATACTGATCATAAGTACAAGAATATAACTACTATAATACTGCTCCTATGTACAAGAATACAACTACTATAATACTGCTCCCTATGTACAAGAATTTATCTACTATAATACTGCTCCTATGTACAAGAATTTATCTACTATGATACTGCTCCCTATGTACAACAATTTATCTACTATAATACTGCTTCTATGTACAAGAATATAACTACTATAATACTACCCCCCTATGTACAAGAATATAACTATATAATACTGCTTCTATGTACAAGAATATAACTACTATAATACTGCCCCAATGTACAAGAATATAACTACTATAATACTGCCCCTATGTACAAGAATATAACTACTATATTACTGCTCCTAGGTACAAGCATAGATCTACTATAATACTGCTCCTATGTACAAGAATATAACTACTATAATACTACCCCCCTATGTACAAGAATATAACTATATAATACTGCTTCTATGTACAAGAATATAACTACTATAATACTGCCCCTATGTTCAAGAATGTAACTACTATAATACTGCCCCTATATACAAGAATATAACTACTATAATACTGCCCCCTATGAACAAGAATATAACTACAATAATACTGCTCCTATGTACAAGAATATAACTACTATAATACTGCCCCCCATGCACAAGAATATAACTGCTATAATACTGCTCCCTATGTACAAGAATATAACTACTATAATACTGCTCCTATGTACAAGAATATAACTACTATAATACTGCCCCTATGTACAAGAATATAACTACTATAATACTGCCCCCTATGAACAAGAATATAACTACAATAATACTGCTCCTATGTACAAGAATATAACTACTATAATACTGCCCCCCATGCACAAGAATATAACTGCTATAATACTGCTCCCTATGTACAAGAATATAACTACTATAATACTGCTCCCTATGTACAAGAATATAACTACTATAATGCTGCTCCTATGTACAAGAATATAACTACTATAATACTGCTCCTATGTACAAGAATATAACTACTATAATACTGCCCCCTATGTACAAGAATATAACTACTATAATACTGCCCCCTATGCACAAGAATATAACTACTATAATACTGCTCTTATGTACAAGAATATAACTACTATATTACTGCTCCTATGTATAAGAAAATAACTACTATAATACTGTTCCTATGTACAAGAATATAGCTACTATAATACTGCCCCTATGTACAAGAATATAACTACTATAATACTGCCCTCTATGTACAAGAATATAACTACTATAATACTGCCCCTATGTACAAGAATATAACTACTATAATACTGTCCCTATGTACAAGAATATAACTACTATAATACTGCCCCTATGTACAAGAATATAACTACTATAATACTGCCCCTATGTACAAGAATATAACTACTAAAATACTGCCCCCTATGTACAAGAATATAACTATTATAATACTTCCCTCTATGTACAAGAATATAACTACTATAATACTGCCCCTATGTACAAGAATATAACTACTATAATACTGTCCCTATGTACAAGAATATAACTACTATAATACTGTCCCCTATGTACAAGAATATAACTACTATAATACTGTCCCTATGTACAAGAATATAACTATTATAATACTGCCCTCTATGTACAAGAATATAACCACTATAATACTGCTCCTATGTATAAGAATATAACTACTATAATACTGCCCCCTATGTACAAGAATATAACTACTATAATACTACCCCTATGTACAAGAATATAACTACTATAATACTACCCCTATGTACAAGAATATAACTACTATAATACTGCCCTCTATGTACCTAACCAGATTTTCATATAGAACTTATGTTATACAAGCTGCAACAATGTTTATCACATACTTGAGCACTCACTAAAGATGAATACATTAAAATCTTTTGTTAATCCCATTTGCAATTTATATTTAGCTTTTTAAACTCTTGCTCTTTTATTATTCAGAATAGTGGTATAAGTCGCTAGATCTTATTTCCATATTTTAATGGAGCGAATGTTCAGTAGCCGTGAGATAACATTTCTGCCCTCCTGACTTTAACGCCAAGAGAGGGAGAGCTCTATTCACTCTTCAGTAGGTGGTATGAGCTGGGCTCTCCATCCTTGATCAGTGCTGTATGCTAATGTGTTCCTGCGCCCTGTCTTGAACTATTCTCTCTGTATAAATTGCTTCCTTTATTTATGCTAAATTTTGCAAAAAGGCCCCAGGTAAAGTCCAATAATCCCTCCTGGGAGCAGACACATTCCCCTTCGGTCGTGTATTGTAGATTGAGCATTGCTGAGCTATCTCGCCTGTTGAGTGTAGAATTGTTATTAAGCCATGATTATTTTCCTCTTGGCCGGCAATGATAATTTTAAATGTCATATTAAAAGGAAACTGTCAGCATGATAATATCCCGCTAGATGAGGGCATCATTAGCGAACCCATTATAATCAGGAAGTCAGAGAAAGCTAGATCTGCTCTTTAACTTCTAGGAAACTATATCTTTACCTCCACGTCCCAAACAGTAGAGACACCAGTGGTGGCAATTGTAAAGTGTTTCAAGATTGACCAGAAAGGTAGCAAAGCTCCTCAGCAGCATATCTTCTGATTGAAAAAATGTTAGGACATATTAAAATCCAACAGACTAAACCTTTTTAGGAACTCCTAAGTTTTTCAACAACTCCCAAACAAATGAGTGGAAAAAGCCACACATAAGCTGACACCTCTTTATTTCCTACTGCGAGCGATGAGGACCCATTCATGATACTAATATTGACCTGCATCCATTAGAATTGTATTGCATATTTTCTATAGAAGGAAATGTCGAAGAGGGGAATAAGCCTTTAACTATGGGCTCTGTCTATAATGCTCAATAGTTACTGGTGCCATATGATGACTCTTGTTGCCACCCTTTCAGTACTGGCAAACTTTCAACTTGAGAAAATAACCATCCAAAGTTTTAAAGGCGCCCAACATGGACCTTCTGTAGTAAGATTAATTGTTCATTTATTCTGTTTTCACGTATGCTCTTGTACCAGAGGAGATAAAATGGAGCATGTCAAGTTGGCTTCGTAGCAAATTTTACTCCCTTAGAGGAAGTGACTGAATACAATGAGCATGACTGCAAGGATACACACAATTTTATCTCAGGGGTCTTGTGGGACCCCTTTGCAGGACCTTAATGTTCATCACAAGCTATTATGGAAAACACTGATTTAGGACATCCATAAAATGGAATATGAAAGCAAATAAATAAAATACAATCTTCTTCCACAAAATGTCTCCCAAATTGCCAAATGAGGATGCAAAAAAAAGAAATATAGGGACACTAAAGAAGGATATCATGTAGATTATGAGGGCCCTGCTAAATGGCTGAATAAATTCTCTGAATGCTGAAAGCCACAGGAGTGCATTATTTTTAGGACACCTCTATGGTATTATACTGTGATGTACAGTACAGACCAAAAGTTTGGACACACCTTCTCATTTTAAGATTTTTCTGTATTTTCATGACTATGAAAATTGTACATTCACACTGAAGGCATCAAAACTATGAATTAACACATGTGGAATTATATACTTTACAAAAAAGTGTGAAACAACTGAAAATATGTCTTCTATTCTAGGTTTTTCAAAGTAGCCACCTTTTGCTTTGATGACTGCTTTGCACACTCTTGGCATTCTCTTGATGAGCTTCAAGAGGTAGTCACCGGAAATGGTCTTCCAACAATCTTGAAGGAGTTCCCAGAGATGCTTAGCACTTGTTGGCCCTTTTGCCTTCACTCTGCGGTCCAGCTCACCCCAAACCATCTCGATTGGGTTCAGGTCTGGTGACTGTGGAGGCCAGGTCATCTGGCGTAGCACCCCATCACTCTCCCTCTTGGTCAAATAGCCCTGACACAGCCTGGAGGTGTGTTTGGGGTCATTGTCCTGTTGAAAAATAAATGATGGTCCAACTAAACGCAAACCGGATGGAATAGCATGCCGCTGCAAGATGCTGTGGTAGCCATGCTGGTTCAGTATGCCTTCAATTTTGAATAAATCCCCAACAGTGTCACCAGCAAAGCACCCCCACACCATCACACCTCCTGCTCCATGCTTCACGGTGGGAACCAGGAATGTAGAGTCCATCCGTTCACCTTTTCTGCGTTGCTCAAAGACACGGTGGTTGCAACCAAAGATCTCACATTTGGACTCATCAGACCAAAGCACAGATTTCCACTGGTCTAATGTCCATTCCTTGTGTTCTTTAGCCCAAACAAGTCTCTTCTGCTTGTTGCCTGTCCTTAGCAGTGGTTTCCTAGCAGCTATTTTACCATGAAGGCCTGCTGCACAAAGTCTCCTCTTAACAGTTGTTGTAGAGATTTGTCTGCTGCTAGAACTCTGTGTGGCATTGACCTGGTCTCTAATCTGAGCTGCTGTTAACCTGCGATTTCTGAGGCTGGTGACTCGGATAAACTTATCCTCAGAAGCAGAGGTGACTCTTGGTCTTCCTTTCCTGGGGCGGTCCTCATGTGAGCCAGTTTCTTTGTAGCGCTTGATGGTTTTTGCAACTGCACTTGGGGACACTTTCAAAGTTTGCTCAATTTTTCGGACTGACTGGCCTTCATTTCTTAAAGTAATGATGGCCACTCGTTTTTCTTTAGCTAGCTGCTTTTTTCTTGCCATAATACAAATTCTAACAGTCTATTCAGTAGGACTATCAGCTGTGTATCCACCAGACTTCTGCACAACACAACTGATGGTCCCAACCCCATTTATAAGGCAAGAAATCCCACTTATTAAACCTGACAGGGCACACCTGTGAAGTGAAAACCATTTCCGGTGACTACCTCTTGAAGCTCATCAAGAGAATGCCAAGAGTGTGCAAAGCAGTCATCAAAGCAAAAGGTGGATACTGTGAAGAACCTAGAATATAAGACATATTTTCAGCTGTTTCACACTTTTTTGTTAAGTATATAATTCCACATGTGTTAATTCATAGTTTTGATGCCTTCAGTGTGAATGTACAATTTTCATAGTCATGAAAATACAGAAAAATCTTTAAATAACAAGGTGTGTCCAAACTTTTGGTCTGTACTGTATATCTGGCCATACATCTAAGATCTTGATTGGCCTAAATTAGCCTGATCTATCATCCATGGAAAATCCACCAAAAATTTCACCAAAAATGTGACATCCTAAACCAGCCAATCAGGGAGTAAAAAAATAATAAAGTGGACTTATGCACAATGATGTATGATCAGATCAGTCAATCATGACATAGACATACATGGTTAACCAAAAATTTCCAGCATGATAGATTACATTTTTGATGGACTGAAGAATTATAGCAAATTGTTCTCTACAAAATTGTAAGTAGTTGTCCAAAGCTTTTATTCATCAGTGGAAATGTATTTTATGAAAATCACTATTGCTATTTTAACATTAGCGGATTGTCTGACCTCAAAGAACAGAACCCTTTCTTCTACTTGTGTTACCGCACAAATGGATACATAATCTAATTGATGTCAGCAATGAGATAAGTGCCCAGTATGGTCATGTGAGAGATGGGAAAACACTTCTCAGGCTGGTAGCACATGACAGCCCGGTAATTTCGGCAGCACAGTTACTCGTGGTGGGACAGCTTTATAAGTCCGGTTTATTAGCAACTCGTACGAAATCTAAGAAACAGACCGTAACGGCATGTGAGCACAGCTGCTCGTGGTGGGACGGCATTTTGATTTCTCATGTCAAATCTAAGAAATACCCCGCAAGGGGTCATAAAGGTGGCCTTTCTCATTGGATAAAAGTCGTTTGATGGCTGAATAGAAGTTGAACAAACATTCATCTGATGACATCCTTCTACATTGATAGTGGCTGTTACAGTTCAAAGTGGACGTAGGTGAGTAATGGCGCAAGAACTCCTGAAACTGATGGCTGTTATAAAAATACAATCAAAATATGACGCCTCCGAGATTTTCCATGGATCTCTTGGTCTGCAAAAAATCACAGACATGTGAAAGGCCCCATTCCCTATTATAGTGTAGGGATTCCCCCTCTCATGTCGGCATTGGGTGGCATTCACACAGGCATTGCAGTTTGGTCCAAACAGGTGCAGTTTTATTGATTTCATAAAACTCCAAGGGATTAAAAACCCAAAACAGCCTCTTCTGGGCATAAAGGTATCATAGCAAATAAACAGTTCATTCAGCAGGCACACATATGTCAATGTGGCTCACTTGAACAGATTACAGTCCTTTCTCCTAGAGAAAACTTTATACACAGAAGAGGTACGGTCCCATCAGTCTCAGTATCCCCTTCAGCCAGAGCTCCAGCAGCTTCCAGTGCCAACCAGAAGTGTTCAACTCCAGGCACAGTTCACACTAAGCAGGCTGCAACTTCCACACATTTCTCTGCAGCTCCAACACACAGACTGCTCAGCTTTCCTAGCTGACCCGTGCCGTCTCCATTCTGAGAGAGACTCTGGCTTGTCTGTCTCCCATCTACAGCTCACATTTTGACTGGTCACTCACCAGCTGCAGCACATTTGACTCTGCTCCATCCAGCAGACTGACACAAGGTGAAACCGTATCCTGGTTCTTATTCAAAGCTAGCCAGGTGCATCTAATTATGACCTGCAGTGCTAGGAATTAGCCCAGTCCTACCTGGCTTTGCTACAATAGGTACAAGTGCTATCCGTGAAGAACACAGATAGCACTCGTACACAAAATATGGATGTTTGAATGAACCCTTAGTCTAATGTGTATGGGCTCTTTGTCTCCAAAGTCACCTTCAATTGAAGGTACCTTTTAGTTGAATATTTGAGCCACCAGGACTGTTGGAGCAATCAAAGAATCTTCCAGTACTCTAGTGGGCAAATCCTTCACTTTGTGAGGTCATATTGGCAAAGATTCCTAACTTTCTTGGGACTATTCCAATTTTTTTTAGAAGATTTTTGAAAAAGTTGAGGCTTGACCATAACTAATCCTGAGTTTATGAAGCCAGATATTATATAGAAAATAAAATGGTCAAAATCTAAAATGGAAGAGGCTTTATTTGAAGGTGGGTGTGATTTATATATATAAAAAAAACAACCTACGTAGCTGGAGTCATTTTACATCAGTTAGGTTGAGTGACCTCAAAAAGTTTTAGTAAAGTTGAGTAATATATGATAAAATATTTGGCATACTCACTAAAGGCTGCAACCGCCAAGACCAAAGTGACAACGATGGATGTCCACGATACCCATAAGGCTTTTTTCCTGTAGTTTTGGGCTTCATGTGGCTTAAGTTTTGTGCTGCTTTCTAATAAACCTGAAGAGGAAAGAGATAAATGTTACAGAATAAATATAAGCAGCTGTAACTTAATAACTCCAATCTGTGGCATGTTATAATGGACAATGAATGGTAATATATGTACTAAACACTGTGGAGGACTTGACACTTTTAAGCATCACTTGGACCCATTAAATTCAATGAGAACTATGTACTACATAATTTCACCTGTGGGGGCGCAGCACAGGAATGGAATACTTCCATTGGAATACCACTTCTCCTTTCAACCATTTGATGTCAGGAGTTGGTCCCCACTGATAGATCATTAATGTTAATGGCCCCTTTAGCCCCAAATAATCATAAAAAATACATTCTATATAATTATTAGTCTTTGGCTACACACATATCCAGAGTATATAGCTGTTTTTTTTCTCCTATATGTACCTGTAGATGTATATCTGAACATGTGAAAACAGAATTAATCAATATCCATATTCATATAAAATAAAAGCAAAAACTACACAAGATACATTATCGATGTAATACTAATTAAAAGCCGGAACTAAAAGGCGTCCATATGCTTAGTTAATCTGCTGGGACCCCTGCTACGTAAATCAGCTAAAGCTGAGAGGGAATGTAGTCACTGCCAGCAGTAGAAAGTTATTCCACAGGAACCTGACAAGTGACAATCACTGCTGTCAGCCACTAATGAGCTCAGAGCAGTTGTCATTTCCCTTCCCCCACACAGCTCATACACACTGCATTGGACATAGATGAATATCTAATGTTGACAGCTATGATAACAAAGGGGTGGTCTAATAAAAATAAAATATTTTCTTGTATCTCTGTGTACAGAGAGCTCCCCCTAGTGGTGGCTGCAGACAGGATCTTATAATGTATCTCTGTACACAGGGAGCTCCCCCTAGTGGTGGCTGCAGACAGAATCTTATCATGTATCTCTGTATACAGGGAGCTCCCCCTAGTGGTGGCTGCAGACAGAATCTTATCATGTATCACTGTATACAGGGAGCTCCCCCTAGTGCTGACTGTATACAGAATCGTATCATGTATCTCTGTATACAGAGAGCTCCCCCTAGTGGAGGCTGCAGACAGGATCTTATCATGTATCTCTGTATACAGGGAGCTCCCCCTAGTGGAGGCTGCAGACAGAATCGTATCATGTATCTCTATACAAGGAGCTCCCTCTAGTGGTGACTGCAGATAGGATCTTACCATGTATCTCTGTATACAGGGAGCTCCCCCTAGTGGAGGCTGCAGACAGAATCTTAACATGTGTCTCTGTATACAGGGAGCTCCGCCCTAGTGATGACTGCAGACAGCATCTTATCATGTATCTCTGTATGCAAGGAGCTCTCCCTAGTGGTGACTGCAGACAGAATCTTATAATGTATCTCTGTATACAGGGAGCTCCTCCTAGTGGTGGCTGTAGACAGAATCTTATCATGTATCTCTGTATATAGGGAGCTCCCCCTAGTGGTGGCTGCAGACAGAATCTTATCATGTATCTCTGTATACAGGGAGCTCCCCCTAGTGGTGACTGTAGACAGAATCTTATCATGTATCTCTGTATACAGGGAGCTCCCCCTAGTGGTGGCTGCAGACAAGATCTTATCATATATCTCTGCACACAGGGAGCTCCCCCTACTGGTGGCTGCAGACAGAATCATATCATGTATCTCTGTATATGGGGAGCTCCCCCCTAGTGGTGGCTGCAGACAGGGTCTTATCATGTATCTCTGTATACAGGGAGCTCCCTCTAGTGGTGGCTGCAGACAGAATCTTATCCTGTATCTCTATATACAGGGAGCTCCCCCTAGTGGTGACTACAGACAGGATCTTATCATGTATCTCTGTATACAGGGAGCTCCCCCTAGTGGTGGCTGCAGACAGGATGTTATCATGTATCTCTGTATACAGGGAGCTCCTTCTTGTGGTGGCTGCAGATAGAGTCTTTTCATGTATCTCTGTATACAGGTAGCTCCTTCTTGTGGTGGCTGCAGACAGAATCATATCATGCATATCTGTATACAGGGAGCTCCCCCTGGTGGTGGCTGCAGACAGAATCTTATCACGTATCTCTGTATACAGGGAGTTTCCCTGTCATACCAGGTGTTAGTGCAACACAGAGGGAAAAGGGAAAGGGAGCCCAGACACTAGGAAAAGGAGGAAGTGAAGACCTCCTAGTCTGGTCTAGCATCACCGTGTCTCAACTACCATCCCTATATTGCCTCCTCAGCAATCGCCACACGCGTGCCTCACTCTACTTTCCCTGGCATATGGTTACGGCTAGGGATTGAAGGAGATGAGCACTAGTCAACCTCCACTAAATACTAAAGACAACAAGGGAAGACAAAACAGGGTGAAATTTCTTACCTTTAGATGAGTCCAAATATGCACACGGCCTCAAGCTCCAGAGAGGACGAAGTACTGCTCATGCTAAGCCTCACAAGTAGAAATGAATATAGCCAGCAACTCCCTCTCAGACACACCAGGTATATATACACCCAGGCCAGGGAGCTAATTAGCAAGAGAGAGGTAGCCGCTCGGTCTTAAAGACAGCCTCTTATCTAAGAAGCTGTCTGCAATGCCAAACATAGAGATCTCCTGCAACTCACTGCAGTGTGACTGTCTGTCACCTCTGACACCCCCGTGACATTCCCCTAGTGGTGGCTGCAGACTTAATCTTATGTATTTCTGTATACAGGGAGCTCCCCCTAGTGGTGGCTGCAGACAGGATCTTATCATGTATCTCTGTATACAGGGAGCTCCCCCTAGTGGTGGCTGCAGACAGGATCTTATCATGTATCTCTGTATACAGGGAGCTCCCCCTGGTGGTGGCTATAGACAGAATCGTATCATGTATCTCTGTATACAGGGAGCTCCCCCTAGTAGTTGCTGCAGACAAAATCTTATCATTTATCTCTGTATGCAGGGAGCTCCCCCTAGTGGTGGCTTCGTGCATCTGGTATTATTTCATTTATCAAGTCAGAAAACAGAGTTCCACTTTACTGATATTTTATTATATCAGGAGGAAATGTTAGACATTATTATTAAAAAAAAGACATAGGACATTTAAGGGAATTTCTCATTTAGGGATGGGGTCCATTTTGAGTTTTGCTATGGGGCCATATGATTTATATGTAAGTCCTTAGCTCTGTACAATCTGATTTATACAAATGCAATTCCAATTTCATTGTTGGTATACAGCAAAATAGTGGACACCTGGCACGTGTGTTTCTAGGGATCTAAAATTAGTTTCAGGAAAGAAAAAATCTTGAACAAATACAATTATTTCCTGGCAATGACATATTCCTTGTAGAGAGGGAAGCAGCCGATTCCACCATCAGGCGTAAAGCAGAGTATGAATCCGAAAATAGCCTGCGATTCCTTCCTCCTCCACATCCCATCTGTATCTATGTCTGTCGCTTTCTATTACTGTGTCTTCACTTTCCTATTTCTATTTCAACTCTGCATATTAAAAATCCTCCCCTTCCCCCTGCAGACTCTGCTGGTCCCCATAGGGACCGTACAGGTGCCAGTCCTATCCATTCTACTCTCCAGCTGTTCTCTAGGCCGGGGTCCTGCCATATGGTCGCCAGTCGCCTTTGTTCTCTCTTTTTAATCCCTTGTAAAGCATTTGATAAATCCCTGCGCTGCACGAGCCGGAATCATCCACCGACAATCAATAACTATATTTAGTGGAAGTGCTGATGACGCCATTAACCCTTCAATTCAACCTCAGGAGAAAATAAAGGAAAAAATATATACAGACATCTCATATTGTCTAATTGATGTCTGGTCTATTATCTGTGCATCTAATGTCTGTCGATATATCTAATTATTAATTTGCCTATTTGTCTATTTATATTTATCATCTTTATTTCTCTATATCTATGTAATTGTAATCAAATCTATTTAACTC
Source organism: Phyllobates terribilis (assembly GCF_046119375.1). Classification (NCBI taxonomy): domain Eukaryota; kingdom Metazoa; phylum Chordata; class Amphibia; order Anura; family Dendrobatidae; genus Phyllobates; species Phyllobates terribilis. The sequence goes on along the minus strand of NW_027362769.1, from coordinate 165,802,542 downwards.
TATGTAATTTATCTATCTGCTTCTCAGATGCATCTATTTAATTATCTATTTATCATCTATCAATTTCCATCTATCATCATTATTAATCTATAGATCTGTAATTGATGTAGCTATCCATTCTTCTACCCATCTCATATCTATCTATCTATCCATGTATTTCATATCTATCTATCATCTATCTATTATCTATCTATATATCAATCTATCTCATATCTATCTATATCTATGTAATTTAATTGATATCTGTCTATTTATCTCTCTTTATTCATGTAATTTATCTATCTCATTCTACCATTATCTACCATCATTATTACTCTATACTTATGTTATCTATCTATTAATCTATCATTAGGAGCAGACACAGAAAGAAAAGGGCCCCTGCTGAAGAACACTGCATGGGCTCTTTGAAGTTCAATAGTTCATCATGCCACTTAGATATATCTGTGGCAGAAGCTGCTTGCAGCTTTGGTGGTAGAAATGCCCCACTTACTTCTTGGGCCCCTATGCAGCTGCACAGATTGCACCAATGTATTGTCCACCACTCCACCACTGTCTATCTTATATCTATTAATTGTATATCTAATAGTATCTATCTATCTATCTATCTATCTATCTATCTATCTATCTATCTATCCATTATCTATCAATCTATCTATCTATCGTATCTATCTATCTATAGTATCTATCTATCTATAGTATCTATCTATACATTATCTATTGATATATTATCTAACCATTATCTATCATATCTATCTATCTATCTATCTGTAGTATCTATCTATACATTATCTATTGATCTATCTATTATCTATCCATTATCTATCGATCTATCTATCATATCTATCTATCTATCTATAGTATCTAGCTATCCATTATCTATCTATCTATCATCTATATTGTCCATTAACAGGATTTGTTCCCTCCCCGGTTAACTCATCATGTGCACGGTATTATGCCTTTGCTTTGATTTTATGCTTTCTACATCTGACTTCCCTTTTAAATTATTCATTCTGCCCTTGAAGCATCTGAATAGCTGAAAGCACCTACAATGAATACATCCATACACACAGGCCAGTGCCGAACGCACAAAACACGTCTTATTCACATATACAAGAAATGATTAAATACAGGAGCTGAAGGAGCCCACAATGACAGAGAAAGTCACACAAGCCCTGTGCACTCCCAACATGTGCCAAAAGCACGACACTACACAACTCACAACTCTACGGACTCATATATGTATATACACTAAGGCAAACTGCACACGTACATATATAACACATTTACAAGGATACTATAAACCCATACAACTTATCCAATACAACCAGCTATAATACACACCTAAATGCACAAATGCACAAAACATACACAAAGATTGCAAGTCATACTCACAAACACACAAATACCTACACATGCAAAACTCACATCATACACACATACAGCCTATGCAATACACATGGACAAGTGATTCACACATACACAAGCCTTGCAGCACACAGCACATAGATGCAACAAACCATACACATAGCATCCGTGGCATAGCTGTAGATTGCTACATGCCATACACTGGTGCTAATGATACTTGGTCAGGCACTGCAGGGTTAGGTTACCAGAAATGACATAGCAAAGTAAAAGTTGTTTGTGCCCATACATGACTTTTGTAAGCTGCACCCATCACCCTCCTGTTCTGCGCCCCCATAGAATCCTCTCCTCCTTTGTATATTTACTATATGACATTTTAAAGTGATACCCCATAATAGAAAGTAGAAAATAAAACTCAGCACTTCATCTAAATCATAAAATAATAAGAAAAAAAAGCTAATAAAGGACAGGATTCTCCTCCACCTCTGTGTCAGCCCCCCAAGACCAATATCAGGGGTCTGATGCAATCTAGGTGTCACAAGTCACATAATATATCAGAGATTAGACACAATCTAGGGATCAATCTTGTGATATATCAAGGATCTTATTTTATTAGGTGATTACATATCAGATATAAAATATCAGGATCACATATCCAATACCAGAGATGTAAACAGTGTAGGAACCGCAGCTCATGTATCAGAGATCCAGTACAATATATGGATCATGTAGTAAGTATATGACTACATGACTGACTACCATATTAAGAGGCTTGTACAGTCTGCCATCACTCCCATCAGATCACAAGTTATACATTCGAGATCTGCTACATGTAGTGCTTAGATATTAGGATTTTGCTGTCAGAAAAATTATCACATATCAGATAAACTCAGATCTGATACAGATGAGCAATGTGTTATTTATGACAACATATATCAGGGACCTGATACAATGTAACTATCACTATTTACAAATTATTAGTGTGTGCAATGTAACTATCATCAGGCAAAACAGATCTGATACAGTGTAGATGTTGTAGTGATTCCAGGTTACAATTTAGGTGTTTGAGACCACAAGTCATATGACAGGGGTCTAGTATAATATCGAGACCACAAGTCATGTATAAGGGGTCTAATATAATATTGAGGCTATTTGTTATACATAAGGGGTCTGATGTAATGTAAAGATACCAGGCGTCTGATGCAATGTAGTTTTCCTAATGTAGTAATTATAGATTACATTTAGGGGTCAGATACATTGTACATATGACATATCATAAATCATGAGATTGGTACAATACAAAGATCACATCAAATACTAATCAACTGATACAATGTAGTAATGTATTATTTATGCATTTAATTATTTTGCTAATCTAGTGCCAACATATACCGCAGTGTTGTATTCACTGCTATGAAATCACAGATTGTACTAAATACACTACAGTGATCATATGTAATATATAAAGGGTCTAGTGTAATGTAAAGATCACAAGTCTTATACCAGGGGACCGATACATTGTGAAGATCAGTGTTTATAGGTTACACTTTAGGGTTCTTATACAATGTAGAGACCATATATTTTGTATAAAGGGTCTGATACTTAGTATCTTATATGATCCTTACACTGTATCTCATACAATGTAGTTTGACTAATGAAGTGATCATAGGTTACAGTTTAGGAGTCTGATATAATGTAGAGACCATAGATCTTATATCAGGGATCTGATACAATGTAGAGACCATAGATCTTATATCAGGGGTCTGATTTAATTTGGAAACCATAGATCTTATATCAGGGGTCTGATACAATGTAGAGACCATAGATCTTATATCAGGGATCTGATATAAAGTAGAGACCATAGATCTTATATCAGGGGTCTGAAACAATGTAGAGACCATAGATCTTATATCAGGGATCTGATACAATGTGGAGACCTTAGATCTTATATCAGGGGTCTGATACAATGTAGAGACCATAGATCTTATATCAGGGGTCTGATATAAAGTAGAGACCATAGATCTTATATCAGGGGTCTGATACAATATAGAGACCATAGATCTTATATCAGGGGTCTGATACAATGTGGAGACCATAGATCTTATATCAGGGGTCTGATACAATGTAGAGACCATAGATCTTATATCAGGGGTCTGATACAATGTAGAAATCCAAAGTTACCAGACTTTACTCCTGATCCAGTTTATGATTCCCATCTCATATATTATACACTCAATGTACAGCTGATGCATCTTGTACCTGAAGATTACATAGGAGGACCCAGGTTTTAGAGGGTTAATGCTATTAACCCCCTCCCCCCTGGACTGTCCACTAGTAATGACCACTGCCTCTGCCGGGACTGGACAGTCCACCTGAAGGTACTTTCTTCGAGACCCCCCAAACTTCCCCCTGCACCTGTGCGTGCTGAACAAGTTCCAGGGACTCACCCACCTCTGTTCTCCACCAGGTCACTGAACTGGCCGCTCTCACTCATCTTCATCTGCTGGTCCCGCTCCATTTGGACTGGCACCTCCAGGGTCTTGTTGGGCATCTGCTCCGGGGGTCCTGCTGCTGGTTGCCCGTTACAGTTGGGCTGCACAATGCTGGGGTCCGGGGGATAGCAAAGCTCTGTGTCAAAGGGGTCCATGATGGCTGGAGATGAGGAATGTGGCACCCAGGTGAGAGCAGAGGGTGCTGTGTGCTCTGGATGCTGCTGGATCACTCACTACTAGTGCCCGCTCAGTGCAAGCTCATGGCAGCCACAGAAAGAGACTGCAGCCTGGCAGAGGAGGACAGCAAGACACAGGCAGTCAATGAATGCTGCCTCCTATAGCCTCTACTGAGCTCAGGCTGCAGCATCACTCAGCAGTGCAGGGGGGAGACACAGGCAGGTGACTTAGCTGGAGTCCCACACACTGATAGGGGGCTGCAGCTGGAATGGAGGGTCTATGCATATTGCAATACATCCCACTGACTAGTGACCGATTCTTCTCTATACTATATACAGCTGAGAATCTCTAATACCCAATTTGTATGTGCATCCTATTATCATAAAAGCAATCTGCAGCTCAGTCAGGAGGGACCACAGCTCTTTTGGGATCCTTAGATATTAGATTGTCAGAGTCATTAGCCAAAGGGTTAAGAATTTTGCAACCAGACTCCATAAAAATTGCACTTTCCCATTGTTAAAGAGCAGTGTAGTGAGGAGGGGGCCCCAAATCTGCAATGGAATCATCATATGAACAACTGGAATTTAGCAACTTAGCTAAGTACACAGCAATGGGCTGTATATGTCCCATCCATGACTTAGACTGGTGTGCGGGGAGGGTGAAGTCTGTTGGGTGCTGGGACAATAAAGTGCAGGCTGTAACTACCTGCTATGTGGAGCTCTGATCCCTAGTATGTGGGATCCTCTAATGCCAAGTCTGTGGATACAGAGGAGGAGAAGGGAATGCATCCCAGCAATACAGGTAAATTACCTGATGGGGGAGGTGTCTGAAAAATGATACCTGGTGGTAAAGGCATCAGTGCAAAAAAATGTGGAGCCCCTGATGGAAATTTTGCAAAGGGTCCTAGAAGCTAGGAGGCCAGAGGTGGCCAGGAATTCAGGGCTGGAAGGTCCATCAATAATGCAACCACTATACATAGAGTAGTGCACCATTAGGAGCTGGGAAGCTCATATCCTGCTGTGTGTGGGGTCATTACAGGGAACAGATGAGGGGAGGCCACATATCTCCAAGCAGAAACCCTCAGAAGAGACATCCAGGTGGTGAGACATAATTACCAGAACCCCCATAGTAATGCTGGAGGTCTACAGTGTTACCAGGAATATGTAACTATATGTAAAGATGCATTTATATGTGATAGATAGAGAGAGAGAGAGAGAGAGAGAGAGAGAGATAGATAGATAGATAGATATGGGGTAGATAGAGAGAGAGAGAGAGAGATAGATAGATAGATAGATAGATAGATAGATAGATAGATAGATAGATAGATAGATAGATATGGGATAGAGGGATAGATAGATAGATAATAGATAGACATATGGATAAATAATACTTCTCATGGACAGTTTGCTACAATGTATCCAGTCTAGACTATCCTCTGTGAGTTGGCCTTCAGCTCTTTCGGCTTAGTTCACATTTGCGCCTTCTGATACACATTGCTAGGTTCCTATCTTGCGGTGTTCATTATAGTGGCATTTGTTGGCTACAGTGAACTACACTTCATTATACAATTAAAGTGGATTCCCCACTCTTTACATTCATTGCTTCCACATAAAAGGTAATAAATCTCCATTGTGGAAAAAAAATCTTGATAAAAAAGGCAAACTGCACTATTTGGAGTATGTGCTAAGAAAGTGAAACATACGACTGAAAGGCAGTGTGAACAGAGCTTCCCCTGATTTATGCTTGTAGCAGTCATTGATTAGTAGCTGATCTTGGTGCTAGACAGGTTTATATTCGGGCTCAGCGTCAGGTAATACTGTATGTCGCGTACAGTAGTTTTATATTATAGTGTCACCCCTGGCTTGTTTAGTGTTGTATGCTGATAACAGTAGTGGATTACTAGCTGATCTTGTCTCTATTATTTGGGCAGTATATGGCGGTATTATTTATGCACTGTTTCAGGTAATATTATATGTTGTGTATAGGAGTATTATTACTGAACTACTTCCTATAGCTACACCTGCGGGATACAGTATATTCCGTCTTGCATGCTGACAACAGTAATTCATTAGAAGCATCTATCTTTGGTACTATAAAATACTGTGAATTGTGCACTGTAAGGCAGTATTATTTATTTATTGTGTCAAGGTAGAGTCTTGTATGTGTTGTACAGTAGTTTTGCATTACTGCTGCACACCATACAGGTAGCACCCCAGGCTATGTTTAGGGGTGCATGCTAGTAACAGTAATTAGTAGCTGATATTGGCACTATATAGTATTGTTATTTTGCACTGTATGGTGGTATTATTTACATACAGTGCCTACAAGTAGTATTCAACCCCCTGCAGATTTAGCTGGTTGACACATGCGGAATTAACTTGGCTTTGTGACATTTGTACTGTAGATCAGCCTGGAAGTGGGAAATGCACTGCAGCAAATTTTGTTTTTGTTTTTTTTTTTGTTTTTTTTTTAAAACGTTAAAAGTTAATTCAGAGTGTCATTTATTATTCAACCCCTCAAACCACAAGAATTCTGTTTGGTCCCCCTAAAGTATTAAGAAGTAGTTCAGGCACCAAGAATAATGAGCTTCACATGTGTGGATTAAAGATCTCTTTTGCCAGCCTTTTCTGACTATTTAAGACCCTCCCCAAACTTGTGAACAGCACTCAGACATGGTCAACATGGGAATGACAAAGGAGCATTCCAAGGCCATCAGAGACAAGATCGTGGAGGGTCACAAGGCTGGCAATGGGTACAAAACCCTTTCCAAGGAGTTGGGCCTACCTGTCTCCACTGTTGGGAGCATCATCCGTAAGTGGAAGGCTTATGGAACTACTGTTAGCCTTCCACGGCCTGGACAGCCTTTGAAAGTGTCCTCCCGTGCCGAGGCCAGGCTTGTCCGAAGAGTCAAGGCTAACCCAAGGACAACAAGGAAGGAGCTCCAGGAAGATCTCATGGCAGTGGGGACATTGGTTTCAGTCAATACCATAAGTAACGTACTCCACCGCAATGGTCTCCGTTCCAGACGAGCCCGTAAGGTACCTTTACTTTCAAAGCGTCATGTCAAGGCTCGTCTACAGTTTGCTCATGATCACTTGGAGGACTCTGAGACAGACTGGTTCAAGGTTCTATGGTCTGATGAGACCAAGATCGAGATCTTTGGTGCCAACCACACACGTGACGTTTGGAGACTGGATGGCACTGCATACGACCCCAAGAATACCATCCCTACAGTCAAGCATGGTGGTGGCAGCATCATGCTGTGGGGCTGTTTCTCAGCCAAGGGGCCTGGCCATCTGGTCCGCATCCATGGGAAGATGGATAGCACAGCCTACCTGGAGATTTTGGCCAAGAACCTCCGCTCCTCCATCAAGGATCTTAAGATGGGTCGTAATTTCATCTTCCAACAAGACAACGACCCAAAGCACACAGCCAAGAAAACCAAGGCCTGGTTCAAGAGGGAAAAAGTCAAGGTGTTGGAGTGGCCTAGTCAGTCTCCTGACCTTAACCCAATTGAAAACTTGTGGAAGGAGCTCAAGAATAAAGTCCACATGAGACGCCCAAAGAACCTAGATAACTTGGAGAAGATCTGCATGGAGGAGTGGGCCAAGATAACTCCACAGACCTGTGCCGGCCTGATCAGGTCTTATAAAAGACGATTATTAGCTGTAATTGCAAACAAGGGTTATTCCACAAAATATTAAACATAGGGGTTGAATAATAATTGACCCACACTTTTATGTTTAAAATTTAATAAAATTCAACTGAGCAACATAACTTTTTGGTTTGTAAGATTTATGCTTCTGTTCATAAAACCTACTCTCGTTTGCAGTTTGAAGGCTCTAACTTATTTGCATCTTATCAAACCAGCTAAATCTGCAGGGGGTTGAATACTACTTGTAGGCACTGTATGTCTATGGTGTTGTTTAGCAGTTTTATATTACTGATGTCTTTTTATGTGGCACAGAGGTGATTATTGCAACTGCATCCCATTCATCCCCTATAGCTTTACCCCTGCCTATGTTCATTACCCTATGGGAAACTATGACTGGGGAGAACTATCTCTTAGGCCTCTTTCACACATCAGTGTGTCCGGTATGTGTGGGGACAGTTTCCACACGTACTGAAGACACTGACACACGTAGACCCATTCAAATGAATGGATCTGCGCCAATGTCAGTGTGTTTCCAAAGACCGGGTGTCCGTGTGCTCCACACGCTGACATGTCCGTTTTTGGCCGACAGCATGGATCACACAGACCCATTCAAGTCAATGGGTCCGTGTAAACACGTACTGCACACGGAGGCCATCAGTGTGACACGCACCGGCACTTGGGAATCAGTGTACAGTTAGCGCTGTTCCCAAGCGCCGGGTGCTGAACACTGCCCTCATCATTGTCCCCTGCCGACACTGCGATCAGCACTAACAGGGGATAACGATGAGAGTAGCATTCTGCTCCCCGTGTCTCCACCTGTAATAATAAGAATAAAATAAAAAAATCCATATACTCACCTGTCCTAAGTGTCCCCCGCTGTAATCCATGCGATTGATCAGCAGAGGAGCCGGCGAGAATGACTCCTGCAGCGAGCGGCCCCGGAGCTGTGCTCAGCGAGCGGTGTCCTGTCACTCACTGAGCGCAGCGCAGCTCTGGGGCCCGCTCGCTGCAGAAGTCATTCTCCCTGGCTCCTTGGTGTGAGCGGTCGCATGGATTACTGCGGGGGACACTTAGGACAGGTGAGTATATGGATTTTTTTATTACTTTTACAGGTGGACACTGCGGGAGCAGACTACTAATCTCATCATTGTCCCTGCTGGTGCTTATCGCAGCACCGGCAGGGGACAATGATGAGGGCAGCGTTCAGCACCCGGCGCTTGGGAACAGTGCTAACTGTACACTGATTCCCAGGTGCCGGTATGTGTGCTCCTGATGCTACACACGGGCGGCACACGGTAGCCACACAGGTGCACACGGACATCTCCGGTACTGTTTTTTCCAATACCGGAAATATCGGGACGTGTGAAAGAGTAGAGGGGTTTCCACTACTTCTACGTTGATAACCTATCCTTAAGATAGTTCATCAATATAAAATTGGTGGGGGTCTGACATCCAGTAGACAACCCCGATCAGCTGTTATTACCTCCAGCGGAGGCTGGATGTAAAGAGAGCTCTTATGCAATTAAATATGAGCTGATCTGCAGCACCCAGTACACTGCTTATATCCACGTTTATAAAATTTAAGAAACCCATAAAGTTTAAAGAAAAGCTCCTTAACAGAACATGTCAAGAAATAGCGTAATATGAGGAAAGTGCTAATAAGCACAGACAGAAGTGACGGCTCTTAAAGCTTCCTGATATTTACTGTTCCACGGATCTCCTGCCAACGCCAATATTAGCTCCCACTTAGCATGGCTGATGACCGGCATCACCAAACCTGTCCAGCGTTATACCGACTCTTGCTGTGTGAGCTCCGGTGCTTTGCTGACAGATTGGATACTCTATACCCTCTCCTCAGTGTGGGCCCATGCATTCAGATATCACAACTGTGACATTTACCTTCCAGGAAAATCATCACAGGATCGGTAAAATCAGGGCAGGAAGGATAAACAGCGAATATCATGTGTCCTCCTTTACTACACTAACGTTGCTGCACTCAGTGTGATGTATGGCGGCATTATTCCAGTATTATAGGGTGATATATTTTGGACACTGTACATGGTTATCCTTTTAGAACTGGGTGGGTAATAGTATTATTTTGCCATTTAATATTATTGATAAATAAGAACAATGTACAAGTAACAGTGACATAGACACAATAACGGCTCTCGACCTTTGATATGGAAAAAATGATTTTTACATATGTGAGTGGTGACTTTTAGGTAATAAAATGACACTAAGTTTCGTTCTGCAATCTTAATTTCTTTATTTCGTTTTTGACCCATTGATAGTGCAATACGAAGATTGAGAGTGCAATATGAAGATTGAGAGTGCAATATGAAGATTGAGAGTGCAATATGTCTCTCCCAGTAATGGAGGCTGGATGTGAGATTTGTGTGTCTCTCCCAATAATGTAGGCTAGATATGAGGTCTGTGTGTCTGTCCCAGTAATATAGGCTGGATGTGAGGTCTGTGTGTCTCTCCCAGTAATATAGGCTGGATGTGAGGTCTGTGTGTCTCTCCCAGTAATATAGGCTGAATGTGAGGTCTGTGTGTCTCTCCTAGTAATATAGGCTGGATGTGAGGTCTGTGTGTCTCTCCCAGTAATATAGGCTGGATGTGAGGTCTGTGTGTCTCTCCCAGGAATATAGACTGGATGTGAGCTCTGTGTGTCGCTCCCAGTAATATAAGCTGGATGTAATATCTGTGTGTCTCTCCCAGTGATATAGTCTGGATGTGAGGTCTGTGCATCTCTCCCAGTAACATAGGCTGGATGTGAGGTCTGTTTATCTCTCCCAGTAATATAGGCTGGATGTGAGGTCTGTGTGTCTCCTCCAGTAGTATAGGCTCGATGTTAGGACTGTGTGTCTCTCCCAGTAAAAGAGGCTGGATATGAGGTCTGCGTGGATCTCCCAGTAATGTAGGCTGAATGTGAGGTCTGTGTGTCTCTCTCAGTAATGTAGGCTGGATGTGAGGTCTATGTGTCTCTCCTAATAATATAGGCTGAATGTGAGGTCTGTGTGTCTCAGTAATATAGACTGGATGTGAGGTCTGTGTGTCTCTCCCAGTAATATCGGCTGGATGTGAGGTCTGTATGTCTCTCCCTGTAATATAGGCTGGATGTAAGGTCTATGTGTCTCTCCCAGTAATATAGGCCGAATGTGAGGTCTGTGTGTCTCCCCCAGTAATATAGGTTGGATGTGAGTTCTGTGTGTCTCTCCCAGTAATAAAGGCTGGATGTGAGGTCAAGTGTCTCCCCCAGTAATGTAGGCTGGATGTGAGGTCTGTGAGTCTCTCCCAGTAATATAGGCTAGATGTGAGGTCTGTGTCTCTCTCCCAGTAATGTAGGCTGGATGTGAGGTCTGTGTGTCTCCCCCAGTAATGTAGGCTGGATGTGAGGTCTGTGTGTCTCTCCCAGTAATGTAGGCTGGATGTGAGGTCTGTGTGTCTCTCCCAGTAATATAGGCTGGATGTGAGGTCTGTGTCTCTCTCCCAGTAATGTAGGCTGGATGTGAGGTCTGTGTGTCTCTCCCAGTAATATAGGCGGGATGTGAGGTCTGTGTCTCTCTCCCAGTAATGTAGGCTGGATGTGAGGTCTGTGTGTCTCTCCCAGTAATATAGACTGGATGTGAGGTCTGTGTGTCTCCCCCAGTAATGTAGGCTGGATATGAGGTCTGTGTGTCTCTCCCAGTAATATAGGCTGGATGTGAGGTCTGTGTCTCTCTCCCAGTAATGTAGGCTGGATGTGAGGTCTGTGTGTCTCTCCCAGTAATATAGACTGGATGTGAAGTCTGTGTGTCTCTCCCAGTAATATAGGCTGAATGTAAGGTCTGTGTATCTCTCCTAGTAATATCGGCTGGATGTGAGGTCTGTATGTCTCTCCCTGTAATATAGGCTGGATGTAAGGTCTATATGTCTCTCCCAGTAATATAGGCTGAATGTGAGGTCTGTGTGTCTCTCCTAGTAATATAGGCTGGATGTGAGGTCTGTGTGTCTCTCCCAGTAATATAGGCTGGATGTGAGGTCTGTGTGTCTCTCCCAGGAATATAGACTGGATGTGAGCTCTGTGTGTCTCTCCCAGTAATATAAGCTGGATGTAATATCTGTGTGTCTCTCCCAGTGATATAGTTTGGATGTGAGGTCTGTGTGTCTCTCCCAGTAATATAGGCTGGATGTGAGGTCTGTTTATCTCTCCCAGTAATATAGGCTGGATGTGAGGTCTGTGTGTCTCCTCCAGTAGTATAGGCTGGATGTGAGGACTGTGTGTCTCTCCCAGTAAAAGAGGCTGGATATGAGGTCTGCGTGGATCTCCCAGTAATGTAGGCTGAATGTGAGGTCTGTGTGTCTCTCTCCGTAATGTAGGCTGGATGTGAGGTCTATGTGTCTCTCCTAATAATATAGACTGGATGTGAGGTCTGTGTGTCTCTCCCAGTAATATCGGCTGGATGTGAGGTCTGTATGTCTCTCCCTGTAATATAGGCTGGATGTGAGTTCTTTGTGTCTCTCCCAGTAATATAGGCTGGATGTAAGGTCTGTGTGTCTCTCCCAGTAATATAGGCTGGATGTTAGGTCTATGTGTCTCTCCCAACATTCGGAAATTCCATTTGTCTGTTGCATTTTGGAAACAGACAAATAAAAGTCATATCCAAAATGGATCTTGGTGTAAACCGAAGCAGAAGGGCTCAATTGATTATTATGGGATTTATTTGGGTTCTATTATGTATCAGTTTTTAGAACACAATAAAATAAAGCAACATGAGAACTTTTTTTCTGTTCTAAAAACTGCCGCATAAAGTAAACCAAGATGGACCATATATTAATTGATGGGGGGCATCAGTAATGCAGTCAATACATTTTGGACATGAATTCCGTTTGTCTGTTCCTAAGAATGGAACAGACAGATGAAGTTCCCGCATGCTTGTGTGAACAGTCTAACACACGCTAACTCTGCTCTGTAGCAGCAAAATTAAACAAAATTTTAATAAAGACTATTTAGAAAGTTGCTTTCATTTGCATTAGAGCAGCATGGTGGCTTAGTGGTTAGCACCTCAGCCTTGCAGCGCTGGGGCCCTGGGTTCAAATCCCCCAAAAGACAACATCTGCAAGGAGTTTGTGTTCTTACTTTGTTTGTATGGGTTTCCTCCCACACTCCAAAAACATACTGATAGGGAATGATATTGTCTGAATTGTAAAGTGCTGTGGAATATGTTGGCGCTATATAAGTAAAACAATTATTATTATTTTGGAAGCAAATGAGCAAAAAAAATAAATTATGTGTGAAGATGTATATTGACTTCACATAACACCACCATGTTGCTAAAATAGCAATGCTACGATGTGCCAAGAGCGTAAAACGTTACAATGCCCAGATAATATTACAGAAGAATACCTAAATAATAACTAAGTGCAGTACCCAAATATTAGTGTTGTAGAATTCTCAAATAATACCGCCATACTGCTAAATATGATAACCAAAAATATATGTATATTGTGTAATTAACATTGCTACACAATATCAATATTTAATTTAGGAGTTTTGCTGCCCAGTTACCCAAAATATGACCCTTTATAGCACATTTTTAAATATATGATCTGGTTTATAAGATCTGGTATATCTGAGATACAATATATCTGTAACAGGGAAAGAACATTTAAAGAAGCCCCCCCAAAAAATGCATGAAATTTGCAACACATTGAAACATTGGTAACATCTGGCCACAGGTGGTCTTAAAATCCTGCTGAAAAGTAACTCCAAGGGTCTTTTTAAAATGTATTTCAGGTCTCATGGGATCAGCAGCGAGACCCTCCAGTAATGAAGCCTTCATAGACCTGCGTATTATAAGAGTCTAAGAAGTGACATCACCATGCCTGGTGTCTTTCCTAGTAATATATATATAGGAAACGTGCTGGTCAGTTTTCTCTGGTTTGTATTACTATAAGGGGGTACAACTGCCTCTTGCTTGATTCTGCACTCCTCCCATTAACCAGCAGGTGTTGTACAAACAGCTCTGCTTGCCCTTTAAATGTAGGTGTTTTTAGCGCAGAAGAAGACATGTTTGTCCGTTTAGTTGTAGGCTTGTAGCCCAAAAGTGGCATGTTAGGCAGAGTAGTTACCCATCAGGGGGAGGTTACCTTGCCGTGGTTGATGGGCACACATGAATTGGCCAATTTATGCACTAAAAACCTTCATTTTTTGTAAGTACTTGTTGCTGAGCAAAACAGTTTAGATCTAATATTTTCATTATTTTCATTGTTAAGATGTATCTTGGCCATATGGAGTGCTGCTGCATTCAAGTTTGGACACACCTTCTCATTTAAAGATTTTTCTGTATTTTCATGACTTTGAAAATTGTACATTCACACTGAAGGCATCAAAACTATGAATTAACACATGTGGAATTATATACTTAACAAAAAAGTGTGAAACAACTGAAAATATGTCTTATATTCTAGGTTCTTCAAAGTAGCCACCTTTTGCTTTGATGACTGCTTTGCACACTCTTGGCATTCTCTTGATGAGCTTCAAGAGGTAGTCACCGGAAATGGTTTTCACTTCACAGGTGTGCCCTGTCAGGTTTAATAAGTGGGATTTCTTGCCTTATAAATGGGGTTGGGACCATCAGTTGTGTTGTGCAGAAGTCTGGTGGATACACAGCTGATAGTCCTACTGAATAGACTGTTAAAATTTGTATTATGGCAAGAAAAAAGCAGCTAAGTAAAGAAAAACAAGTGGCCATCATTACTTTAAGAAATGAAGGTCAGTCAGTCCGAAAAATTGGGAAAACTTTGAAAGTGTCCCCAAGTGCAGTTGCAAAACCATCAAGCGCTACAAAGAAACTGGCTCACAAGAGGACCACCCCAGGAAAGGAAGACCAAGAGTCACCTCTGCTTCTGAGGATAAGTTTATCCGAGTCACCAGCCTCAGAAATCGCAGGTTAACAGCAGCTCAGATTAGAGACCAGGTCAATGCCACACAGAGTTCTAGCAGCAGACACATCTCTACAACAACTGTTAAGAGGAGACTTTGTGCAGCAGGCCTTCATGGTAAAATAGCTGCTAGGAAACCACTGCTAAGGACAGGCAACAAGCAGAAGAGACTTGTTTGGGCTAAAGAACACAAGGAATGGACATTAGACCAGTGGAAATCTGTGCTTTGGTCTGATGAGTCCAAATTTGAAATCTTTGGTTCCAACCACCGTGTCTTTGTGCGACGCAGAAAAGGTGAACGGATGGACTCTACATGCCTGGTTCCCACCGTGAAGCATGGAGGAGGAGGTGTGATGGTGTGGGGGTGCTTTTCTGGTGACACTGTTGGGGATTTATTCAAAATTGAAGGCATACTGAACCAGCATGGCTACCACAGCATCTTGCAGCGGCATGCTATTCCATCCGGTTTGCGTTTAGTTGGACCATTATTTATTTTTCAACAGGACAATGACCCCAAACACCTCCAGGCTGTGTAAGGGCTATTTGACCAAGAAGGGGAGTGATGGGGTGCTACGCCAGATGACCTGGCCTCCACAGTCACCAGACCTGAACCCAATCAAGATGGTTTGGGGTGAGCTGGACCGCAGAGTGAAGGCAAAAGGGCCAACAAGTGCTAAGCATCTCTGGGAACTCCTTCAAGATTGTTGGAAGACCATTTCCGTTGACTACCTCTTGAAGTTCATCAAGAGAATGCCAAGAGTGTGCAAAGCAGTCATCAAAGCAAAAGGTGGCTACTTTGAAGAACCTAGATTATAAGACATATTTTCAGTTGTTTCACACATTTTTGTTAAGTATATAATTCCACATGTTTTAATTCATAGTTTTGATGCCTTCAGTGTGAATGTACAATTTTCATAGTCATTAAAATACAGAAAAATCTTTAAATGAGGTGTGTCCAAACTTTTAGTCTGTACTGTGTATATGTATATATATATATATATATATATATATATAATGTATTATTTTTTTATTAAAGTAATTGTCCAGAATTGGAGAAACATGTCTGATTTCCTCCAGAAACATGGCCACACATGTCCACTGTGTGTATCTAGTATTGCAGCTCTGCTCCATTGAATTGAGTTAAGCTGCAATACCAGACACAACCTGTGGACAGGTGTGGCGCTGTTTTTTTAAATAAATCAGCCATGTCTTTCTAATTTCCGGACAATCCCATTAATAAACTTATTAATAAAACTTGCAGTGATGTTGTTCACGTTCCATAGGTCCAGGATTCAGAAAATAAAATGTGAGCGAAGGAACCTCATGTATCTGTTCTATCATGTGAATGGATTGTGCTTAAGAGTGAAAAAAGAGAATTGTGACATTTATAAGCCGTCCGCATTGTGGCCTAAATCTATAGAGCAACAACTGGGTTAGGGCTTAAGCCTGCACATAATCCCCAAGACATAAAGCACCGCGTCCTAATATTGTGTTCTACCAAGACAACAGGCTGCGGGATTTATATTCCCGGAAGAGCAGCTGGACGAATAAACTGCTCCCGGTCCGGCCGTCTCACTGCGATCACTGTAACTATGCTGCAACATAACCCACATAATGGGATCCAATGGGAAAATCACAGACAGGAACCAAAGTAGTGCAAAATCAATGGTAATGCAAGATAAGTGTAGAATATATATGCAGTACAGACCAAAAGTTTGGACACACCTTCTAATTTAAAGATTTTTCTGTATTTTCATGACTATGAAAATTGTACATTCACACTGAAGGCATCAAAACTATGAATTAACACATGTGGAATTATATACTTAACAAAAAAGTGTGAAACAACTGAAAATATGTCTTCTATTCTAGGTTCTTCAAAGTAGCCACCTTTTGCTTTGATGACTGCTTTGCACACTCTTGGCATTCTCTTGATGAGCTTCAAGAGGTAGTCACCGGAAATGGTCTTCCAACAATCTTGAAGGAGTTCCCAGAGATGCTTAGCACTTGTTGGCCCTTTTGCCTTCACTCTGCGGTCCAGCTCACCCCAAACCATCTCGATTGGGTTCAGGTCTGGTGACTGTGGAGGCCAGGTCATCTGGCGTAGCCCCCCATCACTCTCCCTCTTGGTCAAATAGCCCTTGCACAGCCTGGAGGTGTGTTTGGGGTCATTGTCCTGTTGAAAAATAAATGATGGTCCAACTAAACGCAAACCGGATGGAATAGCATGCCGCTGCAAGATGCTGTGGTAGCCATGCTGGTTCAGTATGCCTTCAATTTTGAATAAATCCCCAACAGTGTCACCAGCAAAGCACCCCCACACCATCACACCTCCTCCTCCATGCTTCACGGTGGGAACCAGGCATGTAAAGTCCATCCGTTCACCTTTTCTGCGTCGCACAAAGACACGGTGGTTGGAACCAAAGATCTCAAATTTGGACCCATCAGACCAAAGCACAGATTTCCACTGGTCTAATATCCATTCCTTGTGTTCTTTAGCCCAAACAAGTCTCTTCTGCTTGTTGCCTGTCCTTAGCAGTGGTTTCCTAGCAGCTATTTTACCATGAAGGTGTGACGCCCAGCTGCGCTTGGTATCACAGATCCTGGAAGAGTGCATTGATGGATTCCTCCACAAGAGGCCCCCATAAACATTCACACATCTCCACCTTCCATCTCAGACCAGCAGAGGGAGCCCGTTAGGGAGATAAATAGGGAAGGTGGAGCCAGGCAGTTCAGTCTGGGGTCGACAGAGAGCCAAGCCTGTTGAGAGAGTTCCTACAGTAGAGAAGCCTGAGAGAGGTCAGTCTGCAGTGGAGCACAGTCCAGACTCAGTCGTAGCTCAGAGTAGTGAGCTTCAGGTGTGCCGGCGCCATAAGATCGGTGAAGCGCGGCAAGCTGCCGTTAGTGTGAGTAGCCTAGTGAGGGCCCGAGTAGGCCGAAGGCGAGTGGAGAGTTAGTAGATAGGGGGCAGAGGAGCTTAACTAGCTGACCCCGAAGAATTTACCGGACACCGGGTCCGAAGCTTACCGGTATCTTTATGACCCAGTAAGGCATAACCGGAATCCCTGGAGAACTACAAGTCCCAGGATCGCTAAAGTGCTGATACGTAACAGAGCCGGGAGACACATAGGCCCCGCAAGCTGAGGAGCGTGTACTCCAAGAGAAGGCCCTACCACAAGGTCAGCTAGCGCAGGACAGAGACAAAGTTAGGCCTAGCTCCAGGCAGGTCAGAAACTTACTACGCAGAGGCAAGAAACAGGAGGCTCTACACCCGCTCATTGGGGAGGATCTTGATATGCACCCTTCACCTTACAGTGCTCCGGGACGTGCCTGAATTTCCATCAGTAAAAGGTACTGAAGTGACTATCGTGTCCGTCCCTGTTCTTGCTCTGACCCGGCTGGGTCTCGTCTGCCCTGCATCCCCCTTTCCGTACGCTGCCCTGAGGCCTAGCTCCACCTGTGGGGAGCTATACCATCGAGATGCCTTATCACCGGCCTCAGTGGACTGCGCAGCGCTGGTGATTCTCACCAGAAGCCACAGGTGGCGTCACGAACTCTAATAAAATTAACAACTATCACCGCTTTTTAAAGAGAGACCCCAGGGTACAGGCCCGGGAGCCGACCACCGCGACATCCCTAAGGCAGGCTAAAGGCCCGGGTACCGAGTAATCCCCATCCCCCTGGGCTAGTCATCTCTTCTGGCATCACGAACAGGATCGCGTGCCCGCTGCAACGACGGAGTGTTATGCCCGTTGCCACCGGGTACTGTGCGCCTTTAATCAGAAACTGTGTGTTTTAACTGTGGTGAAGATTGCCGCTATTGTTGGGCCACCAAACGAGAAGAAGGGCGTAACCGCGGAAAACTGAGGGGCGTACCTGCAAAAGAGCGTGAAGCCCCGGACACGCCCCACGCCTCAACGTCAAATCAGGAAGCGCCAGGTCCTGTAGGGAGCGTCGCTGAACGCTCTGACGTAGGACGCAAGCGACACAAGGTCCTGAAGACGACCATCACCTGCGGAGCTGCGGCCTACCGTAAGAAAAAATAGAAGGTAGGCCACGGTTAGCTAGGGGGGCACCAGAATATCCGATGAACAGCACAACGCCGGAATACCGGCCAACGTCCCTGAGGTTCAACCCGCGCTCGATGATGAGCAGACCGAAGCAGCCGCTCCACCAGCAGCACCTGTAACCCCTGTCATTCCCATAACTCTAACGTACATTCCTGGAGCAAAGTGGCTCCCCCAGTACAACGGCAAACCAGATACCCTGTCTGGATTCAAACGGAAGATATGCGGTATCTTGGACATGTACTCTATGACAGGCAAGCAAAGAGCCGCTGTAGTATTAGGACAACTGACCGGTGCTGCGGAACGGGAAGTGGAAACATGGTCGGCCGCAGACCAGGAGTCAGTGTCCGCAATATTTCAAAAGCTACAGACTGTTTTTGAGGATCTTACTGAGGCGGACCTCCGGATGAGGTTCTACAGCTGTTCCCAACAGCCGGAGGACAATGTTCGGGACTACGAATGGCGTCTACAGGGGGCCATGCGGGCTCTGAAACAGGTTAGTCCGACCAGCATTGAAAATGAGAACAAAATGCTAAAGGACCAGTTTGTCCGGGGACTGAGGTCTCCAGAGGAGAGCAGGACTGTACGTTGGTGGTCCTTAGATCATCCAGATGCCACCTTTGACAATCTTAAGGACATGGCTATAAAAGGACAGCAGCCCCTGGAAACAAATGGCATCCAATGTTACCAGGGTGGGGCTACCCCAGTGCCAGCTACACCCACCTTTTCCCCACTGGCTGCTGAAGCTAAGGTTCCAGCAACGTCCCCTAGAGAACTGGACAGTCTGCGCTCTGAAGTGCGTCAGCTGATCAAAACCCTGACCACTGTGCTGAGTGCTCTGCAGCTGCGGACGGAGCCCGAGGAAGGAGGGAAGATCCTGTTAGCCGATAGCCCTGAGGAAGTCCCCTGGATGCGAAGGAGGAGGAGGCCAACATCACCCTCTTCGAGGACCAGTGACCAGCGCCGTCCACAGAAGGACCCTACCTTCTACCGCTGACGCAAGACCGGACACATCGCCCAGAATTGTCCTTTAAACGAGAAAACCCTGGGTCCGAGGGCCGACACCCAGGAGTAAATTCACCAGGCCCATCAGACTGGTACAACAGGTTCGTCGGAGGAAGACCTTTCCTGTCCATTGTACTGGACAGGATACCGACGCACGCCCTGCTGTACACAGGATCTCAGGTAACCATTATGCCTGACGTCGTCTACAAGAGGTTCTGGTCCATGGACGACCTACGTCCGCCAGCTCCAAATCTTTCTGTATATGCCTCAAACGGACTCCCCCTTAACCTAATCGGGGTTAAGAATGTGACTGTAAAGGTGGGGAGAGTGGAGCTGAAGGACCAGGGGCTAATTGTAGTGGAGACTAATCCTGATGACACCAATCCATATATGGTACTTGGCACTAACATTGTTGGTAACTGTTTGGGAGAAGTTGTGTTCTTGCTCCAACAGATAGCCGACACTGCCAGGCCGAGACAGAGGAGGGCACTGCAGAAGGAGGTCCGAGCCCTGATGTATCAACAGCAAGTAAGGTTAACAGATGGTGAAATCGGTAATGTGCGTGTGACGGATCCCATACCCATTGGCATCCCCCCAATGAGTGAAATGCTTATCTGGTGTAGAGCTGCCATAGGTCTTAGAGGACAGAGCTACCAGGCGGTAGTAGAACCCCTTTGCTCCGAGCACAGACCCACGCTCTTAACCGCCAGGGGAGTGGTAGATGTACGCAATGGGAGGGTGCCCGTCCGTCTTCTCAACTTAGGGGAAGATGAGGTCAGACTGCCACGTTATGCCACTGTTGCCAAATTACATGCTGTCAATAACAACTGCATTCACGAGGCGGAGTCCTTAGCCTCACCAGATGAAGTGGAGGATAATGACCCTGCAACCCAGGTGGAGGATTGGTGTCAACAGCTCCATGTTGGGACAGACACCACTCCTGCCCATCAAAAACAGGGTGTACACCGGGTGGTACAAGAATACTCGCAGGTGTTCAGTAAGCATCCACTTGACTTTGGGAGGATTAAGGGGGTTCAACATCATATCCCCACAGGCGACCATTCCCCAATCAAAGAAAGTTACCGGCCTATACCACCAGCTCACTACCCGAAGGCTAAGGAGATGCAGCACGACATGAGAAAGGTGGGGGTAATAAGGGATAGTTGTAGTCCCTGGGCAGCTCCCCTAGTGCTAGTTAGGAAAAAGGAAGGGAGCATGAGAATGTGTGTAGATTACCGACAAGTAAATCGCATTACACATAAAGATGCATACCCTTTACCACGCATAGAGGAGTCCCTGGCTGCCTTAAAGTCTGCAAATTACTTTTCCAGCCTTGACCTCACTAGTGGGTACTGGCAAGTAGCTGTGGCTGAGGAGGATCGGGAGAAGACGGCCTTCACTACCCCGATGGGACTCTGCGAGTTCAACAGTATGCCGTTTGGACTCTGCAATGCCCCCGGAACATTCCAGAGATTGATGGAGTGCTGCCTGGGACACCGCAACTTCGAGACTGTGTTACTATACCTGGATGACGTGATAGTGTACTCCAGAACGTACGAGGACCACTTGAAACACCTGGCAGAGGTATTTGAGTCACTGTCCCGGTACGGGATGAAGTTGAAGCCCTCAAAGTGCCACCTGCTCAAGAGAAAGGTACAGTACCTGGGACACATTGTCAGTCCGGAAGGGGTAGCACCAGACCCGGAAAAGGTCACAGCCATCCAGAAGTGGCGGGAGCCAAAGAACCTCAAGGAGGTGCATCAGTTCCTGGGACTAGTAGGATACTACCAGAGGTTTGTAAAAGACTACACTAAGAAAGCAGCTCCTCTGCAAGACCTCCTGGTAGGGCAGTCCCCAAAAGGCAGAAATCCCCCATTCCACTGGGGTAAGGAGCAAGCCGAGTCGTTTCAGGAGATGAAGGAGATCCTGACAGGCGATGAGATCCTAGCCTACCCTGACTACAGCCAACCATTCCTGCTGTATACAGATGCCAGCAACGAAGGGCTGGGCGCTGTCCTAAGCCAGAAGCTGAATGGCCAAGAGAAGGTAATCGCATACGCAAGCAGGAAGCTCCGCCTGACCGAGAGGAACCCACAGAACTACAGCTGCTTTAAGTTGGAGTTCCTGGCCTTGGTCTGCAGACTGACCTCTCTCAGGCTTCTCTACTGCAGGAACTCTCTCAACAGGCTTGGCTCTCTGTCGACTCCAGACTAAACTGCCTGGCTCCACCTTCCCTATTTATCTCCCTAACGGGCTCCCTCTGCTGGTCTGAGGTGGAAGGTGGAGATGTGTGAATGTTTATGGGGGCCTCTTGTGGAGGAATCCATCAATGCACTCTTCCAGGATCTGTGATACCAAGCGCAGCTGAGCGTCACAAAGGCCTGCTGCACAAAGTCTCCTCTTAACAGTTGTTGTTGAGATATGTCTGCTGCTAGAACTCTGTGTAGCATTGACCTGGTCTCTAATCTGAGCTGCTGTTAACCTGCGATTTATGAGGCTGGTGACTCGGAGAAACTTATCCTCAGAAGCAGAGGTGACATAGTAACATAGTTTTTAAGGTTGAAGGAAGACTAAGTCCATCTAGTTCAACCCATAGCCTAACATGTTGATAAAGAGGAAGGCAAAAAAAACCATGTGGCAAACACCAAGCTCCACATTGGGAAAAAAAATTCCTTCCCGACTCCATACGACAATCAGACTAGTTCCCTGGATCAACGCCCTATCAAGGAATCTAGTATATATAACCTGTAATATTATACTTTTCAAGAAAGGTATCTGTAGCACCCTGAGGATTCGGCTGCTACAGGGGTATTGCACCTCAACCCAGAGGTGTGATATTCCACTCCCGGGTAAGGATGGAGTGTGGACCTGAGCTCGGTAGGCTGCATGCACTACACACATCCCATTTCCGAGGAGCAGACCGACGGTACTCCCACTTAGAAATGTGCAGGTACGACCGAGTCTGTTCCTGGCTGGAGTGGGAGGGGGGTGGTACATCCCAAGTAGTGTAGGGGCAGATAGGGGGAGCAGCCTGGGTAAAGATAGGAGCTCATTGGGTGCTGGTCACCTGAGCTCACACATAGAGGGAGTATATAAGGTGGGCACCATCAGAGAACAGGGTCAGTCTGTCAGAGTCAGAGGAAGAGGAGCAGAGCAGTCCCAGAGAGAGAGAGAGAGGAGAAAGCAAGAAAGACCCAGAGGGGGAAACAGAAAAGGAACTCTGAGAACCCAAAGTCCATCAGCGGGTGAAGAGTTGGCATTAGGGTACCGGAACCCAAGCTGGTGGGGGCAAAAACACACCCTAGCCAGAGACCGGAGGCCGTGGGCAGCGTCTGCCACGGCCACCCACCACATCCACCCCGAAGGCATACCACGTGGAGGGTCAGGGAACCCAAGGCCAAGGGTCTCCCAACAGAAGGCCCGAGGGAGCTGGACCTGGGTGGATCAATAGTGGGGACGGCCAGAGAAAGGACAGAAGGAGAGCTCAGGGTCACGCTCCGGACTCGCTTGGGGGTTGGCTGGATCCAGGACCTGGTGGATGCAGCACGGCTCGGGAGGTCACTTGAAGCTGAAGTGACCGGAACATCAGCAGTGAGTAAATACCCTAAACTGCACAACCCGACTCTGTCTTCCTTTAACATCTATGCCGCACCACCACAACCCCCATCCTCTGCACCTGACCCCCTGAGGCTATACCCCACCCGTTGGGGGTTATACCACCAAAAGCTGCACCTACACCATCAGCCTCAGCGGACCCTGCTGCAGCGGCGGCCATAGTGACCGCAATACAACGGGTGGCGTAGTCGACAATAAAGAACTTAATAACATCTGTAGGACTGCCACATACAACTGAGTTTGACACCCTGGGCACGGACCGGGTCACAGCCACTCGGAAGACTACAACTCCCATCTGATCCGGCTCCGGATATTCCCCTAAAGAATATGGCCCAGGGGGCGCGTCAACTTTGGCGTAGTCGGCAGGATTACGTGCCCGCAACACCTGGGTACTGCGTGCCTGAAGAAAAGTGCAAGTTTACCTCACAAAGAAGTCTCCTGCCGGTTCCGGAGGGTCCCCGCCATCGGACCCCATCACCAGTCGATTCCCGCCGGTTGTCCGCCATTAACAGCTTTTTCCCGCCATCTGCAGAGTTTCCCGCCACTGGGAAGCGATTCCCGCCATTTCCAAAGGTTTCCCGCCTTGGAAGAGCGGACGCCATTATGGGCGTGCCAGAGGATGGCAAGAGGCCACCTCCCATCGTGGGCCAGGACCGAAAATGGCGCCAAAAGTGGAAACCGCCCCCACCAACAGAGACTGTGATGCTAGAGGTGTCTGTCAGCGTGAAAGAACAGCCCCTGGAGCTGACAATCACCAAGGGGCCCCGGGACCGCCCTCGAAGGGGGAGGAGACGAAAGGAGAGAACAAAGATGGGTGTCGCTTGGAGCAGTCTGGAGAGAGCGCACCCGGAGGCAAGAAGCCTGGAGAAGAGTTTCGGAGGAGCTTACCCGGAGATGGCGAGAAAGCAGAGCAGCACCGGCCCGTTGGCCAGGAGCCTGCTAGAAACAGAGGAGGGAGAGCAGAGCAGCACCGGCCCGCTGGCCAGGAGCCTGCTGGAGACAACAGAAGGAGAGCAGAGCAGCACCGACCCGTTGGTCAGGAGCCTGCTGGAAGCAACGACCCCACTAGGCCTAGTGGAGGTCCTAGCACAGCTTCCCCGAGACCGGGAGTGTGCACAGACCGCTCTGGAGGGCCTCGCAAGGAGGATGGCCCGGGTGCAGCGAGAGACGTTGGCGGAGTGGAGCCGTGAGATGGCCCAGCAGACCGAGACCTGTCAGCGGAGCACGCCACCCAAGACGAGGAGACAGACCGCCTCTGAGGATGGCGCGGGAGGACTGAAGGCCGGAGACGGCGCCGAGAAGGGAGCCGAACGAGTGGAGGCAGGTAAAGGGGACGTCTATACCCCAAACCGGGAAACCGCGTACCTGCCCCAGCTCCCCGTCGCAGAGCCCGAAGTCTATCCTGCCGTGCCCGTCGCTGCAACGTCACCGCCGCAGACTAGGCCTCAAACGGGAGCCGCGACCCCTGTGACGTCACACGCCTCGACCCCGAGCGTGACCAAGCAGGAAGTACCACCAGCCTGGTCGCAAGGCCTAGTACCCCCGGGCGCCGCAATACCAACAGCGCCCCCTACCTCCGCGGAGCCCCCGGCCTGGTCGCAGGGCCAAGTAGCCCAGGGCGCCGCCGTCCTTACGGTGCCCTTTACCTTCCAGATACCCCAGGCCTGGCCGCAAGGCCCGGGCAACCCGGGCGCTAACACCACCGCGCCCATAAAACCTAAAGTGCCGCATCTGGGAGAAGATCTGTTTGCCCAGCATACGTGCCCGAACGGGTCTGAAACTGAAACTGTCCACAAAGAAAGAGCAGGAGGACGCCGTCGCTAAGTACAGCGAAGCAGAAGCTGTATATAGTTGCCCGTCGGGGCACAGTGAACTGAAACTGGAACTGAAACTGTGACTGTTGCTAAATATAGTCCCCGTTGGGACCAGCAAGTGTGAACTGTTTATCCGTTTATCCCTTAAATCCCACTGACCGAGGACTGAGAGCGGTCATTCCTCCCTAATACCTGGCCGAGGACTGAGAGCGGCCACTACCCCTGTATATAGTTGCGCGTCCTAAAGCGCCCCTACCGGTTTTATAGGAAAACCAGTTTTCTAAGAAAGACTGTCGCACTTTACCCGGTCACACGTTGCACAGTGACCGGAGGAGGAGCCAGAGGCGACGAGAATGTTTTATATGAAAAGTTTTATGCTAATATATGTTGTTTTATATGTTTTATATGTTTATGCAAAAATTTGTATGTTTTTGGTGTTATGTCTTACAGCCCGAGGACGTGCTGTGATTTACCAGGGGGGAATGTAGCACCCTGAGGATTCGGCTGCTACAGGGGTATTGCACCTCAACCCAGAGGTGTGATATTCCACTCCCGGGTAAGGATGGAGTGTGGACCTGAGCTCGGTAGGCTGCATGCACTACACACATCCCATTTCCGAGGAGCAGACCGACGGTACTCCCACTTAGAAATGTGCAGGTACGACCGAGTCTGTTCCTGGCTGGAGTGGGAGGGGGGTGGTACATCCCAAGTAGTGTAGGGGCAGATAGGGGGAGCAGCCTGGGTAAAGATAGGAGCTCATTGGGTGCTGGTCACCTGAGCTCACACATAGAGGGAGTATATAAGGTGGGCACCATCAGAGAACAGGGTCAGTCTGTCAGAGTCAGAGGAAGAGGAGCAGAGCAGTCCCAGAGAGAGAGAGAGAGGAGAAAGCAAGAAAGACCCAGAGGGGGAAACAGAAAAGGAACTCTGAGAACCCAAAGTCCATCAGCGGGTGAAGAGTTGGCATTAGGGTACCGGAACCCAAGCTGGTGGGGGCAAAAACACACCCTAGCCAGAGACCGGAGGCCGTGGGCAGCGTCTGCCACGGCCACCCACCACATCCACCCTGAAGGCATACCACGTGGAGGGTCAGGGAACCCAAGGCCAAGGGTCTCCCAACAGAAGGCCCGAGGGAGCTGGACCTGGGTGGATCAATAGTGGGGACGGCCAGAGAAAGGACAGAAGGAGAGCTCAGGGTCACGCTCCGGACTCGCTTGGGGGTTGGCTGGATCCAGGACCTGGTGGATGCAGCACGGCTCGGGAGGTCACTTGAAGCTGAAGTGACCGGAACATCAGCAGTGAGTAAATACCCTAAACTGCACAACCCGACTCTGTCTTCCTTTAACATCTATGCCGCACCACCACAACCCCCATCCTCTGCACCTGACCCCCTGAGGCTATACCCCACCCGTTGGGGGTTATACCACCAAAAGCTGCACCTACACCATCAGCCTCAGCGGACCCTGCTGCAGCGGCGGCCATAGTGACCGCAATACAACGGGTGGCGTAGTCGACAATAAAGAACTTAATAACATCTGTAGGACTGCCACATACAACTGAGTTTGACACCCTGGGCACGGACGGGGTCACAGCCACTCGGAAGACTACAACTCCCATCTGATCCGGCTCCGGATATTCCCCTAAAGAATATGGCCCAGGGGGCGCGTCATATCCATGCCCTTCTTAAATGTTAGTAGTGAATCCCTCATTACAACATCATGCGGCAGAGAGTTCCATAGTCTCACTGCTCTTACAGTAAAGAATCCGCGTCTGTGATTATGATTAAACCTTCTTTCCTCCAGACGTAGAAGATGCCCCCTTGTCCCCGTCTCTGGCCTCAGAGTAAAAAGATCAGTAGAGAGGTCTTTGTACTGTCCCCTCATATACTTGTACATAGTAATAAGATCACCCCTAAGCCTTCGTTTTTCCACAGTAAATAACCCCAAGTATAATAACCTGTCTTGGTATTGCAGACCCCCCAGTCCTCTAATAACCTTGGTCGCTCTTCTCTGCACCCGCTCTAGTTCAACTATGTCTTTCTTATACACCGGAGGCCAGAACTGTACACAGTATTCTAAGTGTGGTCGCACTAGTGACTTGTATAGGGTGTAATGCAGCGACTTGCTGGCATTACGGTAATGGTCCAGGATGTGTTTTACCTGACCATGTACCTTCCCCCTCAGGTGACTGGTCACATGACTGTGACATAGCACAGGTCCTGTCAGTATGTATGTGTGTGCACGGGATGCATATATAAACCCTGCTTGATGGGAGACAGGTGTGTTCTGTGAGAGAGGCATAAGGCCTGTTGCCGTGTGTGTGGGACACCGTCCGTGTGAGGCCTAGTGAGGCCGAGTGAAGCCTGGTGCCTGAAAGGTCGAGGCAGGATCCTGTGTGGATGCTAGTGGCCTTAGAAGGCAGAGGCTTGATGAAGAGTCCTGAAAGGCAGAGCCTGGATCCTGTGTGGATGTCAGTGGCCTTTGAGGGAACGACGGCTGGAGACCCCTACCTGGGAAGCCGCAAAGCCACAGTGGTGACGGAGTAATGGACTGAGACAGCTAAACCCGGCAAAGGTAATACCCTGTGTTATGTGGACATTAAAATGGACATTGCTATGTTATTACCTTGCTGAAGGCTGTACCTGGAGCAAGTGGGCCTGTGTGTCACTTGGCTCATGAACATTATATATATATATGTGTGTCGGCGTGCCACTGAGTTGGACCCGGTGAACTGTGGTTTATGAAGTGCAATAAACTGCAGCATTGTGAAATACCGGAAGGACATTGCTGGTGTGCTTTGATTTACCCGGTGCAGCGAGTATCCCCCATTATGATGACTAGTGCTGCCTTACAAGGGTTAAAATTATCTTCTCCTCATGAACATCTATGCCTCTTTTAATGCATCCCATTATTTTATTTGCCTTTGCAGCAGCTGCCTGACACTGGCCACTAAACGTGAGCTTGTCGTCCACCAATACACCCAGGTCTTTTTCAGTGACAGTTTTGCCCAGTGTTTTACAATTAACCATATAATTATACATTTTATTTCCTCTGCCCAATTGCATTACCTTACATTTATCCCCATTAAAGCTCATTTGCCATTTATCAGCCCAAGCTTCTAGTTTACATAGATCCTCCTGTAATATAAAATTATCCTCCTCTGTATTGATTACCCTGCAGAGTTTAGTGTCATCTGCAAAGATTGAAATATTACTCTGTATGCCGCCTACAAGGTCATTAATAAATATGTTAAAAAGAAGGGGGCCCAATACTGACCCCTGTGGTTCCCCACTGTTAACTGAGACCCAGTCTGAGTGTTTTCCATTAATAACCACCCTTTGTTCCCAATCACTGAACCAGTTCTTAACCCACATACATATATTTTCCCCTATCCCCATTGTTCTCATTTTATGTATCAACCTTTTGTGTGGAACCGTATCAAAAGCTTTTGAAAAGTCCATATACACAACATCCACTGCATTTCCTTGGTCCAGTCTGGAACTTGCCTCCTCATAAAAACTGATCAGATTAGTTTGACAGGAACGGTCCCTTGTAAACCCATGTTGATATTGGGTCATGAGGTTATTCTTCTTCAGATACTCTAGTATAGCATCTCTTAGGAAACCCTCCAGGATTTTACCCACAGTAGAGGTTAAGCTTACCGGCCTAGAATTTCCAAGTTCAGTTTTTGTCCCTTTTTGAATATTGGCACCACATTTGCTATACACCAGTCCTGTGGTACAGACCCTGTTATTATGGAATCTTTAAAGATTAAAAATAATGGTCTATCTATGACGTTACTTAATTCCTGCAGTACTCGCGGTGTATCCCATCCGGGCCCAGGGATTTGTCAATTTTAGTGATTTTTAGACGCTGCCGTACTTCATGCTGGGTTAAGCAAGTGACATTTAATGGAGAATTTTTGTTATCACTAATCATGTTTTCTGTCATGCGATTTTCTTGTGTAAATATGGTTGAAAAAAAAATAATTTCGCATATTGGCTTTTTCCTCATCCACCATTTAACCCAGACTATTTTTAAGGGGGCCAACACTATCATTTTTTAGCTTTTTACTATTTATGTAGTTAAAGAATATTTGGGGGTTATTTTTACTTTCCCTGGCAATGATTCTCTCTGTCTCAATCTTTGCTGCCTTGATTTGGTTTTTACAGAATTTATTTAATTTTTTATATTTATTTAATGCCTCATCACTACCTACTTGCTTTAGTTCTCTAAATGCTTTCTTTTTGGCACTTATTGCGCCCCTTACAGCTCTATTTAGCCATAGTGGTTTCCTCCTATTTCTAGCATGTTTATTCCCATAGGGTATATATTGTACACAGGTCCTATTCAGGATGTTAATAAATGTCTCCCATTTGCTTTGTGTAGTTTTATGTCTCAGGATATCGTCCCAGTTTATTGCACTAAGATCATCTCTCAACCGTTGGAAATTTGCCTTCCTGAAGTTTAGTGTCCTTGTAACCCCTCTACTACACATCTTATTAAAGGTTACATGAAAACGTATTATTTTGTTATCACTATTACCCAAGTGACCCCCAACTCGTATGTTTGATATGCGGTCTGGCCTATTGGTTAATATTAGGTCTAGCAGTGCCCCCCTTCTTGTTGGATCCTGAACCAGTTGTGAAAGGTAATTGTCTCTCATAGTTGTCAAAAACCTATTACCTTTGCTTGAACTACAGGTTTCTATCCCCCAATTGAGTCAGGGGGTGACTCTTGGTCTTCTTTTCCTGGGGCGGTCCTCACGTGAGCCAGTTTCTTGGTAGCGCTTGATGGTTTTTGCAACTGCACTTGGGGACACTTTCAAAGTTTGCCCAATTTTTCGCACTGATTGACCTTCATTTCTTAAAGTAATGATGGCCACTCGTTTTCCTTTACTTAGCTGCTTTTTTCTTGCCATAATACAAATTCTAACAGTCTATTCAGTAGGACTATCAGCTGTGTATCCACCAGACTTCTGCACAACACAACTGATGGTCCCAACCCCATTTATAAGGCAAGAAATCCCACGTATTAAACCTGACAGGGCACACCTGTAAAGTGAAAACCATTTCCAGTGACTACCTCTTGAAGCTCATCAAGAGAATGCCAAGAGTGTGCAAAGCAGTCATCAAAGCAAAAGGAGGCTACTATGAAGAACCTAGAATATAAGACATATTTTCAGTTGTTTCACACTTTTTTGTTAAGTATATAATTCCACATGTGGTAATTCATAGTTTTGATGCCTTCAGTGTGAATGTGCAATTTTCATAGTCATGAAAATACAGAGAAATCTTTAAATGAGAAGGTGTGTCCAAAGTTTTGGTCTGTACTGTATATGCAGTATATATATATATATATATATATATATATATATATATATATATATATATAATGTATATGTATATGTATATGTATATATGTATATGTATTAAGATGTTTTTGAAAATGTTGTTTCCATCTTTTCATGCTTTGCAGATCAGTTACGTCTCCAGCCTGTGATTTCCAAAATTCCACAACTTTTCCTTTTGGGTGTTGCAATTTAATTTTTGAGAAATGTGTTTTGAAGGTAATGAGGCAGTCACCAATCATTGGTGGGATTTCAATTTCTCTTAAGTTTATTCACTTTACAAATTAATAAAAATTTACACTTTTATTTTGAAAGATTTGCAGCATTTTTCCACAACTAATTATATACATACAGTTACAGTCAAAAGTTTGGATGCACCTGTTCATGTAATGGTTTTTCTTGTTCTTATTGGACTGTTCCCATTATTAATTCATTAAAGATACTGTCATGGCCGAAAGTGTTGGCATCCTTGAAATTTCTCCAGAAAATGAGATATTTCTCCTGGAAAATTATTACAATTACTCACGTTTTGTTACACACGTGTTTATTTCCTTTTTGTGTATTGGAACAACACAAAAAACAGGGGGGAAAAGGCAAATTGGACATAATTTCACACAAAACCCCAAAAATGGGCCGGACAAAATTATTGGAACCCTCAACTTAATATTTGGTTGCACGCCCTTTGGAATAAATAACTGCAATCTCTTAAGACAACCATCAATAAGCTTCTTATACCTCTCAACA
The DNA here is from genome assembly GCF_046119375.1 of Phyllobates terribilis. Lineage (NCBI taxonomy): Eukaryota > Metazoa > Chordata > Amphibia > Anura > Dendrobatidae > Phyllobates > Phyllobates terribilis. Next base: position 165,771,335 of record NW_027362769.1, on the reverse strand, counting down.
GTAATTTTCACCACTCTTCTTTTGCAAACTGCTCCAGGTCTCATATGTGAAGACGTCTTCTCCCAAAATCAATTTTAAGATCTCTCCACAGGAATTCAATGGGATTTAGATCCGGACTCATTGCTGCCACTTCAGATCTCTCCAGCGCTTTGTTTCCATCCATTTCTGGGGGCTTCTTGAAGTAGGTTTGGTGTCATTGTCCTGCTGGAAGACCCATGACCTAGGACATAAACCCAGCTTTCTGACACTAGACACTGCATTGTGACCCAAAATCCTTTGGTAATCTTCAGATTACATGATGCCTTGCACACAGTCAGGGCACCCAGTGCCAGAGGCAGCAAAACAACCCAAAAACATCTGTAAACCTCCACCATATCTGACTGTAGGCACTGTGTTCTGTTCTCTGTTGGCCTCATTCCATTTTTGGTAAACAGTAGAATGATGTCTTTTACCAAAAAGCTCTATCATGGTCTCATTTGTCCACAAGATGCTTTTTCAGAAGGATTTTGGCTTACTCACATACATTTTGTCAAACTGCAGTGTAGCTTTTTTATGTCTGTGTCAGCAGTGGGGTCCTCCTGATTTCTTTGGAACTTGATTGGAACTGCTTATCCACTATCCTGCGTTGCAACCTTTCATCAATTTTTCTCTGCCGTCCACATCCAGGGAGACAGTGCCATAGGTTGCAAACTTCATGATTATGTTGTGCACCGTGGACAAAGGAACATCCAGATCTCTGGAGATGGACTTGTAGCCTTGATATTGTTGCTATTTTTCAACAATTTTGGTTCTCAAGTCCTCAGACAGTTCTCTTCTCCTCTTTCTGTTCTCCATGCTTAGTGTGGCACACACAGACACACAATGCAAAGGTTGAGTCAACTTCTCCCCTTTTTACCTGATTTCAGGTATGATTTTCATATTGCCCACACCTGTTACTTGCCAACGGGTGAGTGTGAGCATCACATGCTTGAAATAAAGTTGTTTACCCACAGTTTTGGAAAGATGCCAACAAATTTGCCTTTTTTTTTCTCTGTTTTATTTGTGTTGTTCCAATACACACAAAGGAAATAAACATGTGTATAATGAAACATGTGTAATTTCAATAATTTTCTGAGACAAATACTTCATTTTCTGGAACAATTTCAAGGGTGCCAACACTTTTGGCCATGACTGTAGATAGATAGATACTGTGTAAGTGAAGACATTGCACTTTGTCTGTGTCGATAATATTAGAGACATTAATCACAAGCTTTAGGACAGATTAATAAATATCTCTGGAATTGCTGTCGTACATGGAACCGTGATGTCCCTGATAAATCTGCCCCGGTGATTACAGCTCGGGTTTTGTTCTGACATTTTTATTCCTGTCATCTCCAGGGTAAAGTCACAATTTCTTCTTTTCGCTATATGGACTGAGCCACAGGCAGCTGGAAATCTGCAAATCAAATGCGGGATCACGTCTTCATATCGTCACTGGTGGGATTCCTACATAATCAGTAACACAGTAATATACTGAAGTGTGTAGCAAAATTCAGGTTGGATGTACTAATATTTTTATTAAATGCCTCTGTAATTACTTATCTGTGTGTATAGGGGTCAGAGATGTTGTTTTTTTTTTCCTGCACTCAGAGCTCGCTTTCCTTTATACACTCATACTGGTAAATACTGTAATTCTGTCTGCCAGCAGCCACCACCAGGGGGAGCTCACTGCTCATGGCTTTATACATCTAGTACACAGCTGAAATGGAACTGTAAAAACCTGTAAGCAGTGAGCTCCCCCTAGTGGTGGCTGCTAAGTAAAACGCTAAGAATTTGCAGCAGGAAATGTTATAAGCAGATCATAGACCCCGAAATAGTCATGTTTCCCGCTGGTAGATTAGGTAAGTCGGTCTAGACAACCCTCTGATTATACTGTAATGAAAGTTTCCAAATGTCCTAGGAGTTTTGTTACAATGTATCAGTCTGGATTCCGAGCTGTATACAATGATAAATGAAATGAAATCTCGAATATATGAGAAAACTGCAAAACATTTTATTCCATCTATATAAGATTGAAAAAAAAAATCGCTTTCAGGCAGCATAGATTTTTTTCTGTTTGCGGAGTTCCCCTTTAAGGGTCACTCAGGACCAAAAAGTTTAATTTTCAAGAGCAACTTTTTAAAATTTTTCCCATTTAAAATCTTTATACTCGATCTGCGTCCCGATTCTCCAGAAATGACTAAAAGGGACGTCATTGAAAGAATCCGTGATGCTAAACTCTTATTCTTTAGTTGGTCAGTCGGCCCCCCGGGGACCCCCTGCCGCCGGCGCCCGGTTTAAAGTGAGACAGAAATAAAACCTGTTGTCATGGCAACTTCATAACTCAGCAGGTATCTGCTATCTCAGATGGAAAAGGTTTGCGTTTCATTCGATTTTTGCTTCTCTGAAACAAAATGTGTTCACTTCAATTTGTTTTATGAAATTGATAAACTGTAAAAAATAAATATATATATTAAAAATATATAAAAATCAGCAAATTAGAAAAAGTCCTCGCACACCATGAGATTCTGCAGCTAACAAATGTGACCTACTGCAGCTAGAAGAGAGGGGACCCCCATAGCAAAATCATGGGTATCGCATTATGTTATCCTGGTTTTCCCACCCAGGATAGAAGAGTCGCCCTCCCCCGAGTCCTGCACAGTATCAAAGGGGATAAAATCCACATAGAATGGCCCTCCTGTCTACACGGACCCCCAAGTATCTGTACGGTCCACCTCCCCATAGATTGTAAGCTCATATGGGTACAGATACTCCCTTATGTTTATGTATTATCTAAATGGAGCATCTCACCCCCTGGTGGTCATCATTGGCGTTGCAGTTTTTCTCAAATGACACTGAGAGCCAGACTCCAAGCTACAGTACATTTTGGGCGTCAGAGGTTTGTGTATCCAACGAATTTATACGATACAATTGTGAAATTATAACTTCCAGCAGAGGAACAGTAAAATCAGAATGGCCCCTGGTACAGACTGGTTCATGCAGTTATTATTGATCTAGAAATAAAGACTGTGCAATGTGAATGGGTTAATTCACAAACTATAGAAGTAAACTAACTGCAGTGATCATCATGGAGGACAGAGGACAAGGCAAGCAACTGAAGGAGCAGTTTCTAAAAACATTATATGAATTATTCTATATAAGATAAGTAAAGTAATGTATGTACAGAGTGACTCTACCAGTAGAATAGTGAGCGCAGCTCTGGAGTATAATACAGGTTGTAACTCAGGATCAGTAATGTAATGTATGTATGTGGCACCCCAGGGGTCTGGTTGCCACAGTTGTAGAAATACCATGTCTGAGAGCGAGCATGGGTTTTCCTGGCCAGGAGCACTATTGCATGCAACGCCTCCTGCCCCAGTCCAGGGAGGGGAGGAACCTGCCCTTTATAAACTGGATCTGGGGCGGGGTTAGCAGAGAAGTTAGTTCCAGAGGAAGGGACAGAGGAGCAGCAAGGAGCTCTGTAGGAGCCAGGAGCTGAAGACCAGGGATTGGAGCTGATAGAGCTCATACTGGCAGAAGACGCAGAGAACCAGACACCGGAGTCCGAGGCTGTGGGGATGTTCACATCCTGCAGCAGAAACCACCGAGCAGGGGATTTCAGGTCCTCTGGCCGTAGAAAGCCCGGAGTCTCAGTCACACGCAAGGGACCGGCACCGCCATCGAGGAGCAGAAGGAACTAAAGGCCCCAAGTCACCAGCCATACGGGTGAGCACCACACGGTACACTCAGGGACGTGGGCTACTACACGACTACAGCAGGGTAGCCAGGAAGAGTGCAGTCAGACGGGAAGGCCTACACCTCCACCTGGCCAGGGGGACTCTTGTTCGCTCACAGACTGACCAGGCCTCTAATGTTAGCCAGTACTCCCGGCAGGGCCTTCTTCATTACCAACAGTAAAGACCCTGAACTGCACTGCATGGACTCTGAGTCATTTCTGCTGCGCCCGTGCATCACAACCCTCACCATCTGCACTCTTTGCCCTGAGGCTATACTCCTTCCGTGGGGAGTTATACTACCCTCTGCTGCGCACCCAACATCAGCCTCAGCGGCCTGCCCTGCAGCGGCGGTTCTCAGTGACCGCAATCCACGGGTGGCGTAGTTGGACATTTAAACATTAAAAACCAAATAAACAGATCCGCCACTGGTTTGACCACCCTGAGCCACGGGACCGGGTCGCCGCCACGGAGACTACAAACCCCCAGCATTACACAGAGACCCGGCTCCGGGTATTCCCCCACACACGGCCCAGGGGGTGTGTCAACTTTGGCGTAGTCGGCAGTATTTCGTGCCCGCAACCACTGGGTACTGCGTGCCTGAAGAAAGACTGTGATACTTACCGTGGTGAAGTTTCCCGCCATCCGCAGCCATTTTCCCGCCATCCGCAGCCATTTTCCCGCCATTGGGCGCCATTTTCGGGACGCCATGCGGGAAGAAGAAGGGCGTGGACGCCAAAAGCTCCCGAGAGCTGAAGCCCCGCCTTACGTACTGACGCTGCGCAAGGTCCTGGAAGGAGCCCAGCGGACGCCGACGTCACCAACGTGCGACGCAAGGTCCTCGACCCCGACGATCGTCTGCGGAGCCGCGGCCTACGGAGAGGAAGCAACGGAAGGTAGGCCACGGTTAACTAGGGGGGAGGAAGACACCAGGAATGGAGGGAGCTCCCACCGCCAGCGCTGCTGCTGCCGCAGTGATGCCGTTCACGATGCCGTATATCCCGGAGTGGCATGGTTACCCCAGTACTCAGGGGAGTCGCATACCCTGAGCGACTTTAAAGAAAGACTGTATAGCCTATTCAAAGTATACCCCCTGTCCGAGGAACAAAAAATGAGCATCCTGATAGGCCAGTTAATCGGAGCAGCCCAAAGAGAAGTGAAGTCCTGGTCAGCCAGGGAAAAGGGGACTGTAAAGGAAATACTGGCCCGTCTAAAGGACACTTTTGATACCCGCACCTCAGCAGAGATCAAACTAAAATTTTATGGATGCAAACAGCGGGCACAAGACAGTATACGGGACTATGCTTTGAATTTGTAGGAGGCCCTGAGAGCCATTAAGCAGGCAGACCCTGACAGCGTGCGGAATGAGGATAAGCTGTTGACTGAACAATTCATTGAGGGCCTACAGTCCAGCGCCCACCGAACCCAGTTGCGTGTAATGGCCTTGCAGAACCCTGATTTGGACTTTGCGTAGTTTAATGACAGGGCCATCCGGGTGCTCCGAGAACCGGCACCAGGTGGCGCTGTAACCCACAGGCGCCCTGCTATCACCTATCACCAGGTCGCGGCGCCCTTGTCTGCAGAGCCTGTGGGAGCTGATGCACAGGTTTTGGACAAAGCCCCGGCTGCAGACCTGTACCATCAGGTCCAAGAGCTGACCAAAAGTGTTGCCGCGCTAACCAGAACTGTGCAGTCTTTACAGGTGTCCGCTCCAGGAAAGATCCAGCTGGCTTCCAGTCCGGAGGACGTCCCTTGGCGCCGACAGAGGAGGATTCCATCGTCCAGAGGAAGGCAAAGCGACCGCTATGACCAGGACGGACAACCCATCTGCCGCTGCTGCAACCAATCAGGACATATGGCAAGGTACTATCATTTAAACGGGCCCAACCTGGGGCAGAGGGCCGGCCCCCCTAAGGCATAAGACCATCAGGCCCATCGAGCTGGCGTGATAAGTACGTAGGGGGACGACCGGTCTTGGCTGTGGTGCTGGATGGCATTCCTATGAGTGCACTACTGGACACCGGGTCACAGGTAACCACCATCCCCTATGTGCTTTTTAAGCGGTACTGGAATGACTCAGATATTACCCGCTACCCAGATGACGATTTGAGCATCATCGCAAGCAATGGTCAGCCCGTGCCGCAGGTGGGATTCAAGGAGGTGACCATCAAAATTGGTAAAGTTGAACTGCCAGCGCAAGGACTGATTATTGTGGACATTGACCGTCGTGAAAGCCACCCTAAGATAACCTTGGGTACTAATGTTATTGAAAATTGTCTTGCAGAGATAATTGTCATATTACAGCAGGTTGCGGTGAACGCCAGCTCCAGCCAGCAGCGTGTCCTACAAAAAGAGATCAGAGCCCTGATGAAAAGGCAACAGGTAGAACTGTCTGGTGGTGAGATTGGTAGTGTTAGGATGAGTGACCCGTTCCCTATCGCCATGCCCCCAAAAAGTGAGATGATGATCTGGTGCCAGACTGCAATCGGGTTAAGAGGAAGGGACTACCAAGCCATGGTAGAACCCGTCTACTCAGACAGTAGGCCCACCATTTTGACAGCACGGGGGGTGGTCAATGTACGCCATGGGAGGGTACCCGTCCGCATCCTAAACATTGGGGAAAGAGAAGTATACCTGCCCCGGTATGCCACTCTAGCCAAATTGTTCACCGTTAACCAAAACTCTGTAAAGGCCGTGGAACCCTTGCCTCCATCTCAACCAGAGGAGGGTAACGGCTCCAAGAAACAAATGGAGGACTGGTGTCAGAAGCTGCATGTGGGCACCGACTCCACTCCCTCACACCAAAAACAGGGAGTCTACCGGATGGTGCAGGAGTACGAAAGAGTCTTTAGCAAATACCCGCTAGACTTTGGGCAAGTAAAGGGGGTAGAACACCACATCCCCACAGGAGACCATCCACCCATAAAGGAAAGATACCGACCTGTACCCCCTGCACACTATCAGAATGCCAAGGGTATGTTGCGAGAAATGAAGGAGGCTGGGGTAATCAGGGACAGCTGTAGCCCCTGGGCAGCTCCACTAGTTCTTGTGAAAAAGAAAGATGGCACCATGAGAATGTGTGTAGATTACAGAAAGGTCAACCGTATCACACACAAAGATGCGTACCCGTTACCTAGGATAGAGGAATCTTTAGCTGCATTAAAGTCTGCTAACTTCTTCTCCACTTTGGATCTTACTAGCGGGTACTGGCAGGTTCCTGTAGCAGAGGCAGACAAGGAGAAGACCGCGTTCACCACCCCGATGGGTCTCAGCGAATTCAACTGTATGCTGTTCGGGCTCTGCAACGCACCAGGAACCTTCCAGCGGTTGATGGAGTGCTGCTTGGGGCACAGGAATTTCGAGATGGTCCTACTATACCTGGACGATGTCATCGTGTATTCCAAAACATATGAGGACAATCTGAAACACCTGGCAGAGGTGTTTGACGCCCTGGCAGGCTACGGCCTAAAGGTGAAACCCGCCAAGTGTCATCTACTGAAACCAAAGGTACAGTACCTGGGACACGTGGTGAGTGCTGACGGAGTAGCTCCAGACCCTGATAAGATCACAGTGATTAAGGACTGGCCAAGACCCTCCAGCATAAAGGAAGTGCGGCAGTTCCTCGGGTTGGTAGGCTACTACCGAAGATTCATCTCTGGGTTCACCAAAATGGCAGCCCCTATGCAAGACCTCCTGTTAGGTCAGTGAAAGACCAAGAATCAGAAGCCGCCCTTCAGGTGGGACAAGCTGGAAGAGGAGTCTTTCCGCCAGCTGAAGATGGCCCTCACGGGGGATGAAATCCTGACGTACCCTGATTACGGCCAGCCTTTTATTCTCCACACGGACGCGAGCAACACCGGGCTAGGGGCGGTGCTGTCCCAGATCCAACAGGGCAGAGAATGGGTAATCACTTACGCCAGCCGAAAACTACGGCCCACAGAGAGAAACCCTGAGAATTATAGCTCCTTCAAGCTAGAGTTCCTGGCAGTGGTGTGGGCAGTGACGGAACGTTTCAAACATTACCTTGCCTCTGCCAAGTTCACTGTGTACACAGACAACAACCCGTTGACACACCTGGACACTGCAAGACTTGGTGCCCTGGAGCAAAGATGGATGGCCCGGCTGTCCAACTTTGAGTTTACCATCAAAAACCGGGCGGGACGCACAAATGCCAACGCAGACGCCTGTCCAGGATGCCGAACTTGCCGGACGGAGGGGAAGAACTGGAAGAGATTGAACTCCCTGTGTTCCACCGTCATGGGATTACCCAGTATTCCCACTGTGTAAGGGACAAGCACTCTGCCACGTTCAATCCCTTACCCCACTACAGCTTGGCGGAGACGCAAGACAGTGACCCAGCCGTCCACCTGGTAAAAGAGATGCTGACACAGGCTGATGCCCGCTTTGACCCAGATGCTCCGGAAGAGACCAAACAGCTGTGGAAGGAGAAGAGTAAACTGTTTCTCTACAAGGGGAAGCTGTGCCGGAGAATTGTCAACTCCCGGACACATGAGCTGACCTGGCAGGTAGTGGTCCCGAGACGAGACGCGGCTATGGTCCTGGAGGCATACCACGACGGAGCAGGGCACTTTGGATGGAAGAAGTTGGAGTTCCTGTTGCGTGAATGGTTCTTCTGGGTAGGCATGAGAGGGGCCATTGAGAGATGGTGCAGAGACTGCGGCCCATGCAACCTGAGAAGAAAGGACCGTGCCAGCCAGAAGACCCCCATGCAGCCCATCATCACCAAGCAGCCACTAGAATTGGTAGCCCTGGACCATGTGAAGCTGGCTCCAAGTAGGTCCGGGTACGTTTACGCCCTCACCATCGTAGACCACTACTCCCGGTTCCTGGTGGTGGTCCCTGTCAAGGACTTGACAGCTCAGACAGCAGCTAGAGCCTTCCAGCAGCACTTCTGCCATCCACACGGGTATCCGGAGCAAGTGTTGACTGACCAAGGTCCAGCCTTCGAAGCAGAGGTCTTCCAGGAGTTCTGCAACCTCTATGTCTGCAAGACGATAAGGACAACGCCCTATCACCCCCAAACCAACGGATTGTGCGAGAAGATGAACCAGGTTGTGATAGACTTGCTAAAAACGTTGCCCGTGGAAGAACGCAGTCTGTGGCCTGAAAAACTGCCTGATCTGGTGGACTTGTATAACCACATCCCAGTAAATTCCACCAACTGCACCCCGGCTTACCTAATGAGAGCAAGACCTGGTAAACTGCCTATTGACCTGGATATGGGAGTCCTGACACCCGAGGACTGGGATACAGAATGGCAGCAGCAGTACCGGAAAGTGCAGGAGAGTGTTGAGAGAAGTCTGTCTCAAGCAAGAGAAAGGCAAGAGAGGACTTACAACCAGCATGCTCCCGCTGTTCCCCTGGCACCTGGAGAGCAGGTCTTGAAAAGGAAGAGGCGGCTCCATAAGTTGGATGACCAGTGGGAGAAAGACCCGTACACAGTACTGCCCTCAAGTCATGAAAATCCAAAAGTATGTATTATCAGTAAGGATGGAGGAGAGACCACAGCCACTGTCTCCAGAGACCACCTGAAGAAGTGTCCCGAGCAGCTGCAAAGCACTGATGAAGACCAAGATAGCCCTCAACCCGCAGAGGAAAGGGAAGAAATGGTCAGTACAGTACTCGGAGAATTTCCTCGGTCCTGGACACAAATTAACAACGCTACTGTGGTACCCGTCCTTACCTTTCTCCAGCCAGCCCCTCAAGGGCCTACAGAAGAGCAAGTAGTGTTGGAAGAGCAACCGGCCCCGGAGGCAGAAGATTCCATACCAGCAGCCCAGGAGAATCAACCCTCTGCTAGTAGTGAGCCTGCCGTGCCCGTGGTAAGCCAAAGAGTATGCAGAAAGCTGCCCAACCTACCCGTAACATCTCCAAACACCTGTAGTGCAGACACTAGCGAGCCCACTACACAAGGGGTGGAAACAGGGGACCCAGAAAGAACACCACCAGATAGTGTGTTACGTAGGTCCACCAGGAGCACTAGAGGTCAGAAGCCCGCTCGCTGGAGAATCTAGAAGAAAAAAAAATGATATATACCTGTAAATTGCAAATGTTGAAATGTTTTATGTTGTTGCATGAATAATAATTGTGTTTTCTCAAGTTACCCGACAGGGTCTATGGACTGACAGGTTATGGACAATGAATAACCGGAACTGTACCTTGCAAATAGTTGCACCTGTTAAGTGCCCCTTTTCTGCCAGACCACAGAACAGGTGGCTGAAGACGTGGTCCAACGCCGGATCATCAATGCCCTGTAGCCACCCCAGGGCCTACGTGGAGGGGTTGGGACGGGTCCCTCAAAATACATCGTGGGTGACATGGACACCTGGCTACGGAAGCGCCGTGACCTATAAAAACTGAACTCTTTGTACATATGTTGATGTGTTATTGCTTATACCCTGTTATATATGGTTTTCATAAAATGTGTTTAGTCGTGGAGTACTAAAATTTACCAGGGGGGAATGTGGCACCCCAGGGGTCTGGTTGCCACAGTGGTAGAAATACCATGTCTGAGAGCGAGCATGGGTTTTCCTGGGCAGGAGCACTATTGCATGCCATGCCTCCTGCCCCAGTCCAGGGAGGGGAGGAACCTGCCCTTTATAAACTGGATCTGAGGCGGGGTTAGCAGAGAAGTTAGTTCCAGAGGAAGGGACAGAGGAGCAGCAAGGAGCTCTGTAGGAGCCAGGAGCTGAAGACCAGGGATTGGAGCTGATAGAGCTCATACTGGCAGAAGACGCAGAGAACCAGACACCGGAGTCCGAGGCTGTGGGGATGTTCACATCCTGCAGCAGAAACCACCGAGCAGGGGATTTCAGGTCCTCTGGCCGTAGAAAGCCCGGAGTCTCAGTCACACGCAAGGGACCGGCACCGCCATCGAGGAGCAGAAGGAACTAAAGGCCCCAAGTCACCAGCCATACGGGTGAGCACCACACGGTACACTCAGGGACGTGGGCTACTACACGACTACAGCAGGGTAGCCAGGAAGAGTGCAGTCAGACGGGAAGGCCTACACCTCCACCTGGCCAGGGGGACTCTTGTTCGCTCACAGACTGACCAGGCCTCTAATGTTAGCCAGTACTCCCGGCAGGGCCTTCTTCATTACCAACAGTAAAGACCCTGAACTGCACTGCATGGACTCTGAGTCATTTCTGCTGCGCCCGTGCATCACAACCCTCACCATCTGCACTCTTTGCCCTGAGGCTATACTCCTTCCGTGGGGAGTTATACTACCCTCTGCTGCGCACCCAACATCAGCCTCAGCGGTCTGCCCTGCAGCGGCGGTTCTCAGTGACCGCAATCCACGGGTGGCGTAGTCGGACATTTAAACATTAAAAACCAAATAAACAGATCCGCCACTGGTTTGACCACCCTGAGCCACGGGACCGGGTCGCCGCCATGGAGGCTACAAACCCCCAGCATTACACAGAGACCCGGCTCCGGGTATTCCCCCACACACGGCCCAGGGGGTGCGTCATGTACACAGTGACTGCACCAGCAGAATAGTGAGTGCAGCTCTGGAGTATAATACAGGATGTAACTCTGGATCAGTAATGTAATGTATGTACACAGTGACTGCACCAGCAGAATAGTGAGTGCAGCTCTGGGGTATAATATAGTATGTAACTCAATATCAGTAATGTAATGTATGTACACAGTGACTGCACCAGCAGAATAGTGAGTGCAGCTCTGGGATATAATATAGGATGTAACTCAATATCAGTAATGTAATGTATGTACACACTGACTGCACCAGCAGAATAGTGAGTGCAGCTCTGGAGTATAATACAGGATGTAACTCAGGATCAGAAATGTAATGTATGTACACAGTGACTGCACCAGAAGAATAGTGAGTGCAGCTCTGGGGTATAATATAGGATGTAACTCAATATCAGTAATGTAATGTATGTACAGAGTGACTGCACCAGCAGAATAGTGAGTGCAGCTCTGGAGTATAATACAGGATGTAACTCAGGATCAGAAATGTAATGTATGTACAGAGTGACTGCACCAGCAGAATAGTGAGTGCAGCTCTGGAGTATAATACAGGATGTAACTCAGGATCAGTACAGGATCAGTGATGTAATGTATGTACACAGTGACTGCACCAGCAGAATAGTGAGTGCAGCTCTGGAGTATAATACAGGATGTAACTCAGGATCAGTAATGTAATGTATGTACACAGTGACTACCATAGGCGGATTATAATGAGGGCAATCTGGGCTACCGCCTGGGGCTCCAGGGGACCCGGGGGTCAATGGCCTCATTATAATATGTGCGGCGCCGCAGCACATACCGGCAGTCAGAGGCAGGGGTCCCCCGGCCCGCTCCCCCTCAGCAGCGGCGCACGGCCGCTACTTCTTCTTCAGCCGGGCCAGCACTGCACCTGTTAACTTCCCTGTGTGCTGGCCCGGCCGCGTCACAGCTAGGAGGCATGGCCCTGTGCGCAGCCGTGTCTTCTAGTGTGACGTCACGCAGTGCGCGCTGCACTGCTGCACCGGAGAGGAACTGGAGGACTGGAGCCGAGACGGGGGATGGTGAGTGTGTGTGTGTGAGAGTGTGTGTGAGTGTGTGTGTGTGTGTGTGTGTGTGCGTGTGTGTGTGCAGATATCATTGTGTGATGTCTGTTTATATGTATTTTTGTGTTTCAAATGTGTTTATGCGTGTATGTATATATCTGTATGTTTGTGTGTGTGCTTGACTGCGTGCGGCCTCCTGCTGTGTATAGATGGCTACGTACGGCTTCCCGCTGTATATAGATGGCGCCGAGTGGCCTCCTGGTGTGTATAGATGGCTACGTGCGGCCTCCCGCTGTGTATAGATGGCTACGTGCGGCATCCTGCTGTGTATAGATGGCTACGTGCGGCATCCTGCTGTGTATAGATGGCTACGTGCGGCCTTCTGCTGTGTATAGATGGCTACGTGCAGCATCCCGCTGTGTATAGATGGCTACGTGCAGCATCCCGCTGTGTATAGATGGCTACGTGCGGCCTCCCGCTGTGTATAGATGGCTACGTGCGGCCTCCCGCTGTGTATAGATGGCTACGTGCGGCCTCCCGCTGTGTATAGATGGCTACGTGCGGCCTCCCGCTGTGTATAGATGGCTACGTGCGGCCTCCCGCTGTGTATAGATGGCTACGTGCGGCCTCCCGCTGTGTATAGATGGCTACGTGCGGCCTCCCGCTGTGTATAGATGGCTACGTGCGGCATCATGCTGTGTATAGATGGCTACGTGCGGCCTCCTGCTGTGTATAGATGGCTACGTGCAGCATCCCGCTGTGTATAGATGGCTACGTGCAGCATCCCGCTGTGTATAGATGGCTATGTGCGGCCTCCCGCTGTGTATAGATGGCTACGTGCGGCCTCCCGCTGTGTATAGATGGCTACGTGCGGCCTCCCGCTGTGTATAGATGGCTACGTGCAGCATCCTACTGTGTATAGATGGCGCTGTGTGGCCTCCCGCTGTGTATAGATGGCTACGTGCAGCATCCCGCTGTGTATAGATGGCTATGTGCGGCCTCCCGCTGTGTATAGATGGCTACGTGCGGCCTCCCGCTGTGTATAGATGGCTACGTGCAGCATCCTACTGTGTATAGATGGCTACGTGTGGCCTCCTGCTGTGTATAGATGGCTACGTGTGGCCTCCTGCTGTGTATAGATGGCTACGTGTGCTCAATATTAAGTCATACGATTAATGTAAGGCTATGTGCCCACGATGCAGAAATGCTCCGGATTTTTTTTTGAGCGTTTCTGCATCTCCCTGGCAGAAAAAACGCATGCGGATTGTACATGCGGATTGTACATGCGGATTGTACATGCGTTTTTCCTGCCAGGGACATGCGGTTGTGAAGCGTTCTTCACATGGATTTCCGCATGCGGGTTGTCAAGCGCTTTCCAAGCGATTTTAGCATCACTTGGAAAAGTACTTGACAACTTGGTCACACTATATAAATCCATGCAACCGGCATGGATTTATATAGTGTGACCGTAAAAGAATGGTAAAAAATAAAAACTAAATATATACTTACCTTCTGATGGCCTGCCGACGTCAGCGGTCGCGTGACCCGTCATAATGACTAAATGACGTCACGGCAGGTCCTTTTCAGACCATCGCGAGCTGCTGGCAAGCCAGGACGCATCGGATAAAGACACCGGGGGCCATCAGAAGGTGAGTATAATGTATATTTTTTATTTTATTCTTTTTTTTACAGGTACTATGGTACCCGGGTCCGGAGGAGAGTCTCCTCTTCTCCATCTGCACATTGAAACGCATGGATTCTGCATGTACAGATGCAGTGATGCGGATTCTATGCGTTCCAATGCAAGTCAATGGCGGAGAAATCGCCGAGCTTCTGCAAAATAATTGGTAGTGCTTCGGATTTTTCTGCAATGATAACCCCAGCGGAAATTTCCGCAGCATGTGCACAGCACAAGCGGATTATCATTGGGGAACATGGCAGACCTTCTACCAAGCGTTTTTTAAGCGCTTCTGCAGCGGAATTGCCGCTTAAAACGCATAGTGGGCACACAGCCTAAAAAAAATATTATAATTAATATTGTGCCAAATTAATTTCACGTGAACTATCACATGATCTATCACAGGGGATCATGTGACATGTGATACATCAGGTGTGTGTGTGTGTGTGGGGGGGGGGGGGGGGCGCCTTCTAAACTGCCAGGGGCCCTTGCTTCTCTTAATGCACCCCTGGTGAGTACAGCTCTGGAGTATAGTACAGGATGTAACTCAGGATCAGTAATGTAATGTATGTACACAGTGACTGCTCCAGCAGAATAGTGAGTGCAGCTCTGGAGTATAATACAGGATGTAACTCAGGATCAGTAATATAATGTATGTACACAGTGACTGCACCAGCAGAATAGTGAGTACAGCTCTGGAGTATAGTACAGGATGTAACTCAGGATCAGTAATGTAATGTATGTACACAGTGACTGCTCCAGCAGAATAGTGAGTGCAGCTCTGGAGTATAATACAGGATGTAACTCAGGATCAGTAATATAATGTATGTACACAGTGACTGCACCAGCAGAATAGTGAGTACAGCTCTGGAGTATAATACAGGATGTAACTCAGGATCAGTAATGTAATGTATGTACACAGTGACTACACCAGCAGAATAGTGAGTGCAGCTCTGGAGTATAATACAGGATGTAATTCAGCATCAGTAATGTAATGTATGTACACAGTGACTGCACTAGCAGAATAGTGAGTGCAGCTCTGGAGTATAATACAGGATGTAATTCAGCATCAGTAATGTAATGTATGTACACAGTGACTACACCAGCAGAATAGTGAGTGCAGCTCTGGAGTATAATACAGGATGTAATTCAGCATCAGTAATGTAATGTATGTACACAGTGACTGCACCAGCAGAATAGTGAGTACAGCTCTGGAGTATAATACAGGATGTAACTCAGGATCAGTAATGTAATGTATGCACACAGTGACTGCACCAGCAGAATAGTGAGCGCAGCTCTGGAGTATAATACAGGAGGTAATTCAGGATCAGTAATGTAATGTATGTACACAGTGACTACACCAGCAGAATAGTGAGTACAGCTCTGGAGTATAATACAGGATGCAACTCAGGATCAGTAATGTAATGTATGTACACAGTTACTACACCAGCAGAATAGTGAGTACAGCTCTGGAGTATAATACAGGATGCAACTCAGGATCAGTATTGTAATGTATGTACACAGTGACTGCACCAGCAGAATAGTGAGTGCAGCTCTGGAGTATAATACAGGATGTAACTCAGGATCAGTAATGTAATGTATGTACACAGTTACTACACCAGCAGAATAGTGAGTGCAGCTCTGGAATATAATACAGGATGTAATTCAGCATCAGTAATGTAATGTATGTACACAGTGACTGCACCAGCAGAATAGTGAGTGCAGCTCTGGAATATAATACAGGATGCAATTCAGCATCAGTAATGTAATGTATGTACACAGTGACTACACCAGCAGAATAGTGAGTGCAGCTCTGGAGTATAATACAGGATGTAATTCAGCATCAGTAATGTAATGTATGTACACAGTGACTACACCAGCAGAATAGTGAGTACAGCTCTTGAGTATAATACAGGGTGTAACTCAGGATTAGAGATGAGCGTTGTTCTACTCGAACTGTTCGCCAATCTCAAATTCGAGCTGTTTTGAGGGGTGTTCGAGCCGTTCGGCGAACACGAACAATTTGAGAAAAATTCGGCTGTTCGAGGTTATGTTCGATAACTGTTCGTGCACCAAAATCATAACTGGATTTTTTCTCAGTAATGCTGATAATTAATGTTAATACGCAGTTTGAGTGTACAGCGGGGTGGGGGGAGGGGCAGGGGATGGATCTCTGCAGGAACAATGAAGATCTCCATTTTTTTTTCTCTTTCCCGCATTTGCAGTGGGGAGGTGCAATCTGTCAGCCTATCAGCAGCGCACACACGGAGCGAAGTGCTTTTTTTCACACAAGCAAGGGCATGTGTGATTGGCAGTGTATGTCACATGTCCTTGCCCTATAAGACCAAGCCATTTTCCCCGTCGCCACCATTTTCTCACTGCTGCAGCTGCGTGTTAGACGGCACCGCTGTTGCTGTGTGCGCTATACCTTGTTAATTTCAAGCCAATTTTCTCACAAATCTACAGATAGCTTGGGAGTAGGGAATAGTTGTGATTGCAGTCCTTTTAAGGACTAGGTTACAGCATTTCCTACGACTTTTATCAGGCAGGTCTGTGCTCTTAAATAGATAGATTGTGGGAGTAAAGACTAATTGTAATTGCAGTCCTTTTCAGGACTAGGTTACATCAGTTCCTATCAGTTTTTGCCAGGCAGGTCTGTGCCAGTGCTGTGCAAGTTTTTTTCACAGCATTTGGCTGAATCTAGCAAAGCTAATCCTTTTTGGCCTATTGCAGAGTGTGTTAGTCAGTGGAGTAGCCTATCTGTGTTGCAAGATATACCACCTGTGTATAGAACACCAATTTTTTTACTGCACCTAGTGAAGTAAAATCTTTTGGGCATAGCATCATTCTATTAGTCCATCTATACTGACCTCCATCAGGCTGCAAATTAAAAATAATTTTTATCTGCATCTACCTCTGAAAAAATATTTGGCCTTCTAGCAGTGTGTGGGACTTTCTCTATTAGTCCATCTATACTGACCTCCATCAGGTTGCAAATTAAAAATAATTTTTATCTGCATCTACCTCTGAAAAAATATTTGGCCTTCTAGCAGTGTGTGGGACTTTCTCTATTAGTCCATCTATACTGACCTCCATCAGGTTGCAAATTAAAAATAATTTTTTGTCTGCATCTAGCTCTGAAAAAATATTTTGCCTTCTAGCAGTGTGTGGGACTTTCTCTATTAGTCCATCTATACTGACCTCCATCAGGTTGTAAACTGAATATATTTTTTTCTGCATCTACCTCTGAAAAAATATTGGGCTTCTAGCTGTGTGTGGGACTTGTTCTATTAGTCCATCTATACAGACCTCCATCAGGTTGCAAATTGAATATAATTTTTTTCTGCATCTAACCCAGCCAATAGTTTTGGCCTAATACCACAGTTTGGCCACTCAGCTCTGCTCGGTTCCCATCCATTGTTTTTTTGTGCAAACAACTCCAGAGTTGTGAATTAGTTAACCACCAAAATGAGTGGAAAAAGGCCTGCTGCTGGTGGAAAGGGGAATAGGCGTGTTGGGAAGGGGAAAAAAGGTTGTGTCCGTGGGGTAGGTGTTAAAGCAACAGTAACATCTGCAGAAGAAAGACCATCTTCCAGCCAAACTAAAATGTCTACTTCTTTTAGCGGACAATGTGATAAGATCCCTTTCTTACGGCCACGCCAATCGCTACAAATTCCAGATGAGGCACAAAAACAGCAGGTGCTTCAACGGATATCAAGTGCTCCTTTAAGTGGGCTCTCCTCCACATCAACTTCAACATCACAAATACTCCAGTCCTCAAAGGTGTCACCCCAATCGCACTTGCTTCCTCACAGCTCCCAAATCTCCAGCTGCCCGTCTGAGTATGAGGTAGAACAGATGGTTGAGTCTGCAGAGCTGTTTACTCATACTATAGCCTGGGAATCAGAGGTCGACTCCAGCGCTTCTGTGAATCCAGACGAGGAAATGATCTGCACTGATGCCCAGAATCTTTATGAGTCGGATCCAGGACCAGACGCAGAAGGTTCTGACCATAATGTAGACCCTCATTCCCAAACTGTAACTCCTGTTGGTGGAGACAATGAGGAAGACGATGATAAGACTCAAATACCTGATTGGAGCGACAACTTTAGTTTTTTGTCAGGGCAGGAACAGGTTGGCTCTGAGGACGACGGGTGTGATAACGCACAGGGTGATGATGATGAGGTTGGAGATCCCACTTACTGTCAACCCACAGTCAGCCAAGAGATGAGGTCAGCAGAGGAGGTGGAGGAAGATGCTAGTGACGACGAGGTCAGGTTGCGCCTTCCTGGACAGAGACGTAGTACTGGAAGCACGTCAACAACTGCATCCCCAAACACAACTCTGCCTCTCACCACAAGTCGTGGTGGCTCTTCAGGTCTCATGGGTGCTAAGCCATGCATAGCCTGGGCATTTTTTCAGATCGATAAAGATGACCCAACTCGTGTTATCTGTAACATTTGTCAGCAAAAGCTAAGTAGAGGCCAAAAAATACAGTTTGAGTACTTTATGCATGAACCGGCACATGGACATGAAGCATAAGTTGCAGTGGGAAGCTCAGTGTGCTACAATGCGGCCTAGCCGGCCGGGCCATCCACCGTCTGCCATATCTTGTGCATCCGCGGCCTCTTCATCCTCTGTGACTGAGGGGACAGCAGTCACACCTGTTTTGGGGCGCAGACCTGCCACCTCTTTACCCGCAACAGCCAGCGTGATTGGCAGGTCATCATTTTCTTTGGAGGTGGTAACACCAGCTGGTGTTGAGCGCTGTCCGACATCGATAGCACCACCTTTGGATCAAGGCAACCTAACATGTCCGCCTGCATCTTCCTCACAGACCGGCAGTTTGCCGGGGACACCCTTATCAACCCCGTCTAAGCACAATAGCCAGCCCTCGGTCCCTCAGATGTGGACAAGTAAAAGACCATTTCCTCCTAGCCATGAGAAAGCTAAGAGGTTGAATTTCACCATCTGCAAGCTCTTGGCTACAGAAATGCTGCCTTTCCGCCTGGTGGACACAGAGGATTTTCGAGACCTTATGTCCGTCGCAGTGCCCCAGTACCAGATGCCCAGTCGGCACTACTTCTCAAAGAAAGGTGTGCCTGCGCTCCACCAGCATGTCGCACACAACATCACCGCTTCTTTGAGAAACTCTGTGTGTGACAGGGTGCATTTCACCACAGACACTTGGACGAGTAGGCATGGACAGGGGCGTTACATGTCGCTGACTGGGCACTGGGTAACTATGGTGACAGCAGGACAAGGGGCTGCTGTCCAAGTCTTGCCGTCCCCACGAGTTGTGCGTCAATCCTCTTTATGTCAAAGTTCCTCCACTGCTTCTGCCTCCTCAACCTCCTCTCGGTCCTCCACCTGCACCCAAAGCCTGTCTGGTCATGCCACAAGCTTTCTAACTGCGCAGAAGGGATCCTGCACACCTCCTTACTATGCTGGCAGTAGGGCTCAACGTCATCAGGCGGTTTTTACATTGAAATGTCTGGGAAATGTGAGTCACACAGCTGAGGAGTTGTGGTCAGCTCTGGAGAACCAATTTCATGAATGGTTGTCTCCACTGGACCTGAAACCAGGGAAGGCCGTGTGCGACAATGCTGCAAACCTGGGTGCGGCCCTTCGCCGGGGCAATGTCACACACGTGCCTTGTATGGCTCACGTGTTGAACCTGGTTGTCCAGCAATTTTTAGCCCACTATCCCAGACTAGATGGCCTTCTGCAGAGGGCACGGTCGCTGTGTGCTCACTTCCGCCGTTCGCATCCCACAGCTCAGCGACTTACATCTCTACAGAAGTCGTTGGGCCTGCCACTTCACCGGCTAAAATGCGATGTGCCTACCCGGTGGAATTCAACTCTGCACATGTTGCAGCGACTGTGGCAGCACCGACAAGCCCTGGTGCAATACGTTCTGACGTATAGCCTGGGCCAACGAGATTCAGAGGTGGGGCAAATCACGCTGGAGGAGTGGTCTCAGATCAGGGACCTATGCACCCTTCTGCACAGTTTTGAAATGGCGACGAAGATGTTTAGTGCTGACGATGCCATTATCAGCATGACTATTCCGGTGATTTACATGCTGGAGCACATGTTAAACAGAATTCGGAGTCAGGTGGTGGCACAAGAGGAGGTGGAGGAAGTAGAGGAGGAGGAGTTGTATGCGGAAGGGCTAACATCTGCAAGGTCCAGACGGTCGGCAGCACCAAGGCGGCAGGCATGTGAGGGTGGGGGAGATGGTTTTACCAGGGCGCATGGTAGCAGCCAAACTAGTGAGGAAGGTGCAGGAGCCCAGGAAGAAGTGGAGGACGAACTGATGGAAGACTCATCAGATGAGGGAGACCTTGATCACATTTCTGTTGTGCGAGGTTGGGGGGAGAGGACAGAGGAAGGAAGCATGATTGTTACCTCGCCACCAACACAACAGGGACTTGGTGCTCCTGGATGCGCAACACACATGAGTGCCTTCTTGCTGCACTACCTGCAACATGACCCTCGAATTGTGAGAATTAGAAATAATCCTGACTACTGGGTTGCCACACTGTTAGATCCCCGGTACAAAAGTAAATTTGCAGAAATTATTCCTGCCATAGAAAGGGATGCACGCATGCAGGAGTATCAGCAGAGACTGTTGCAGAATCTTACATGTGCTTTTCCACAAAATACCAGTGGTGCACGTAGTGAATCTCACAGTTCCAACTTGCCAACCGTGGGACCGTCAAGTGTTCAGCACTCAAACCGTAACAGAACCACAGTATCTGCTGGTAACATCAATTTTGCGGAATCATTTCACCACTTTTTTAGCCCATCCTTTGCAAGGCCACAGGAGACAAGAAGTCTGACACATAGTCAACGCCTAGAGACGATGGTACAGGAGTATCTCCAAGTAAACATTGAAGCCACGACTGTGTCACTGGACCCTTGCTCTTTTTGGGCTTCCAATCTGGATAAATGGCCGGAGCTAGCCACTTATGCCTTGGAGATCTTGTCATGCCCCGCAGCCAGCGTTCTGTCTGAACGTGTGTTCAGCGCTGCTGGTGGTGTGCTGACAGATAAGCGCACGCGGCTCTCCACTGATAATGTAGACAGACTCACGTTCATAAAGATGAACAAATCATGGATCCGAAACGACTTTTCTACCCCTGTGTCATCCTGGGGAGAGTAAAAGCTTGATGATTGGTTAAAATTACCCTACCAACCGTTTTAAGCTTTCAAATTACTAATCATGTTTATCTGTATCTTGGCTGGAAAATAATTTGGGCTTTGTAGCAGTGTGCAGCACTGATTCTATTAGGCCATCTATAATAAGCTCCACCAGATTTAAAATTACTAATCATGTTTATCTGTATCTTGACTGGAAAATAATTTGGGCTTTGTAGCAGTGTGCAGCACTGATCCTATTAGGCCATCTATACTAAAGCTTCACCAGATTTAAAATTAATAATAATTTTTAGCTGCATCTAGCCCGGAAAATAATTTTGGGGCTCCGAGATGCGCAAGACACATAAGTGCCTTCTTGCTGCACTACCTGCAGCATGACCCTCATATTGTCAGAATTCGAAGTAATCATGACTACTGGGTTGCCACACTCTTAGATCCCCCAAACTTTTCGATCAACCTTTTCATTTTAATAAAGACCAAAAAAATGGTCATTTTTGAAATTATAAGCATTAGCAGGTTGTTAGAAACTGAAATCAAACAGTTTTCAACTCAAAACTTTATTCTAGGTGATGTTACATTTTCACATAGGACCCCTTGTTCGAAAGGAGCTTCTGAACTCTCTCGTCCATTGAATTTGTCAGGTTTTGGATGGTTTCTGCTTCAATTGTTTTGCATGAGGACAGAATACCCTCCCAGAGCTGTTGCTTAGATGTGAACTGCCTCCCGCCATCATAGACACTCCTTTTAATGATGCTCCAAAGGTTCTGAATGGGGTAGAGGCCAGGGGAGCATGGGGGTCACACCATAAGTTTGTCCCCTTTTATGCCCATATCAGTCAGAGATGCAGATGTTTTATGTGCAGCATGAGATGGTGCATTATCATGCAGAAAAATGATCTTGCTGTGAAATACACGGTTCTTCTTCTTGAACCATGGCAGGAAGTGCTGTTTGAGAAAATCCACATACATTATGGAGTTCATCTTTAGCGCCTTCAGGGATCCTAAAGGGGCCGACAATCTCTCTCCCCATGATTCCAGCCCAAAACATTACTCCACCTCCTCCTTGTTGGCGCTGTAGCCGTGTTTGCGTGGGGTGTCCATCAACCAGCCATCCTCCACTCCATCCATCTGGACCATCGAGCGCTGCACGGCACTCATCCGTGAACAAAACAGTTTTGAAATCAGTCTTCATGTAATGTTTGGCCCACTGGAGCCGTTTCTGCTTGTGTGAAGTGGATAGAGGAGGTCGACAGGATGGCGTATGCACAGCTGCAAACCTCTGAAGGACCCTGCATCTTGTTGTTCGGGGGACGTTGGAGGCACAAGCAGCTTCAAAAACTTGTCTGCTGCTATGACAAGGCTTTTTTGCCGCTGCTCTTTCAACCTGACGTAATTGCCTGTAGGAAAGAGTCCTCAATTTGCCCTTATCAGCACGCACACGTGTGTACTGTGAATCAGCTACATACTTCTTGATTGCCAAGACACTTCATCCTGATCATCGCACAATGTTGATTGTAGTCATGCCTTGACCTAAACACTCCACAATTTGTTGCTTCTCAGCAGCCGACACATCCTTTTTCTTTCCCATTTTGGCAGAAAATGTAGGCTGCTTAATAATGTGAGACAGCCTTCTTAAGTAGTCTTGCCTTTCATTGGACACAGCTGCCAAACTAATTAGCACAGGTGTCTGCAATTGCTTACAGTGATATAAAGAGCCCTGACACACATCACCATCAATGAGTTTAACTGACAAACAAACAAATTCTTACCTTATCACTCCTAAACACTTTTTGCATAATAATTTGGAACGCAGTGTACATGTGCTTTTCCACAAAACACCAGTGGTTCACCTAGTGAATCTTACAGTTCTAACTTGCCAACCGTGGTCTGTATGGAGTTGTTCAATAAAGGGCCCAAAATTAAGATAACATAGATGGGAGAGGTCTCTATGAATAGGAATTCCTAAGTATTTGATACCCTGTGAGGGCCAGGCAAAGGGAAAGTTGGACTGGATGGAATCCTATATGGATTTGGGGAGGGAGACATCGAGGGCCTCAGACTTCGCTGCATTGATTTTAAAATTTGACCATGTAACAAAGTGATCTATTTCAGCCATAACAGCATGGATGGATATATGTGATTGAGTGATATATACTAGGACATCATCAGCAAATAGAGAGCACTTGTACTCGGTGCCTCCCACCTCAATCCACCTAATATTGGGGTTATGGCGAATTGATGAGAGCAGGTGCTCCGTCACTAGGATGTATAAGAGAGGGGACAGAGGACATCCCTGCCTTGTCCCATTGGTGATTGTGAAAGGTGATGAAAATGTTCTGACGCACCCCTTGGGCCTTGGGACACCCGGAGCCGGACCCTTTTTGGTGGATGCTGGTGGTTGTAGTCTTCGTGGCGGCGACCCGGTTCCGTGGCTCAGGGTGGTCAAACCAGTGGCGGAACTATTTATGTGGTTTTGATGTTTAAATGTCCGACTACGCCACCCGTGGATTGCGGTCAGAGTGAACCGCCGCTACAGGGCAGACCGCTGAGGCTGGTGTTGTGGGTGCAGCAGAGCGTAGCATAACTCCCCACGGGAGGAGTATAGCCTCAGGGCAGTGTATGCGGAGGATGGGGGTGATGGTGCAGGGCAGCAGCAGTAACGACACGGAGTCAGTGATGCAGTTCAGGGCCTTTACTCACAGTTCTTATTATCCAGACCACGTCTGCAGGTAACGGCTGCCCACGTCGTACTGTGCTCACCAGGTGAGGGGCTCAGACAACTCCCAGATAACTTTGGAGCGCTTCACAGGACCCCCTTTGTGTGTCCTTTGTCTGGCCTTTCTTACCAACACTTCTGTCCGGCTGCCTCGGGCCTCCTCTTGGTAAACTTGGCGCCAGTTTCCCTGACCCTATGTGGTGTCTTCCTAGCGGGTGTAGCGAGGGGCTGCGCCACATAAAATGTCAGAGCCTCCGGTTTCTAGCTGAGGGTCGTTTCCTGCCTCCACTAGTTCGGGGACCGGTCTCCCCCTTTGGCCTGACCCCTCCACGCAGGTGGATTCGGGCGTGCGGTGGCGACTCGCCCGTCCGCACCCCTGGGATCCCTTCATTCCTCGTTCCTGGAGCCTTCTCCGCTCCTCTTCCTTCCTTCTCCCTCTTGCAGGCGTGGGCCTCTGTTACTAGGCCCGCCTCCGGAGCAGAGCTCATGCAGAGCCCCTGCTCCCTGCCACTTCTGCTCAGACTTCTCTGCACTGAACTAAGATGGTGCCCACCTTTTATACTCCCTTCTCAATGCACCCAGGAACTGCTTCCTCCCTGCTCCTGCACTACAGGGTTTCCCTTCCTCAGTGTTCCCTCCCCCCACTCCAGCCAGGGACAGGGACTGTCGTGCCCATCTCAGGGGCATATTGGTCGCCCTGCCCCACGGCAATGTGGTGTAATGCATGCAGGTGTCGGGTCCTGATCCACACTCCATCCTTACCTGAGAGTGAGATATCACACCTCTGGGTGAGGTGCAATACGTCTGTAGCAACCGAGCCCTCAGGGTGCTACAGTTCCATTTATCTTCAGCCTAGGTGACGTATTGTGATACAGGGCCGTAATTTTGGCTATAAAAGGGTCCCCTAGACCCCTACCCCAAGCTTTTTAAGAGAATCATATATGGCGTGCCAGGAGACTCTATGGAATGCTTTCTCAGCATCCAACGAGAGTATCTACTTACAAATTTTTAACTGCATCTAGCCCAGGAAATACTTTGTGCCTAGTAGCAGTGTCTGCTAGTCAGCGGATTATCCCGGCTGTTAAGCAAGCTACACCACCTGTAGTTTGGACACTTAATTTTTTCAAAGGAAATGCTTCGGGACCACGGGATACTCAGTGAAGAGCATCAGGAGGCACCCCAAGGCATAGGGGCTGGGACTGGCAGTAGGATGCCTTGCGGTGGACAGCCGAGCTCGATCCTTATAAAAGCTTTTTAACTGCAGCAGCTTTAGTGGACGCTACTGGAGCTGGAATTACGCGGCTGCTGGCATGAGACTTGCCCTCCAATAGATCCTTGTAAATGGATTTAAAGTGTATTCATTCAAATTAGAGAGACAATTTAAATTAAAAAGCTTAGAGCTGCCTCCACTACAGGGGGGCTCGCTCGACCCACCAGCGGACAGGCACCAGTATTGGGAGAGGGGGGCTGGCCGTCAGGGTTCACCGCGGCTCTGGCACAAACCCGGCGACACGGAGGTGGCACGGGCAGGAGCGGACTGAACGTGTCGGCTTCTCACTTTTTGGATTTTAGAAGGGCATGACATGCCTATATCTGTGTCTCCCCCTCCTTTTACTCCTCCACCTCTTTTCTTTTCTCATGACTATATGTACTTGTCACTTTTCCATGTGTTAGTTGTGTCTTCTGAGCAGTTTGTCAGCTTTTGGACACCTTTGAAGGTGTTTTCTATGTGTTTCTATGTGTTTTTGTTTGCCTGCCATTGGTTTTAACGGTGTTCGAAGGTGTTCGACGAACAGTTCGACGAACAGTTCGGCGAACACACGGGTGTTCGACGAACCGAACCGAACTCGAACACTACGGGGGTGGCTCAACACTACTCAGGATCAGTAATGTAATGTATGTACACAGTGACTACACCAGCAGAATAGTGAGTGCAGCTCTGGAGTATAATACAGGATGTAATTCAGCATCAGTAATGTAATGTATGTACACAGTGACTACACCAGCAGAATAGTGAGTGCAGCTCAGGAGTATAATACAGGATGTAATTCAGCATCAGTAATGTAATGTATGTACACAGTGACTGCACCAGCAGAATAGTGAGTGCAACTCTGGAGTATAATACAAGATGTAATTCAGTATCAGTAATGTGCTTGTTCTCGCGAGTTTTCTGCTTATTTTTTCAAAAGAAAAAAGCTGCACTTTACAGCACCAGCAAAATGAATGAGATTTCTGAGATCTCATGCACTCGCTGCTTATTTTTTCTTTGCAGATTTGAATCATCAAAGTGTTTTCTTCATTTACAGAGCGTCAATTATTTCAGAGTTTTTTCTTTCTTTAGTAAGGGCATCCGCAGGGGTTAATTACAGGAATCTCTCGGTTTCATTATTTCTAGATACAGGGACCTAATAAATCTATGAGATCAGGAATTTCAATCCTCTTCGTCAAAAGCTTCAGAGTCTGGTAACATGGCGGTGCGAGCGCGGTGCCGGGAATGAGTGTGTTCATCTCTGTATGTGAAAGTGGAGCGCGGTGACTAGAAGGCTGAGCTGAGATACTATCACTCATAATAGGCTTAGATACAGTTGTATGGCAGAGAGAATTAAATAGGATGAGTTTAGATACAGCAGCAGAGAAGCAATATATCTGATGATAAGCACAGATACGCCAGGTCAGTGAATTATCAAACATGAGAGGCTTAGATACACTGGATCAATACACAGAATCAGACTGAAAGGCTTAGATACTCCAGTTCAGCGGACAATATAACAGAGGATAGGCTTAGATACACTTACCTAAAAAACAGTAGTACAAATGATAGGCAGTTTGACACAGATACACCAGATCATACAGTATCACACATGACATGCTTAGATACATTGGTTTAATACAGAAAATTATACCTGAAAGAATTAGATACTCCAGCTCTGCAGGCGGTATCACATATGATGGGCATAGATACACTGGCTCAGCAGAGAGTATCACACAATAAGCTTAGATACTACAGTCATGGCCAAAAGTTTTGAGAATGACACCAAAATGATATTTTCACATGATCTGCTGGCCTCTGGTTTTTATTAGTGTTTGTCTGATGTTTATATCACATACAGAAATATAATTGCAATCATATTATGAGGACCAATAGGTTATATTGACAGTTAGAATGAGTTAATGCAGCAAGTCAATATTTGCAGTGTTGCCCCTTCTTCTTCAAGACCTCTGTAATTCTCCCTGGCATGCTCTCAATCAACTTTTGGACCAAATCCTGACTGATAGCAGTCCATTCTTGCATAATCAATGCTTGCATTTTGCCAGAATTTGTTGGTTTTTGTTTGTCCACCCGTCTCTTGATGATTGACCACAAGTTTTCAATGGGATTAAGATCTGGGGAGTTTCCAGGCCATGGACCCAAAATCTCTATGTTTTGTTCCATGAGCCATTTAGTTATCACCTTTGCTTTATGGCAAGGTGCTCCATCATGCTGGAAAAGGCATTGTTGGGCGCCAAACTGCTCTTGGACGGTTGGGAGAAGTTGCTCTTGGAGGACATTCTGGTACCATTCTTTATTCATGGCTGTGTTTTTAGGCAAGACTGTGAGTGAGCCGATTCCCTTGGCTGAGAAGCAACCCCACACATGAATGGTTTCAGGATGCTTTACAGTTGGCATGAGACAAGACTGGTGGTAGCGCTCACCTCTTCTTCTCCGAATAAGCTGTTTTCCAGATGTCCCAAACAATCGAAAAGGGGATTCATCAGAGAAAATGACTTTGCCCCAGTCCTCAGCAGTCCACTCCCTGTACCTTTTGCAGAATATCAGTCGGTCCCTGATGTTTTTTCTGGAGAGAAGTGGCTTCTTTGCTGCCCTCCTTGAATCCAGCCCTTGCTCAAAGAGTCTCCGCCTCACAGTGCGTGCAGAAGCACTCACCCCAGCCTGCTGCCATTCCTGAGCAAGCTCGGCACTGCTGGTAGTCCGATCCCGCAGCTGAAACAGTTTTAAGATACGGTCCTGGCGCTTGCTGGTCTTTCTTGGGCGCCCTGGAGCCTTTTTGACAACAATGGAAGCTCTCTCCTTGAAGTTCTTGATGATGCGATAGATTGTTGACTGAGGTGCAATCTTTGTAGCTGCGATACTCTTCCCTGTTAGCCCATTTTTGTGCAGTGCAATGATGGCTGCACGTGTTTCTTTAGAGATAACCATGGTTAACTGAAGAGAAACAATGATACCAAGAACCAGCCTCCTTTTTTTAAAGTGTCCAGTGATGTCATTCTTACTTAATCATGACTGATTGATCGCCAGCCCTGTCCTCATCAACACCCACACCTGTGTTAATGGATCAATCACTAAAACGATGTTAGCTGCTCCTTTTAAGGCAGGACTGCAATGATGTTGAAATGTGTTTGGGGGGTTAAAGTTCATTTTCTGGGCAAATATTGACTTTGCAAGTACAGTAATTGCTGTTAAGCTGATCACTCTTTGACATTCAGGAGTATATGCAAATTGCCATTACAAAAAATGAAGCAGTAAACTTTGGAAAAAGTACTATTTGTCTCATTCTCAATACTTTTGGCCATGACTGTATATTTGTTGAAAAAGATTCACAGATCTAGTGGCCACATCAGTGTTACGTGGCCTCTTCTGATTAGCAGGTGACATCACACCGGAATGATGACGTCACACCGATCCTACCAATCAGAAGATGCCGGCAGTTAGGAGGCGGCTTGCAAGGCTCTGGAAAGAGCAAGCAGCGTGTCAGCCGCACATTAAAGGGATTCTCTAAAAGCACAAAATATATGGAAAAAAATATTATATTGTGGTAAAAAAAAAGAATTACTAATTAATATTTTAATAAAAACTCACATACTGGCAACTGCTGGTTACAATGTTACTAACATTACAAACAGCGCTCTTAAGGCTATGTGCGCACGTTCAGGATTTGAAGCAGAAATTTCCTGAGCATTTCTGCATCTCCTTGGCAGGAAAAACGCTGCGGAAAAAATGTGCGATTTTGCCACGATTTTGATGCGTTTTTGATGCAGTTTTTGAAGCATTTTTGTACATCAATTAATGCTTTTTGGAGCTAAATAAAGTTATTTGCTGGGACATTACTTAAACCCTTGAATTACCGTCAGAACTGGGGTGAGTATATGGGTTAATTTAAATGATTAAAGAATGTGTCTGTTGTATTTCAAATAAAGTGTTTGCTCTGTGTCTGTGTGTTTATTTAACTCTTTACTTTACTTTAATTAGATTTGGTGATGAAAGGGTCTGATTGACAACCTTGTCATCACCAAACAAAAGAGCTAGGTATCAGCTAATCCCATTCACCCAATCTCATTAGCATTTCCATTCATGAAATTTCTGGGGCAGCTGTGAGCTGCTATTTTTAGCCTAGGAAGGTGACAATAGGCAAACATGGTCCCTGACCATTATTAACAGCTTACAGCTGTTTCTTTAGCTGTTATGTCCCCCCGATCAGCACTCAGCAGCGCTTTGGACACAGCATATTTTTGCTGCGTCCAACACGTTCTAATGCCACACTTTTGTTGTCGGTACATGTGAATCCATCTCATATAATGATACTTCAATTGGTCAAAATCTGCAGAGGAGACTAGTGTGTCTGCTACAGAAATTGACATGCTGCGGATGAGTTTGGGTATGTGGCCACGATCAGGAGCCACTGCAGGTTTGACGCTGTATAAACGCGCAGCGTCAAATCTGCAGCGTCCAGATGTTACAGCATAGTGGGCGGGATCTCTAGAAATCCCATGTCCACTATGCGTGCATCAGAGGCTGCGAATCACCCGTGGACACTGACATGCAGCGCGTCTTTCAGGACCGCAGCATGTTAAATTCTCTTGCTAGTCTCCGCAACAGAAATTGGCCACTAGAATGTATTGAATGCGGTAAATACGCATGGTTCAGTGTGCACATGTTGATTTTCCTGCATTCAATGGAATGCAACGTTTTGGACGCAGCAAAAAATATGCGTCCAAAGCGCTGCTATGTCCGGATCGTGGGCACAGAGCCTAAAATTTTTGTAAAAAAATGGCGTGGGCTCCCACATCAGTTTTATAACCAGCAGAGGGAAAGCCGAACGCTGGGGGCTGATATTAGTAGCCGGGGAAGGGGCCATTAGCCAACAATGTTCCCTGGCTATTAATATCAGTCCACAGATGTTTGTTTAGCCTTTACTGCATAGATTACAGGGGGACCCCAGAAAAAAATTTACATGGGGTCCCCCTATAAAATCTAACCAGAAAAGGCTAAACAGATATTAAGAGCCAGGGAAGGGGCCACGAATACTAGCCCCCTCCGTGGCTATTAATATCACCCCTCAGCAGTCCCAGAAATGGCGCCTCCATAAGATGCTCCAAATCTGGCGCTTAGCCTCTGCTCTTCCCAATGCCCTGTAGCGGTGGCGAGTGGGGTAATGGGGTTGGGCTTCACGTCAGCCTTGTATTGGTGGCTGACGTAAAGCCCAGGTTAGTAATGGAGGGTGTCTATAAGACGCCCCCATTACTAACTGCGTAGTAAAGTTATCGCCACCTTTTCAATAAATATACGGCCAGTATAAAGCATTTTAATGAAATAAAGAACACATGGTTTTAAAAAATGTTTTATTGCGCTATCAGTCCCCAAAGCCTTCGATCTTCTGAAAAAAAAAGTAAAACAACAAACAACCATATCCCTCACCGTCACGACACAGTCCACGATTACCGACAACGACTGTCCCTTGGCGATCCGGGTCACTTCTACAGCAGTGACATCAGCAATCACTAATGTCACTGCTCTAGAAGAGAGCAATGTACACTGACAAGGAGTGTAAAATCACTCCTGTCAGTGTACATGCTGCTGGAGTGAGGTCACTGGGATTCATCAGCTGAAGATCAGCTGATTAACCCCATTGAGCTCACTATCAGTACTGGTGGGAACATTCTTCAGAATGTTCCCCCGGTGAGGTCACGTGATCGCTCACGTGATCGCTCACGTTACTGCAGGTCATGGCAGTGCACTACACTGCTGGGAGCGAGTGCACTCCCCGTATTGTACCACCGGCCTTTGGGAGGAGAGCATCGCTGGAACCAAGGACCAGGAGGACACCGGGGGTCGCCAGACAGGTGAGTATAATTTTTTTTTTATTTTTACCTTTTTTTTCTTTTGTTAACCGAGGGCACGCCGGCTCGGCTGAGGAGACTACTGTTATCAGCGGGAGTAGTAGTCCTCCTCTGCCGACCTGGGTACCACCCGCAGCTCGTTTCCGCCGCAAATTTGCACCCATTAATTGAAATGCAGCAAATTCGATACCTGCGGATTTGCTGCGGTTCAAGTTCAAGTCAATGGGCGCAAATTCGCAGCGGAAACGTTCAAAGAGGGGACATGCTGCATTTTTTTCCGCAATGGTAATCCTGAGCGGAAATTTCCGCATCATGTGCACATGAGGATTACCATTGCAATAGCTGGCAGACCGATTGGCAAGCGTTTTCGCAGAGTTTCCACGGCAGAAAAAACACCGCAGAGACGCAGCAAAAACGCTTCGTGTGCACATAGCCTAAGAGTATGTTCACATGCAGATTTTTTTCTACATGAAAATCTCAGTCTGTGTTCAGAAATAATGTGCATTTTGATTCTAAGCCATTTTGACCTCGAAGGGAAACTCAGCAGAAACTCCAAGTTTTGAGTTTTGAATTTTTGAAAATTTTGAAAGTTTCAGCTTAGTTTTCGCTCAGTTTCCGCAAAAAAAAACTCCTTAAAAACCTCAATGTGCACATAGCCCAAAGAAGGTGCGCTTCCCAGTTGAAAAACTTGTTTCAAAATTCTCCGTCTGCACACGGTCTTATGTGAAGTTCCCCTTTAACAATGGCATTATCTGTCTGGTTCATTCTCTGTGCGGTGGTTTTTATAGGCCGTCAGCTTAATTACTCTGCACAAAAAGTTTTTCCTTTTTTTTTTCTCTGTTCACAGCTGCCTGTGATGCATAATGAGGCAGATGAAAACATTTGCTGTGGATCTCACTTCTCTCAGAAACACCTTTCCCCTATTAAAAGGATTTGCTTACGCTGCAGTAAGTCGCTGATACCGGATCATATGGCTGAGAGCGAGAGGAGAATATCTGTGTCATGGACGGATCCGCGAATAATGGTGCAATTAGAGGACGGCACCGTGAACCCCGCGACCTCCCTAATAATCAACTGCTACCTCTACATTCCGGAACCTAAGGAAAGGACTGGACCTAATTATTGGAAAATGCGGAGACTTTTTAAAGAGGAAGCGCACCCAAAATGAAATCCAAAAAGCTAATGAAACAGAAAAGTGGGCAGAGCATTAGTCTAGACACTAGCATCATAGACAAGATTAGGGCTGAGGTGGTATAAATACCTCAATAAATATTTAGTCAGTAATTAAAAGAACATGGCTGCTTTCTTCCAGAAAACAGCGCCACACATGTCCACAGGCCGTGTCCAGTATTGCAGCTCAACTTCACTGCAGAGAATGGAGATGAAATGCTACCAAAAACTTCTGAACAGGGGAGGCACTATTTTAAGAAGATGCTTTCCAATTGTGGACAGTCCTTTTAAATGAATTGCCTAGTTTTCATAATGCCATATATATATTTATACACTGCTCAAAAAACAAACAAAGGGAACACTCAAATAACAAATCCTAGATCTGAATGAATATCTGGTTGACGGCTTTGCCGTGGAGTTCCACTGGTTCTAAGAGTTTTTTAGCGACCGAAGGCAGGTATGTGGCAGGTAGCGCCTTCTCCATTCTTCATTTAAAAGGCTCGTTTGGGCTCCTGTGTCCCACAGTGCTTTTACCAGGAGTCCATCTAGCTGGCACTGTACAAAGCACCTTTCACCGATTAGGCTGATGAGGCTATCTTTACTGACTGAGGAATCCTCCTCCCAGGAGTACATCGTTTGACCTCCGCACTGGACATTAAGTAACTGATGCCCCTGTCTCTCTTACAGCTGTTGTAGACGGGAACACACTTGGGGATAGTACTGACGCTGCCGTTTTATCTGATAAGCCGTTATGGGGTTTGATGAGATGTGGATTTGCTTCTGGGGCCTCCTCCGTGTCGTGGTTACCAGTCGCCTCTCACTGGCAACCTCCTGTCTTTTAACCCAAATGACCGTGACCATTGGCATTCCTTGGTATAATGTCCTTCCTCACCACATCTTGGACAGTGGACACACACCGTACTCTGATTTGATGAATGGCATGCTTCACAAGCCGGGTATCTTCTGTTTTGGAGCCCACTCCTGGGTCTGAGGGATACAGGTTCTGGCCTGGAACAAATCCACTTTTTCACCTCAATCAACTCGGCTCGCAGTTCTCCTATTACTTCCTCCCAGTCAGCGCTGGTGGTTCTCTCTTTTGTTGGTGATTTAAGGTTCCCTCTCGGAGGTGGCACTGGAGGGTCTCCGTGATGATCTTCGGACTGGCCACCGGGGATCTCCAACTTCAGCTGACTCATTTTGGTGATTTTTGGAGCAGAGCCTTTCTTTAACTTCTGTTCGCTCTCTGACTCCAAACTGGCGGCCTCATTCATTTTTTCAATTAGGGCTTTGTACAAAATGCCAAGATCTTCTAGGTACTGATTCAGCTGCAACTTGATGTCTTTGCTGATTAACCCCGTTCCCAATGATCTCAAGAACTTCTTCTGGACTAGTCCAGCATCAAACTTCTCCTCCGCTTCTAAATCTCTGGATGCAAACAACAGTCTATCCTTCAGTTCAACTGCTCTGAACAAGAAACTTTAGGGTGATTTATTATTTTTCTGTGAGAGGTTAATGAGTCGGTGGAACAATTCTGCAGTACTCTCTTCTTTATAGTGCCCTTTTAAAATCATCTTCAGCTGTTGCAAGGTCAATTGACTCTTCATTTCTAGCATACTGCGGAGGTTCAGTCCTGGGCTGATCGCTTTCACCACCCCCTCGACGATCTCATCTGGCTGGTAGCCTTTCTGTAAGCCTGCATCGATCTGGTGCAACAAGTTTATATAAGACAGTTTCTCTTTCTGTTCACACTCTCCAATCTGTCCCAGGATCTTGAATTCTTTCCTTATGGTGATTTGTTGTGTTAGAGAGGACTGTCTTCCTGATTTATCTAACCCGAGCAGGGTAAATGTTCTGTCTGAGTCTGTCACCCGTTCCGTGGTTTTGGTCGATTCCTGCAGGGCTGTTGTTAGGGCTTTGAATTGTTCTTTCAATTCCTGTAGATCTGTCTGCGGTCGGAGATTCACACTTTTGGTAATTGGAGCCGCCCCTCCATCCGACAAATTCAACCTCGTTAGAAACTGTGTTAGCTCCTGGAGAAACGTCCCCATGACGTCTTCAGCTTCTTTCTCCCCCAGCTCATCCATTTTTGCATTAATGGCAGCTAACAGTTGCCTGCGGTTTGTGTGCTTTAGAAATCTGTTCTTCTGACATCTTTATATGTTCTGCTACTGTTCTCAATTCTTCACAGGTTAACTCAAGAAGCAGCTCACTAACTCTGTCCATTTGTATTTCCACATCCATTGCTGCTAGTGAGTTTTCTTTAGGGCTGGTCCCCTTTAACTGGTGTAGCAGAGTTGAATTGAGGTGCTGTGCTGCTGTGTTTTTCCAGACACTTTTCCTCTTCTCTCCCTACATGCTAATTCCCGCTCAGGATTCCCCGTAGGAGCCACCAATGTTGCATGCACGCCAAAAGGTTCAGATAGGGCGAGATGGGTTTCATGAATTCTTTGGTATCCTGGGGGAACCGTTACTCAGGGAGACCATTTGCAGCTTCTCTCAGGCACATGATAGATTCAATTGCTGACCAGACACATCTGACAAGAGTCTTTTTCAACAGTTTAACCGTGGAATTTAATCTGAAGCACGGCCAGTGCAATTCAGGGATATTACAGCAACAATCTTCATTACAGTACAGTCTGAGTTTCTTGAGCAATAGGCTCCAGTAACAATACAGTAGTTTCTTCACAAGGCACAGTATTACAGTCTATTCAGTAGCATAATTCAGCATAGATTAGATCTCTTAGCAGCACACTTCTATGCATACGCAACCACAGGCTTTTCCTTCACAAGGACACAATAGTACACAGCATTCTTTATCCTGCATGGAGATGGAGGGGGGAGGGTTTGATGAGGGAGATGATCCCTGTGACATGATTCTTTCCAGTCCTTATATTCCTGCCCGATAATAATCTGCCCTGTTAGTTCAGGGAGTTTATCTGACCTGTGTTTAGTTTCTCTCCTGATCTGAATCCTGTTCAGTTGCCTTCTGTCAAATACAGATAACACACTTACCCTTCTCTTTGGCTTCAGCCAGACTACAATAAAAAGTTCCCCACAATCCCCCTGGGGCTCTTCTAAAACACTCCCTGTCTCCTGTGACTGTGTTAACCCCTCCAGTTGCTGGATGCTTCTGAAGCACAACACTTCCTGTCTCCTGTGCTTGTGTTATTTGTAACAGTTGCTGGATGCTTTGGAAAAAAACAGCAATACTTCTGCATGTCACACAATATACAGCTCTGGCAAAAATTAAGAGACCACTGCAAAATTTTCATTTTCTCTGATTTTTCTCTTTCTAGGTATATTTTTGAGTAAAATGCACATTGTTGTTTTATTCTATAAACTACTGACAACATGTCTCCGAAATTCAAAGCTAAAAATTTTGTATTTATTTGCAGCAAATGAGAAATTGTCAAAATAATAAAAAAGAAACTGCATTCAGACCTCAAATAATGCAAAGAAAACAAGTTCTTATTCATTTAGAATCAACAATACTCGTGTTTTAACTCCGGAAGAGTTCAGAAATCGATATTTGGTGAATAACCATGATTTTTATCCCAGCTTTCATGCGTCTTGGCATACTTTCCACAGTCTTTCTCTCTGCTTTTGGGTGACCTTATGCCACTCTTGGCACAACAATGTAAGCAGCTCTTCTTTCTTTGATGGCTTGTGATATCCGTCTTCCTCTTGATTACATTCCAGAGGTTTTCAATGGGGTTCAGGTCTGGAGATTGGGCGGCCATGACAGGGTCTTGATGTGGTGCTCCTTCATCCACACATTGATTGACCTAGCTGTGTGGCATGGGGCATTGTCCTCAGAGTTGGGGAACATTGCCTGATCAGAAGGAAGCAAGTGATTTTCCAGGATAACCTTGTATGCGGCTTGATTCATACGTCCTTCGCAAAGATTAACCTGCCCAATTCCAGCCTTGCTGAAGCATCCCCAGATCATCACCGATCCTCCACCAAATTTCACAGTGGGTGCAGATGACGCGCCCCCTGGGCCAGTGTTGTTGGGGATACCCGGAGCCGGATCAGATGGGGGTGGTAGTCTCCGAGTGGCTGTGACCCGGTCCGTGCCCAGGGTGTCAAGCTCAGTGTGTGGCAGTCCTTACTGATGTTACTAAAGTTCTTTATGTCGACTACGCCACCCGTTGAATTGCGGTCACTACGGCCGCCGCTGCAGCAGGGTCCGCTGAGGCTGATGGTGTTTGTGCAGCTTAGGTGGTATAACCCCCAACGGGAAGGGTATAGCCTCAGGGGGTCAGGTGCAGAGGATGGTGGTTGTGGAAGTGCAGGGAAGATGGTAATGAGAGTCAGAGTCGGGTTGTGCAGTTCAGGGTTCTTTACTTACTGCTGTTCTTGTACCGGTCACTCCGGCCTTGAGTGACCACCCGAGCCGTGCTGCGTCCACCAGGTCCTGGACTCGGCCAACCCCCAAGTAGTTCTGGAGCGTGGTTCTGAGCTCCCTTTCTGTCCTGTCCTCGTCTCTGGCCTTCCCCACCAGGGATCCACCTAAGTCCGGCTCCCTCGGGCCTCTTGGTGGGTAAACCCTTGCCTCTGGGTTCCCTGACCCTATGCGTGGTCTGCCTTCCGGGTGGATTTGGTGGGTGGCCGTGGCAGATGCTGCCCACGGCCTCCGGTCTCTGGCTGAGGTATGCTGTAACCCCCACCAGTTTGGGATCCGGTACCCTGTTGCCAACTCTTCACCCTGTGGTTGTATTTGGGCTCTCAGAGTTCCTTCTTTCTCCCCCTCTGGGTCTTTCGTTCTCTCCTCTCTCACTCTGGGCCTGGGGCTGCTCTGCTCCTCTGCTTTCTTCCACTGCTCTGCAAAGTCTTCACTACAACAGGCTGACTGGCTGCTGTCTGCCTGTCTGACCGACTGACCCTGATCTTAGATGGTTCCCACCTTTTATACTCCCTCTATGTGTGAGCTCAGGTGACCAGCACCCAATGAGCTCCTAGCACTACCCAGACTGCTCCCCCTATCTGCCCCTACACTACTGGGATGGTCCACCCCCCTCCCACTCCAGCCAAGGACAGACTCGGTCGTACCTGCACATTTCTAAGTGGGAGTATCGTTGGTCTGCCCTCCGGAAATGGGATGTGTGTAGTGCATGCAGCTAACTGAGCTCAGTTCCACACTCCATCCTTACCCGGGAGTGGAATACCACACCTCTGGCTGAGGTGCAATACCCCTGTAGCAGCCGAATCCTCAGGGTGCTACACAGACACTGTGGCTTGTGCCTCTCCAGGCCTCCGTCTAACCATTAGATGATCAGGTGTTGGGCAAAGCTGAAAATTATACTCATCAGAGAAGATTACCTAACTCCAGACCTCTATGGTCCAATCCTTATGGTCTTTGGCCATCTTCAGCCTGGCTCTTCTTTGCTTCTCATTGATGAAAGGCTTTTTTCTACCTTTACATGACTTGAGGCGTCTAGGAGCCTGTTACCAACTGTTCTTGCCGTGCTCTTCACCACAGCTGCCATTTGCCATTCCTTCTGTAGGTCACTTGATGTCATCCTGCGGTTGCTGAGTGACATTGGAATAAGATGACGGTCATCCCGGTCAGTGGAGAGTAGCTTTCGCCCTCTGCCAATCTGTAGCTTTGTTGTCCCCAATGTCTGCTGCTTGACCTTGGTGTAATGGACTGCCGTCTTCGAAATTTTAAGGATGGAGCGACATGACGCTCGCTGTATCCCTCTGCTAGTAAAGCCAGAATTGAGCCCTTCTTTCCCTCACTCAAGACTTTTCTTTTCAACTCCTTCGGTATGTTTAAAAGTTATTTTTTCATTCAAATTACTTTTGGGCTATTCCTAGCACTTGTTTTGCCTTCCAGCTTGTCCTATTGCAAGAGGATTGTGAAGAGCACAGCAGTGTTTTTTATACTTTCCCTCGTTACATAAGATTTGGTTCAGGTGATCACCTAATCAGAAGCACATGAAGTAGAATGAGGTGGACGGTGGTTGGAATTCAGCTGACGCCGGAATGGAAAGGCTGAAGACATGGAGAGAAAACTGGGCAGTGCTCTCTTAATTTTTGCCTGAGCTGTATATATGTATATGGGATTACACAAACTGGACAATTCATTTAAAGGGACTGTCCACAATTGGAAAAACATTGTTGGAAAAAATAAAAATATATATGCGTGTGTATATATATATATATATATATATATATATATAATATATATAAAAAGAAAGCGCAGCAGCACTCCATTATGGCCAAGATACATAAAGACAATAAAACCATTTAATTTAAACTGTGTTATTACTCAATAAGCTTTACTTACAAAAAATGGAGGTTCTTAGCGCATAAATTGGCCAATTCATGTGTGCCCATCAACCGCTGCAAGGTGACCTCCCATCTGATGGGTACTTTTCTGCCTACATGCCTCTCTTGGGTTACAAGCCTATAACTCTGGACAGAACATGTCACTTCTGGGCTAAAACACCTACAATTTAAATGGGCTGGTAGAGTAGAATATACATCACCTGCTGGTTAAATGGGGGGAGTGCAAGGAAACTGCATAAGATATATAAAAAGAAAGCGCAGCAGCGGTTGATGGGCACATATGAATTGGCCAATTTATGCGCTAATAACCTCCATTTTTTGTAAGTAAAGCTTACTGAGTAATAACACAGTATAAATTAAATGGTTTTATTGTCTTTATGTATCTTGGCCATAATGGAGTGCTGCTGCGCTTTCTTTTTATATATCTTATGCAGTTTCTGCAGCTTGCACCTGTTCACATTTGGGATGTGCTGGTCAGTTTTTTTGACATATATATATATATAATATATATATTAGGATTGTGAACACAGGTCTTCTCATCACTGGGTCCCCAAAAGTCAAATTAACTGCGGGGAACTCTGACAGCAACTGTTCAATTCTCCTGCAGTGCCCCAGCAGGAGAGATAGAGCATTACACAATGACAATTAAAATCAGTGTGGTGACTATGTAATATGAGTGTGTGTTGGATTCTCAAAGGTAAGAGGCACTGCTCATGGCCATGGGGGGTACACATTAGGAAGTTTTTGGCCATAGGGATCTATGATCCCATTGTCTGACTCATAAGGTCCTGGATATACACATGACAGTGAACTGACACCACCATTACCTCCAGCTGCTCCTCAAAAGAGAGTGAAAGTCAACATTCACCTTCTTAACCAACATTGATTTTTGGGTTTCATTTTTATGGCTTTTTATTGTAAGTATTTTTATTATTTATTTATTTATTATATTTATTTTATTTAATATTTTTTTATTATTTATTTATTTCTAGAGTATTTTTATTATTTATTTCTTTAAGTATTTTTATTATTTGAATGACTTAAAAAAAGTCATAATATTTCTAAAAAAAAAAATAAAAATTAGATTTGAGTCTCCATTCTCCAAGACTTGTAACTTTACTTTTGTTTTCCATCGATGGAGCAGTGTGAGGATGTGATTTTTTTTGTGTGCTGATCTGTAGCTTTTAATGCTACAATTTTGGAATCTACCAGACATTTCCATCACTTTTTATTTCATTTCATTTTTAATTTTGAGGCAAGCAGCAGCAGTTTTGGAGTTTCGTTGTTTTTTTTTTATTTTTATGAAATTTACCTTATTGATTAAATAAATGTATATTTTGATTGTTCAGAGTTTTACAAAATTTTTCTCAGATGCAGCAACACCAAATTTATTTCTTTTTATTGTTTTTTTTTATTATTATTTATTTTTTGTCACGAGGAAAAGGGATGATATTAACATTTTTGGGGCTTTTTTTTATTTTTTTTTTAGTAGGGACTAAAAACAAATCCCTATGGAACTA
Source organism: Phyllobates terribilis (assembly GCF_046119375.1). Taxonomy (NCBI): domain Eukaryota; kingdom Metazoa; phylum Chordata; class Amphibia; order Anura; family Dendrobatidae; genus Phyllobates; species Phyllobates terribilis. The sequence goes on along the minus strand of NW_027362769.1, from coordinate 165,731,389 downwards.
AGCGATTGTTTGTAAATACTCTGATGATCTACTTGGCACCATTAAGGCTACGTTCACACGTTGCAGCCAGAGTGCTTTTTTTTTCATTTGTCACAATTTCCTAAGTCTAAAAATTGCAGCAAAACAAGAAAAAATGCACTGCTGCCGCAATATGTGAACGCAAATTTTTTTTAAGATGTCTATGGCTTCCTTCACACAGGCTTTATTTGCAGCATTTTCTTCTGGCTTGTAAAAAAAATGCTATGAATTTTTCTCCTTCTCTGCACCCCCAAAGTAATCCCCTCTCATATCTCGATCACTCTCACAAGATATTGGCTTTATAATGTGCAGAATGTTGGCCACTAGGCCTAATACTAGACTCACACTTCCGGTTCTGTATAGAAGACTTTTCATCAGTCTCATTATCATCACAGGCAGGATTATAATATGGTAAAATTACATGTAATCTAGTACAGTAACATGGCAGAAAGCGTCCAGGGCTCGCAACGTTCTCTAATGAGATAGGACTATTAGTTTTGTTCTGATGTTCACTTTCCTTTAATTAAAAACCAGCGAGCGCTGGGATCTGAGAGGCGCGGACGTGTTTAATTAATCATCTTTGCAATCTGAAGACGGAAGTCGGAGGTGTTGATGACGATTTCTTCAGTACCCAGAGCTTAATTAAACTTCTGAAAAGGTTAATTCAATTTTTACAAGTTTTTTTTTTTTTTTTACCTCCCCGGATTGAAATGGTTTCTTCCATCTCAATGCAAAAATTAAACTAATGTACTGACCTTTGTGGATTCAGAATTCTGATTAAACCGGAGACTTATTAAATAATGCAGGAAGATGTTTGCCATTTACTACAGGAGGAGATCAGCGAAAAGTTCTCGGAGACTTTTATAATTTGCTGAACTGCTTAAAAGGTTTTTCCACTTTGTAGTGACCACACTTGAGCACTTACACAATAGATCTTCCTTAAAGGAGCACTACAGGGCAAAAATGGGTGTAAATTGTAGCAGAAATCTAAGCCAGTACATAGCACACAGCTATTTCAGAAGGGTGCATGAACTCAGATAACACAGGATCCACCATTCACAATAGGTGACGTCACAGCTCACCTTCTCCCCCTCCTGTACAATGACTGATAACACCTCTATATACAGTAGATGACACAGAATCCACCATTCACAAAAGGTGATGTCACAGCTCACCTTCTCCCCCTCCTGTACAATGACTGATAACACCTCTATATACAGTAGATAAAACAGGATCCACTATTCACAATAGGTGATGCCACAGCTCACCTCCTCCTCCTGCATAATAACTGATAAGTCCTCTAAATACAGTAGATAACACAGGATCCACCATACACAATAGATGTCACATCTCACCCCCTCCCCCTCCTGTACAATGACTGATAACACCTCTATATACAGCAGATAACACAGGATCCACCATTCACAATAGGTGATGTCACAGCTCACCTCCTCCTCCTATACAATGACTGATAACACCTATACAGTGGGAAAAAAGGTATTTAGTCAGCCACCAACTGTGCAAGTTCTCCCACTTAGGCTGCGTGCGCACGATGCGTTTCCGCTGCGGAACTTCCGCAGCGGAAACGCATCAAAAACGCATGGTAACCCGCACCCCATGGTCCCCAATGGCATTCCGCAATGTCAATGCACATGCTGTGGATTTTTCTGCAGCGTTTCTGCAGCGCTCATAAATCCGCAGCATGTTCATTAATTTTGCGGAAGTGCCGCCATTGACTTGCATTGAGACGCATAATATCCGTGTCTGTACATTTGTACACGTGGATTATATGCAATTCAATGTGCGGATGGTACCCAGGTCTGGAGGAGAGAAGACTCTCATCCAGACCTGTGTACCATAGTACCTGTGAAAAAAAGAATAAAATAACAAATAAAGTTTCTATTCACCTTTCCGATGGCTCTCTCTGCATGCCGGCAGCGCTGAAGGACCTTCGGTGACGTCACAGTCATGTGACCGCAGGCCCTTCACCGCTCTGTCTCGTGATATGCCGGCAGCCGGGAACCAGACAAGAACGAGCGCTGCAGCCACGCCGGGGCCTCGGGGGTGAGTATAGCTTTATTTAAAACATTGTTTTACTGTCACACTATATAAATCCATGCCGGTTGCATGGATTTATACAGTGTGACCTAGTTGTCAAGCGCTTTCCAAGTGATGCTATCGCCTGGAAAGCGCTTGTCAATCTGCATGCGGAAACGCATGTGAATCCGCATGTATTCTGCATGTATTCTGCAGGAAAAATGCATGTACAATCCGCATGCGTTTTTTCTGCCAGGGAGATGCAGAAATGCTGCAGAAATTTTCTGCTTCATTTCTGCATCGTGGGCACATAGCCTTAAAAAGATGAGAGAGCCCTGTAATTGACATCATAGGTCGACCTCAACTATGAGAGACAAAATGAGAAAACAAATCCTGAAAATCACATTGTCTGATTTGGAAAGAATTTTTTTTCAAATTTTGGTGGAAAATAAGTTTTTGGTCAATTACAAACAAGCGAGATTTCTGGCTCTCACAGACCTGTAGCTTCTTCTTTAGGAGGCTGCTCTGCCCTCCACTCATTATCTGTAGTACTGGCTCCTCTGCCCTCCACTCATTATCTGTAGTACTGGCTCCTCTGCCCTCCACTCATTATCTGTAGTACTGGCTCCTCTGCCCTCCACTCATTATCTGTAGTACTGGCTCCTCTGTCCTCCACTCATTACCTGTAGTACTGGCTCCTCTGCCCTCCACTCATTATCTGTAGTACTGGCTCCTCTGCCCTCCACTCATTATCTGTAGTACTGGCTCCTCCGTCCTCCACTCATTACCTGTAGTACTGACTCCTCTGTCCTCCACTCATTACCTGTAGTACTGGCTCCTCTGTCCTCCACTCATTACCTGTAGTACTGGCTCCTCTGTCCTCCACTCATTACCTGTAGTACTGGCTCCTCTGCCCTCCACTCATTATCTGTAGTACTGGCTCCTCTGCCCTCCACTCATTATCTGTAGTACTGACTCCTCTGTCCTCCACTCATTACCTGTAGTACTGGCTCCTCTGCCCTCCACTCATTATCTGTAGTACTGGCTCCTCTGCCCTCCACTCATTATCTGTAGTACTGGCTCCTCCGTCCTCCACTCATTACCTGTAGTACTGACTCCTCTGTCCTCCACTCATTACCTGTAGTACTGGCTCCTCTGTCCTCCACTCATTACCTGTAGTACTGGCTCCTCTGTCCTCCACTCATTACCTGTAGTACTGACTCCTCTGTCCTCCACTCATTACCTGTAGTACTGGCTCCTCTGTCCTCCACTCATTACCTGTAGTACTGGCTCCTCTGTCCTCCACTCATTACCTGTAGTACTGACTCCTCTGTCCTCCACTCATTACCTGTAGTACTGGCTCCTCTGTCCTCCACTCATTACCTGTAGTACTGGCTCCTCTGTCCTCCACTCATTACCTGTAGTACTGACTCCTCTGTCCTCCACTCATTACCTGTAGTACTGGCTCCTCTGTCCTCCACTCATTACCTGTAGTACTGACTCCTCTGTCCTCCACTCATTACCTGTAGTACTGGCTCCTCTGCCCTCCACTCATTATCTGTAGTACTGGCTCCTCTGTCCTCCACTCATTACCTGTAGTACTGGCTCCTCTGTCCTCCACTCATTACCTGTAGTACTGACTCCTCTGTCCTCCACTCATTACCTGTAGTACTGGCTCCTCTGTCCTCCACTCATTACCTGTAGTACTGGCTCCTCTGTCCTCCACTCATTACCTGTAGTACTGGCTCCTCTGTCCTCCACTCATTACCTGTAGTACTGGCTCCTCTGTCCTCCACTCATTACCTGTAGTACTGGCTCCTCTGTCCTCCACTCATTACCTGTAGTACTGACTCCTCTGTCCTCCACTCATTACCTGTAGTACTGGCACCTGTTTGAACTTGTTATCAGTATAAAAGACACCTGTCCGCAACCTCAAACAGTCACACTCCAAACTCCACTATGGTGAAGACCAAAGAGCTATCGAAGGACACCAGAAACAAAATTGTAGCCCTGCACCAGGCTGGGAAGACTGAATCTGCAATAGGCAAGCAGCTTGGTGTGAAGAAATCAACTGTGGGAGCAATAATTAGAAAATGGAAGACATACAAGACCACTGATAATCTCCCTCGATCTGGGGCTCCACACAAGATCTCACCCCGTGGGGTCAAAATGATCTCAAGAACAGTGAGCAAAAATACCAGAAGCACACGGGTGGACCTAGTGAATGATCTGCAGAGAGCTGGTCCCAACGTTACACAGGCTACCATCAGTAACACACTACGCCGCCAGGAACTCAGATCCTGCAGTGCCAGACGTGTCCCCCTGCTTAAGCCATTACATGTCCAGGCTCGTCTGAAGTTTGCTAGAGAGCATTTGGATGATCCAGAAGAGTATTGGGAGAATGTAATATGGTCAGATGAAACCAAAGTAGAACTGTTTGGTAGAAATACAACTCGGCGTGTTTGGAGCAGAAAGAATGCTGAGTTGCATCCAAAGAACACCATACCTACTGTGAAGCATGGGGGTGGCAACAATATGCTTTGGGGCTGTTTCTCTGCCAAGAGACCAGGGCGACTGATTCGTGTGCATGAAAGAATGAATGGGGACATGTATCGTGAGATTTTGAGTGCAAACCTCCTTCCATCAACAAGGGCATTGAAGATGAAACGTGGCTGGTTCTTTCAGCACGACAATGATCCCAATCACACCGCCAGGGCAACGAATTGGTGGCTTCGTAAGAAGCATTTTAAGGTCCTGGAGTGGCCTAACCAGTGTCCAGATCTAAACCCTATAGAAAACCTTTGGAGGGAGTTGAAAGTCCGTGTTGCCCAGCGACAGCCCCAAAACATCACTGCTCTAGAGGAGATCTGCATGGAGGAATGGGCCAACATACCAGCAACAGTGTGTGCCAACCTTGTGAAGACTTACAGAAAACGTTTCACCTCTGTCATTGCCAACAAAGAATATATAACAAAGTATTGAGATGAACTTTTCTAATTGACCAAATACTTATTTTCCACCAAAATTTGAAAAAACAATTTCTTTCCAAATCAGACAATGTGATTTTCAGGATTTGTTTTCTCATTTTGTCTCTCATAGTTGAGGTCGACCTATGATGTCAATTACAGGCCTCTCTCATCTTTTTAAGTGGGAGAACTTGAACAATTGGTGGCTGACTAAATACTTTTTTCCCCACTGTATACAGCAGATAACACAGGATCCACCATTCACAATAGGTGATGTCACAGCTCACCTTCTCCTCCTGTATAATGATTGAAGTTTAAAACTATGTATCCTTGATGATAAACGCTGAAACCGTGGGAAAAAAATAGAGACTCCACATTCGTTTTTTGGTTGCTGCAATCACCCCCCCCCAAAAAAAAAAGGACAATAAAAAGCAATCAAAACCCCCTATAATAATATCAATAAAAACTACAGCTGGACCTGCAAGAAAACAAGCAACACACAACTCCATCCATAGCAAAATAAAAAAGTTGCAGATCCCAGAAAATAGTGATACAAAACCAAGCTGGTTTTTTTTGTGTTTTTTTTGCAGATTTCACATTAGCACGTACTTTTTACAATAAACACTGTGAAAAAATAATATGGGGATTTTTTTCACCATTTCACACTTGTATTTTTTTTTTCTCATTACATAGTAAAGTGAATGATGTCATTAAAAATTACAACTCGTAACCTGCAAAAAAAAACAAAAAAACATTTTAGAGGAGGACAAAAATAGGGCAAAAATAAAAAAAAATGTCCCTGTCCTTAAGGGGCTATGATGGAGGAGTATATTACGTGTATATATGACTTTATCCCAGTAATTCTGGCAGAGACTGTTACATATTCTTGTTTATGGATGTCTCCCCCCTCCCCCGCTTCATCTTTACTGTCGCTTGTACATTGTAACGCTCCTCTGCGCAGCTTAATATATTTCGGTATAAATGTGGCCACTAAACACTCGTCTGAGAGGAGGATTTATAGATGTAATTAGAACCCAACGTGAGTATTACGCCCATTAAATGCAGAGCAGTCGTATATAGTAGGTGTCGCTCCTCCGACTGTTAGAACGGGATCCATTGCAATCCCATATATTTGTATTAAATGTGCGAATACAAAGTGCAGAGTCCCGGGTGGACTCCATGTAAATCCTCTGTGTCGCTCTGCCCATTGGGGCACATACCAGTAACGCACAGTGGGCACTGCCCCTGGGGGACTTGTGATTTGGGTTTCCAGGGAGGTCACTCAGGGGCCGGCTCAGGGTAATAAAATGTGGCAGCTCTTGGGAGATATTATTACACCGTGCAGAAGGAATATTTAGCTTTTATGGTTTCTATGTTGCTGCAACTATTGCAACATTGGAAATTAACCCCTATGAGGCCAGGCCATTCTTGGCTTTCTCTACAAAAGAATTTTCTTTGTAGATCATGTTGCTGCTTTCTAGTATGTGACGCGCCCCCTGGGCCGTGGGGCACTCGGATCCGGGCAATAGGGGGAACGATGAGAGTAGTAGTGGCAACCCGGTTCCGTGGCTCAGGGTGGTCAGGCCAGTGGTAGTCCGTTTTGTGCTGTTGGTTTTGTCCGACTACGCCACCCGTGGATTTGCGGTCATTAGGAACCGCCGCTGCAGGGCAGACCGCTGGGGCTGATGATATATGCAGCTGGGATGGTGTGACTCCCCACGGGAAGAGTGCGGCCCCAGGGCAGTGTAGTGGATGGTGGGAGTGATGGTAGTGAGAGTCCCGGTGCTGATAGTGCTGGAGGAGCAAGGAGCACACAGACAACAAGTTGCAGTCCAGGGTCTTTACTAAAACAGGTAAACTGACCCATAAACAGTCCCGGCTAGGAGGGGACCTGGATGTCTGAGAGCAACGGGGAAATTGGCCCTGGTCAGGGTGAGGGTGTAGGCCTACCGTGCTTTCTGCGCTCCTTCTGGCTATCTCCTCGTTTTAGGGTAACAGCCCACGTTTCCGAGCTCTCCGTGTATTCTCGTCTGTATGGCCTGCGACGTGGGTTCCTTTCTGCTCCCGGCCTGATACGGCTTTGCTGGTCCCTTCTGTTGTGGCAGGGCCTCCAGGCTTCTTAGGCCAAGGAATATGCAGTCCCTTGCGGACTGGTTCTCTGCTGGAGGATGTGGAATCCTCCCAGCCTCAGACACCAAAGTCTGGTAAATTAAGTCCTTTCTCTGCCAAGACAGGCTCTCTTCGCCTCTTGTCTCTGGCTTGTGGCTCTCCTCCTGCCACACTTCCTCTTAGGTGCAGTGCAGCTTTCTGTCCCTGCTCTGGGACACCTCTCAGTGCTGAGGCAGGTCGTCCAGCTCTCCCTAACCCTGCCCCCAGCACCAGCTTTTATAGGGGCAGCCTGCTCCCCCTACTGGCCTGAGACAGGAGGCATTGCATGCTAATGTTCCCCTGACCAGAGAACCTCCCCCTTGCTCTCAGACACAGCTTTATTACATTTTGTGGCATCCAGGCCAGGGTGACACATTCCCCCCTAGTGAAATTTAGTACTCCGGGACTAAACAGTAAACAAAGACAATATGCATAACAATAAAACATTAATAGACAGACGACGCACAAATTGAGTTCTTAAGGTCACAGTGTGGCCTGTGACCGGGTGTCCATATCACCAGAACAACGGGAGCCTTAACCAGGTGGGGGTCTGTCCTACCCCAAGTCCTTCACAGTCTTAGTTCATTCCTGGGTTAGGCTCCGAACGCAGTCCATGCAAAGTCCCGGTTATAAAAGTCCATAACCTTTGAGTCCTTACGGTAGCTGCAAGAAACTGAAACACAGAATTACCAAACAAGCATGTAACTTGGCAAACAATTCAACATTTGGCAACAAGGTTATTTACAATTTTAGTGCATCCTATATTCTCCAGCGAGCGGGTATCTGCCCCTTTGTGCTCCTGGTTGACCTCCTTAACCCACTGTCTGGTGGTGGACCGACTTGGCTTTCCCCACTAGCGTTAGGGGTACAGCTACCAGCTGGGTGTACAGGTAAGGCAGGCAGCTGTCTGCGGGTTCTTTGGCTTACCGCAGGCATGACAGGCTCACTGTCAGCAGAGGGTTGACTCTCCTGGGCTGCTGGTACAGGCTCTTCTGCCTCTGGAACCGCTTGCTCCTCTTCACCTTCCGGCTCTGGTGTTGGTTGTTGCTGTGCCGGTTGCAGGAAATGCAGGATGGGTACCACTATGGCATCATTTATGCGAGTCCAGGACTGAGGGAACTCTCCGAGAACGGTGCTGATCATTTCTTCCTTGTCCTCTGTGGGTTCAAGGTCACTCTGATCTTCTTCTGCACTACGGAGTTGATCGGGGCACCTTTTGAGGTGGTCTCTGGAGACGACACTAGTGGTTTCTCCTCCGTCCTTGGTGATTACGCACACCTTTGGGTTGTCGTGGTCAGACTGCAGTACGGTGTAGAGTTCCCTTTCCCACTGGTCGTCCAACTTATGTAGCCTTCTTTTTCGCTTTAGGACTTGCTCACCAGGTTCTAGGGGACCAGCAGGGGCGTGTTGATTGAAGAGTTTTTCTTGCCTCTCTCTCACCTAGGCCAGGCTCTTCTCCACACTCTCCTGTACCTTCTTGTACTGCAGTTGCCTTTCCGTATCCCAGTCCGCATCCAGGGAGGTGTCCTCAGGTATTAGGACTCCCATCTCCAGGTCTACGGGCAGCTTACCTGGTCTAGCTCGCATCAGGTAAGCCGGGGTGCAGTTTGTAGCATTCACTGGGATATTGTTGTATAGGTCTATCAGGTCCGGCAGTTTTTCTGGCCACAGGCTGCGTTCCTCCAGGGGCAACGTCTTCAGGAGATCAATGACTATATTGTTCATCTTCTCACACATCCCGTTGGTTTGGGGGTGGTAAGGCGTTGTACGAATCTTCTTACAGCCATAGAGGTTGCAGAACTCCTGGAAGATTTCAGCCTCGAACGCTGGACCCTGGTCTGTCAGGACCTGTTCCGGATACCCGTGTGGACGGCAGAAATATTGCTGGAAGGCTCTGGCCGCTGTTTGGGCTGTCAAGTCCTTTACCGGGACCACCACTAGAAAGCGGGAATAGTGGTCCACGATTGTCAGGGCATAGATGTATCCAGACCGGCTTGGAGCCAATTTGACGTGGTCCAGAGCTACCAGCTCAAGAGGCTGCGTGGTGACGATGGGCCTCAAGGGTGTCTTCTGGCTGGTGCGGTCCTTCCTCCTCAGGTGACAAGGGCCACAGTCTCTGCACCACTTTTCTACAGCTCCTCTCATGCCGACCCAAAAGAACCTTCCTCTTAGCAGGAACTCCAGTTTCTTCCAACCGAAGTGCCCCGCTCTGTCATGGTAAGCCCCCAGGACCATAGCTGCATCCCGCCTTGGGACCACGACTTGCCAGGTCAGCTCGTGCGTCCGGTAGTTGACAATCCTTCTGCACAACTTGCCTTCGTAGAGGAACAGCTTGCTCTTCTCCTTCCATAGCTGCTTGGCTTCCTCTGGGGCATCTGGGTCTAAGCGGGCGTCTTCCCGGGTCAGCAGATCTTTCACCAGGCGGACTGCAGGGTCACTATCTTGGGTCTCGGCCCAGCTGTGGTGAGGTAGAGGATTCATCATCACAGTTGTTAGATCCTCCTCCTTCACGCGGTGAGAGTGTTGAGCGGCTCCATACTGGTGAAACGCGGGGAGTTCTACCTCCTCCAGCTCTTCTGGGTCTTCGTCACCTTCAGGTAAGTGAGGCATCCTTGATAGGGCGTCCGCGTTTGGCGTTGGTTTTGCCTGCCCGGTACTTGATCACGAAGTCATAGTTGGAGAGACGGGCCATCCACCGCTGTTCCAGGGCACCCAATCTTGCATTGTCCAGGTGTGTCAACGGGTTGTTGTCCATGTACACGGTGAACTTTGCGGAGGCCAGGTAATGCTTGAAGCGTTCCGTCACGGCCCATACCACCGCCAAGAATTCAAGCTTGAAGGAGCTGTAATTCTCCGGGTTCCTCTCGGTGGGCCTCAGCTTCCGACTGGCGTATGCGATCACCCTTTCTCTGCCCTGTTGGTTTTGGGACAGTACGGCTCCCAGTCCCACATTACTGGCGTCTGTGTGAAGGATAAAAGGCTGGCCATAATCAGGGTAGGCCAGGATCTCATCCCCCGTGAGGGCCATCTTCAACTGGCGGAAGGACTCCTCTTCCGGTTTATCCCACTTGAAGGGTGGCTTTTGACTTCTGGACTTAGACTGTCCGATCAGGAGGTCCTGCATAGGAGCTGCCATCTTAGTGAACCCGGGGATGAACCTTCGGTAGTAGCCTACCAACCCGAGAAACTGTCTCACCTCTTTGATGTTCGAGGGGCTTGGCCAGCTCTTGATTGCCGTGACCTTGTCAGGGTCGAGGGCCACTCCTTCCGCGCTTACCACGTGCCCTAGGTACTGGACCTTTGGTTTCAGCAGGTGACACTTCGATGGTTTCACCTTCAGGCCATAGCCTGCCAGGGCTTCGAACACCTCAGCCAGGTGTTTGAGATGGTCCTCGTAGGTCTTCGAATAGACGATCACGTCGTGCAGGTAAAGGAGGACCGTCTCGAAGTTTCGGTGCCCTAGACAGCATTCCATCAGCCGCTGGAAGGTCCCTGGTGCGTTGCAGAGCCCGAAAGGCATACAGTTGAATTCGCTCAGTCCCATCGGGGTGGTGAAGGCGGTCTTCTCCTTGTCAGCCTCTGCCACAGGAACCTGCCAGTACCCGCTAGTAAGGTCCAAAGTAGAAAAGAAGTTAGCTGATTTTAGTGCGGCTAAAGACTCCTCTATTCTAGGCAGCGGATATGCGTCTTTGTGGGTGATACGGTTGATTTGTCTATAGTCCACGCACATTCTCATGGTGCCGTCTTTCTTTTTGACCAGAACCAAGGGGGCTGCCCAGGGGCTACAGCTGTCTCTAATAACCCCAGCTTCTTTCATCTCTCTTAGCATGCCCTTTGCGTTCTGATAATGTGCAGGGGGTACAGGTCTGTGTCTTTCTTTTATCGGTGGGTGGCTCCCTGTGGGGATGTGGTGTTCTATCCCCTTTACTCTGCCGAAGTCCAGCGGGTGCTTACTAAAGACTCTCTCGTACTCCTCTACCACCCGGTAGACTCCTTGTTTTTGGTGCAGGGGAGTGGAGTCAGCACCCACGTGGAGTTTCTGGCACCAGTCCTCCTTTTGTTTCTGGGAGCCATTACCCTCCGCCTGTGGAGATGGAGGCAAGGGTTCCACGGCCCTGATAGCTTTGTGTTCGACAACAAACAGTTTGGCGAGTGTAGCGTACCTGGGTAAGTGTACTTCCCTCTCCCCAATGTTGAGGATGCGGACGGGCACCCTCCCATGACGGACATCAACCACCCCCCGGGCTGTCAAAATGGTGGGCCTGCTGTCTGAGTACACGGGTTCTACCATGGCTTGGTAGTCTCTACCTCTCAACCCGATTGCAGTCCGACACCAGATCATCATTTCACTTTTGGGAGGCATGGAAATGGGGAATGGGTCACTCAGTCTTACGCTACCGATCTCACCACCAGACAGTTCTACCTGTTGCCGTCTCATCAGGGCTTTTATCTCCTTGTTGAGGACTCTCTGTTGGCTGGAGCTAGCATTCACAGCCACCTGTTGTAAGATTACAATTACCTCTGAAAGACAATTTTCAATTACGTTAGTACCCACAGTTATTTTAGGGTGACTTTCACGACGGTCAATGTCCACAATAATCACTCCCTGTGCCGGCAGTTCAACTTTACCAATTTTAATGGTCATCTCCTTGAACCCCATCTGCGGCACGGGTAAGCCATTACTGGCGATGATGCTCAAGTTACTGTCTGGATACCGTGTGATATCAGCATCAGTCCAATACTGCTTAAAAAGTACATAAGGGATAGTGGTTACTTGTGACCCAGTATCCAGCAAGGCACTCATGGGGATACCGTCCAGCACCACGGGTAAAACCGGGCGCCCCCCAACGTACTTATTACGCCAATTGTAAGGGCCTGGTGATCTTATGCCTGGGGGTTGGCCCTCTGCCCCAGGTTGGACCCGTTTAAATTACAGTACCTGGAAATGTGTCCGGGCTGGTTGCATCGACGACAAATGGGCTGTCCATCCTCTGCGTAACGGTCTGTGGGCCTCCCTCGGAACGACGGGATCCTCCTCTGTCGACGCCACGGGACATCCTCCGGACTTGAAGCCAGCTCTATGGGTCTTGACGGGTCCACTTGCAACGCCTGGACGGTCCTGGTCAACGCCGCGACGCTCCTGGTCAGCTCCTGGACTTGGTGGTGCAGGTCTTTCGACGGGGCTTGGTTCAGGGCCTGTGCATCAGCTTCCACGGGGTCCATAGAGGAGGGCGCCGCCTCCTGGTGGTAGGTGAGAGCAGGGCGCCGGGGGTTTATAGCGCCACTGGTTGCAGGTTCACGGAGCACCCTTATGGCCCTGTCCTTAAATCATAGAATCATAGAATCATAGAATGGTAGAGTTGGAAGGGACCTCCTGGGTCATCTGGTCCAACCCCCTGCTCAAAGCAGGATTCACTAAATCATCTCAGACAGATGTCTGTCCAGCCTCTGTTTGAAGACGTCCATTGAAGGGGAACTCACCACCTCTCGCGGCAGCCTGTTCCACTCATTGATCACCCTAACTGTCAAAAAGTTTTTTCTAATATCTAATCTGTGTCTCCTCCCATTTAGTTTCATCCCATTGCTTCTAGTCTTTCCTTGTGCAAATGAGAATAAAGATGATCCTTCTACAATGTGACAGCCCTTGACATATTTGTAGACAGCTATTAAGTCTCCTCTCAGTCTTCTTTTTTGCAAGCTAAACATTCCCAAATCCTGCAACCGTTCCTCATAGGACATGGTTTGCAGACCAGTCACCATTCTGGTCGCTCTTCTCTGAACTTGCTCCAGTTTGTCTATGTCTTTTTTAAAATGTGGTGCCCAAAACTGTACACAGTATTCCAGATGAGGTCTGACCAAAGAGGAGTAAAGACCAATAATGACTTCACGTGATCTAGACTGTATGCTTCTGTTAATACATCCCAGAATTGTATTTGCCTTTTTTGCTGCTGCATCACATTGTTGACTCATGTTCAGTCTATGATCTATTAGTATACCTAAGTCTTTTTCACATGTACTGTTGCTTAGCTCTATTCCTCCCATTCTGTATATGCTTTTTTCATTTTTATTGCCCAGATGTAGTACTTTGCATTTTTCCCTGTTAAAAACCATTCTGTTAGTTGCTGCCCACTGCTCCAGTTTATTTAGGTCTTTTTGAATCCTCTCTCTCTCTTCTCTAGTATTAGCTATCCCTCCTAGCTTTGTGTCATCAGCAAATTTAATCAGTTTACCCTCAATTCCTTCATCTAAATCATTGATAAAGATGTTGAACAATACAGGTCCCAGGACAGAGCCCTGTGGTACCCCACTTGAGACATTCATCCAGCTGGATGTGAAGCCATTTACAACCACCCTTTGAGTCCGATCAATAAGCCAGTTATGAATCCACCTAACAGTAGCCTGGTCCATTGCATACTTGGTCATTTTTTCAATAAGGATGGTGTGAGATACTTTGTCAAATGCTTTGCTGAAGTCAAGATATACTATATCTACAGCATTTCCCTGATCCACCCAGTCAGTGATTCTGTCATAGAAGGAAATTAAGTTAGTCTGACATGACTTGTTAGTTACAAACCCATGCTGACTCTGGTTAATCACTTCATTCTTATCCATGTACTTACATATATGTTGTTTAATAATTTGTTCAAAGATCTTTCCTGGTATAGAAGTCAGACTCACCGGCCTATAGTTCCCTGGGTCCACCTTCTTCCCCTTTTTGAAGATAGGAACAACATTTGCTCTTCTCCAGTCTTCTGGGACTTCTCCTGTTCTCCAAGAATTTTCAAAGATTATGGAGAGTGGTTCTAAAATTTCTTCTACGATCTCCTTCAGTACTCTGGGGTGTAATTCATCTGGACCTGGAGACTTGAACTCATTTATGTTAGCTAAATATTCCCTCACAATCTTTCTGTTTACAGATAACTTGGATTCCTCTATTCCTTTAAAAGGACAGTGAAGATCAGTTGATGTTACATTTTCTTTCTGAGAGAAAACAGATGCAAAATAGGAGTTAAAAAGTTTGGCCTTCTCAACATCCTCTCTTACCATTTCTCCATTTTCATCCTGTAAAAATCCTATAGCATCTTTGACTTTTCTTTTACTTTTGACATACCCCCAAAATCCTTTTTTATTGCTTTTGACATCTCTTGCAAGCCTTAATTCATTGTCAGCTTTAGCTAACCTGATACGTGCCCTACAGGATCTGCAGACTGCATTATAATCTTCTTTAGATATGCCTCCCTCTTTCCATTTAATAAACATTTCTTTCTTTCTTTTTAGCATGTGTTTAAGTTCTGTGTTCATCCATCCTGGTTTCCTTAAATGCTTCCCATTCTTCCTACTTTTCGGGATTGTTAACGATTGTGCTTTGAGAATCTCATTTTTAAAAATTTCCCATCCTTCCTGGACATTTTTGTCCTTAAGGACATCCAGCCATTGGATCCCTCCTATTCTCTTTCTGAGTCTATTAAAATCTGCCTTTCTAAAATCTAACCTTGAAGTTTGAGTCTTCACATGTCTTCCTCCTCTAGTTATCCAAAATTCTATAATAGCATGATCGCTGCCTCCTAGGGTCCCAGCCACCTTTACCTCCTCAACCATTTCCTCCCTGTTTATAAGGATTAGATCCAAAGTAGCAGATCCCCTTGTTTTCTCCCCTACCTTTTGGAAGATAAAGTTGTCAGCAAGAGAGGATAAGAATTTTCTTGACCTGTTAGTTTTACTTGAGAGAGATTCCCAACAAATGTCTGGATAGTTGAAATCTCCCATGACCACTACGTCATATTTTTTGGAGAACTTGGTCATTTGATACATAAAGAGTTCATCCATATCTTCAGCTTGCCCAGGTGGCTTGTAGTAAATGCCTACAATGGTGTCCTTTCCGTTGTTCTCTCCTTGTATTCTTACCCAAACAGTTTCCACAGAACTCCCAGTCTCTGAAGCTTCAATCTCTGTGCCGATATACGCTTTTCTAACATACAATGCGACACCTCCTCCTCGTTTATCAAGTCTGTTTCTTGCAAATAAGTTGTATCCTTTTAGCCTTTTATTCCAATTATGTGTATCGTCCCACCAAGTTTCAGTGATTCCAATGACATCATATTTCTTTTCCTGAATTAGTAGTTCCAATTCTCCTTGTTTGTTGCCCATGCTTTGTGCATTTGTATAAAAACATTTTAGTTTGTGATTGGTTTCTCTTCCTCCCATATTTTTATTATTTAAATTGTTTTGTCTTTGTTCTTCTTTTCCACTTCCAGTAACAGAGATCTCAATAGTATTTGTCAGCTGTATGGCTTTTTCTGGCCTTTTGCTTCCCTTCCCACATTGTTCTAGTTTAAAGCTCTCCTGATGAGTGTAGCAAGGCGACTTCCAAATACATGTTTTCCAGTCTTCGTAAGGTGCACCCCATCTCTAGCAAGTAGTCCATCGTATAGGTAATTCATTCCGCGATCCAGAAATCCAAATCCTTGTTGACGGCACCATCGGCGTAGCCAGTTGTTCACCTGTAGAATCTTATTCCACCTCATTGTTCCATGGCCATCCACTGGGAGGATGGATGAGAAGACCACCTGTGCTCCCAATTCTTTCACTTTCTTGCCTAAGTCTTCAAAGTCACTGCTGATGGTTTCCAGGTCCTTTCTTGCAGTGTCATTTGTCCCCACATGTATTAGCAGGAATGGGTAGTGATCTGTAGGTCTGAAGAGTCTTGATATCCTGTCAGACACATCTTTAATTTTTGCTCCTGGAAGACAGCACATTTCTCTTGAGGTTATGTCTGGTCTGCAGATAGCGGCCTCTGTTCCTCTTAACAGGGAATCCCCCATGACCACCACTCTCCGTTTTTTCTTCACAACATTCTTCTTTTTCCATCCAGGAGGATTCTGAGGGCTTACAAGGTTATTCATTGCTGGCAAAGTCTTATTTTGCTGTATTTCTTCATGGTTCTCCTGTGTGAGAGCCTGGTACTGGTTCCTGAGCAGTATGGGTGCTGACTGCCTCTCGATCCTCCGGCTTCTGTGGGTCACATGCTTCCATTCCTCTGTTTCATCAGGTGCAGTTCGAATTTCTTCTCTTTCTGAATCATGAAGAGATAATTCTGCTCTGTCTAAGAACTCTTCACCTTCCTTAATGATTTTCAAGGTAGTTAACCTCTCTTCTAGATTTCGCAACTTTTCCTCCAACAGGGACACAAGCTTGCATTTCTGGCATGTGAAGTTTGGCTTTTCCACTGGCAAGTCTGTGAACATGTAGCAGGATATGCAGCTTACCAAATGGCTCCTGGACTCTTCCATGTTCTTACTGTTAATGTTCTGAAAACAGTGAAAAAAGCTTAAGGCTGTGTGCCCACGTAGCATTTTTCAAGCGTTTTTGATGCGGAATTTCCGCAGCGGAAACGCTTGTAAAACGCTTGGTAACACGCACCCCATGGTCCCCAATGGGATTCCGCAAGTTCTATGCACATGCTGCGGATTTTTCCGCAGCGTTTATGCTGCGTTCAAAAATCCGCAGCATGTCATTTAATTTTGCGTTTCCGCAAGCAGAATTGCCTTTGTTCAATGCATAAAAAACGCAAGGCAATTCCGCATGTGGAAAACGCGTGATAAACGTGCGAAAAAAGCGCGATAAACGCGTGCGGAATTCCGCATGCGTTTTTCCGGGAGAGGACTTGCATTTATGCAGCAGAAATTTTCTGCTTCATAAATGCAACGTGGGCACATAGCCTTAAAATGCGCGCGCCAATAGGCGCGCGGTTTACCGATGACCTCTTTTCAGCTCCAACAGCCAAAATCCAGTGTTCTTTGAGCTCGCGGAGACTCTTCACTTACCCCAAAATGCAGTGGGAATATGCAAATTATCTCCTCAGGACTCCTCCCCTGGTTTTCCTCCCCTGGTTTTAAATTGGGCAAAGGTCAGGTCGGGGTTCTGAAAGAACATGAGGCGCAGCTGGGCCCTGTGGGCGCTGGACAGCAGACCTTCTATGAATTGTTCTGTTAGCAGCTTATCCGTTTCCTGCACGCTGCCAGGGTCAGTTTGTTGGATGGCCCTCAGGGCTTCCTGCAAATTTAGGGCATAGTCTCTGATGCTGTCCTGTGCCCGCTGCTTACATCCATAGAACCTCATTTTAATCTCAGCGGAGGTACGTGTGTCAAAGGTACCCGGCAGCTGGGCCAGAATACCCTTCACAGCCCTTTTCTCCTCAGGGGGCCATGATTTTACCTCCCTTTGGGCTGCGCCAGTTAACTGCCCTGTTAGTATGCTGACCTTCTGTTCCTCTGTCAGAGGGTAAACCTGGAACAAACTGTACAGCCTTTCCTTAAAGTCAGTTAGGGCATGGGGCTCCCCTGAGTATTTGGGCAGCCAGGCCGCTCCAGGGATGTAGGGCAGGGAAAAGGGCATCACCGCTGCTGCAGCTGCGTTGGTGGTAGTGGGCGCCTCCGTGTCCGACATCTTCCTCCCCCCTAGTTAAGCGTGGCCTACCTTCCGACGATCCTCTTCTGTAGGCCGCGGCTCCGCTGCTGCTGCTATGGACGAGGACCTGGCGTCGCGTCCTGATGACGTCAGCGTCACTCTCTCTCCCTTCCAGGACCTTGCGCAGCGTCGGTGCGTGGGGCGGAGCTTCGGGTCTCGCGCGCTTTCGGCGTCCACGCCCCTCTTCTTCCCGCGCGGCGTCCTGAAGATGGCGTCCGATGGCGGGAAGCAGCCGCGGATGGCGGGAAGACGGCCGAAGACGGCGGGAAACGGTCCAAGATGGCGTCTGATGGCGGGAATCGGCTCCGGATGGCGGGAAACGACTCCGGACGGCGGGAAACTTCGCCACAGGTAAGTTACAAAAGTCTTTTTCAGGCACGCAGTACCCGGTGGTTGCGGGCACGAAATCCTGCCGACTACGCCAAAGCTGACGCGCCCCCTGGGCCGTGGGGCACTCGGATCCGGGCAATAGGGGGAACGATGGGAGTAGTAGTGGCAACCCGGTTCCGTGGCTCAGGGTGGTCAGGCCAGTGGTAGTCCGTTTTGTGCTGTTGGTTTTGTCCGACTACGCCACCCGTGGATTTGCGGTCATTAGGAACCGCCGCTGCAGGGCAGACCGCTGGGGCTGATGATATATGCAGCTGGGATGGTGTGACTCCCCACGGGAAGAGTGCGGCCCCAGGGCAGTGTAGTGGATGGTGGGAGTGATGGTAGTGAGAGTCCCGGTGCTGATAGTGCTGGAGGAGCAAGGAGCACACAGACAACAAGTTGCAGTCCAGGGTCTTTACTAAAACAGGTAAACTGACCCATAAACAGTCCCGGCTAGGAGGGGACCTGGATGTCTGAGAGCAACGGGGAAATTGGCCCTGGTCAGGGTGAGGGTGTAGGCCTACCGTGCTTTCTGCGCTCCTTCTGGCTATCTCCTCGTTTTAGGGTAACAGCCCACGTTTCCGAGCTCTCCGTGTATTCTCATCTGTATGGCCTGCGACGTGGGTTCCTTTCTGCTCCCGGCCTGATACGGCTTTGCTGGTCCCTTCTGTTGTGGCAGGGCCTCCAGGCTTCTTAGGCCAAGGAATATACAGTCCCTTGCGGACTGGTTCTCTGCTGGAGGATGTGGAATCCTCCCAGCCTCAGACACCAAAGTCTGGTAAATTAAGTCCTTTCTCTGCCAAGACAGGCTCTCTTCGCCTCTTGTCTCTGGCTTGTGGCTCTCCTCCTGCCACACTTCCTCTTAGGTGCAGTGCAACTTTCTGTCCCTGCTCTGGGACACCTCTCAGTGCTGAGGCAGGTCGTCCAGCTCTCCCTAACCCTGCCCCCAGCACCAGCTTTTATAGGGGCAGCCTGCTCCCCCTACTGGCCTGAGACAGGAGGTACTGCATGCTAATGTTCCCCTGACCAGAGAACCTCCCCCTTGCTCTCAGACACAGCTTTATTACATTTTGTGGCATCCAGGCCAGGGTGACACATATGTATTTTATCTCACCCCAGAACTGGATTTACAACTACACTGCTCCATACTGCTGTATAATGTCCTCCATGCTGCTGCTTTCTAGTAGGTGTTTATCTTACTCCAAAGCTGGATTCACAGCTACACTGCTTAGTACTGCTGTATAATGTTCTGCGTGCTGCTGCTTTCCAATTAGTGTTTTATCTCATCCCAGAGCTGGATTTGCTGCTACACTGCTCCATACTGCTGTATAATGTCCTCCATGCTGCTGCTTTCTAGTAGGTGTTTATCTTACCCCAGAGCTGGATTCACAGCTACACTGCTTAGTACTGCTGTATAATGTTCTGCATGCTGCTGCTTTCTAATTAGTGTTTTATCTCATCTCAGAGATGGGTTTACAGCTACACTGCCCAGTACTGCTGTATAATGTCCTACATGCTGCTGCTTTCTAGTAGGTGTTTATCTTACCACAGAGCTGGATTTACAACTATACTGCTCAGTGCTGCTGTATAATGTTCTCCATACTGCTTCTTTCGAGTAAGTGTTTTTCTCATCCCAGAGTTGGATTCACAGCTACACTGCTCAATACTGTGTATAATGTTCTCCATGCTGCTTCTTTCTAATTAGTGTTTTATCTCATCCCATAGATGGATTTACAACTACACTGCTGAGTACTGCTGTATAATGTTCTCCATGCTGCTGCTGCTGCTGCTTCTGTACATAGTGCTACATAGAGACAGGAGCACAGAACTCCCTCATATGTGTGTGCTGTGCATAGAAAACTAGTCTCCACCCACTGATGATTAAAGATAGAGCCTGCAGAGGTGAAAACTGGTTGAAAAGCACAGTATACAAGTTATATATTGACCAGGAATAGTGAGTGTTATTCTTCATGTACACACAGGACCATTTATTCAGAAATATTCAGATATATTTTATTCAGATACATTTCTATCTTCCAGTATTCACCACCAGGGGGAGCTCATTGTATACCAGTTTACACATCTCCAAGCTAAACATCTGTTCAGTTAGCTCTTAAAGGTATATTCCTGCAATTAAGTAATCTCTCTCCATAGGAGTTACTGATCACTAAGGGTCCAAATGCAGTGACCCTCAATGATCCCAAGTACAGTGGTCTGGATTCTGAGAACAGGCCTGTCTTCAATGAAAGGGGGTGCACATGCTCGGCCTCTGCTCCGCTCATTGTTTACGGACTGGCGGAGAAAATCTAGGACAATGGTTTCAGCTGAGGGAATACAGGCATAGAGAAATATATCACTCCTGGTGGACTGGTCACCAAGTAACTGCTTGTATTTCCCATGAAATAACAATTCTGGGAAATCTTTTGTTCTAACTCTAAATGGAGATGTTCCTCTGTTATTCCTCCTGGAAATTTATGAATACAATGACAACTGGGTGTTAGGGCCCCGTCACACTAAGCGATGCAGCAGCGATCCCGACAACGATACGACCTGTCAGGGATCGTTGCTGCATCGCTAATACATCGCTGGCGAGCTGTCAAACAGGCAGGCTCACCAGCGATCAGGGGAGCAGCAACATCGTGGAAAGAATCGTTCCACGATGTCCTGCTCCTGTTACCAGCCTGCTGCAAGCAGGAGCAGGCTGGTAACTATGGTAAACATCGGGTTACTAAGTGCGCGTGTGCCCCTAGTAACCCGCTGTTTACCATGGATACCACTCTGCTACGGTGCGCGGGAGCCTCCGCTTACCGTAGCAGAGTGGTATCCATTGTAAACAGCGGGTTACTAAGTGCGCGCGTGCCCCTAGTAACCCGATGTTTACCATAGTTACCAGCCAGATCGTTGGTCCCGCTGGTCACACACAGCGATGTGTGCTGGCCAGCGGGAGGCCAACGACCAAAAAATGGTCCAGGACACTTTGCAACGATCAGCGACCTCACAGCAGGGGCCTGATCGTTGCAAAGTGTCACACACAGCGACATCGCTGGTGAGGTCGCTGGTGAGTCACCAAAACCGTGACACAGCAGCGATCTCGCTATGTGAGACGGGGGCTTTATGTGTTGGGAGCTTGTCTATGCACACACTAATACTATCCAATTAGGGCTGCCTGTATATACAAACACCACTTTGACAAAGGGAATGGTAACGCCCATTTGTCAATCTTTTAATACATTTCCAGGAGGAATAACAATAGAGCGGCACAATGCAGAGTTCTTGGGAAAAATGCTCCAGAATTGTTATTTCATGGGGAATACAACGATCTAGTAATTCGGACACGTCAGGAGAGTGTAAGTCATACAATTCTGTCTTCCAATAAGCACCACTAGGGGGAGCCTAGAAGCCAACTGAAAAGATTAGGAATCTTCTGGTTGTGTGAATGGTGGCCAAATATCTGAGGCTCGGGAATTGCAGAACCGAGCCCCTGCCCCTGTGCCGGTGGCCATGTTGGCCGCTGTTATGTTCTGCAAGGAACAGATAGAACTTTCTCCCGGATCCTCCAGGCTCAGGTGCAGCGATCGATAACCACTCAGCCTCTGCCGTCATTCTCATTATCAGAGCGTTTCCTCGGCTCCTTCCCAGGGATTTGGAGGAAACTATTTCCTGTGAATTTGGGAGATCTTCAGCTTATGTGGAATCACGAAAGTCATAAAAAAAGCATTTTCACCACTTCCTTTGATTAGTCCAGAACAATCCTGCGATGTCTCCTCGCTAACACTTTCATCGTGTTTCCTATCCAGTTACCTCCCCCAATACTTTCTGTAGGGAGAAGACGCCGGAGGTTTGTGATTATAAAGCTTTTTGCTACCGGAACCAGGAGGCGTCTTCACCACCTGTTATTACTGGGTATTAAATACCATTTACACCGACAATATAATAAAGCACGGATTACAGCAGTGTGTAAGGCAGCGTTTCTTTAAACTATTTATCATGATGTACCTCTGTTACTCTTCCTGGAAATGAATGTTTAAATTGACAACTAGAAGGGTATAACTCTGAGCAATCAGTCTCATAAGAGCACAATACAAACCTCAGCTGCTGCAGAACATCACTATACACACGCTGCTACAGTGCAACATTATACACGTTTCAGATGCTGCAGAATATTATAATCCATATCTCAGCTGCTGCAGAAAATCATAAAACTCACCTCAGCTACTGCAGAAGAGCATAATACACATCTCAGCTGCTGCAGAACCTCATAATATACACCTCAGCTGCTGTAGAACAGAATAATACACACCTCAGCTGCTGCAGAACCTCATAACACATACACACCTCAGCTGCTGCAGAAAATCATAATACACCTCAGCTTCTGCAGAACATCATTATACACACCTAAGCTGCTGCAGAACATCATAATCCACACCTCAGCTGCTGCAGAACAGCATAATACACACCTCAGCAGCTGCAGAACCTTATAATACACACCTCAGCTGCTGCAGAACATCATTATACGCACCTAAATTGCTGCAAATCATCATAATCCACACCTCAGCTGCTGCAGAACCTCATAAAACACATCTCAGCTGCCACAGAATATTATAATCCACATCTCAGCTGCTGCAGAACATCATAAAACACGCCTCAGCTGCTGCAGAACATGATAATATTTATTTCATCATAATTCACACATCAGCTGCTGTAGAACTTCGTAATATACACCTCAGCTGCTGCAGAAATTCTTTATAGAAACAAATTAGGGTGTATTCATATCTATGAGGGACATCAATCTCTGTCTTACTAATTGCAAAGACGTTCTGCAGCAGCTGTGGTGCTTTTTATAAAGAATATAACATTCTGTTATGCATTATTTTGTGGCCTCATCTGACCTCCCACATTCATCTGCGTTTACTACTGGAATCAGTAACATTGTGCACTTTGCACTTGGTCAGACTTTCTGATTGGCTGTATATTCGGGTGTGTACAGGTTTTATGCAACAAAGTATCAGAGAACAGTAATTGTCAGAGTGCGGACAGAATAATTGGATCATTGGCCGGATACAGTAGCTGAACACAATGAAAATAGATATTCACAGTCATATTCTCCCCAGGGAATGGCCGGACCTCACACAGGTAACAAAGACGCCACATGTACCGTATATTACCACCGCTATATAGTACACCGTCAGCATAATAGAAAAATGAATCTACACATAAAAAGGCTTCATATTTATCTGTAATTACTTCAAGCACAGATGTAGCTGAGCTGAACTTGTCTTATCACGGATCATGGTAATATTTCACAGTACAGATGATTTTCCGACTATTTTGTCTCAAAGGCAATGTTCACTTTTGCTTCCATGTTTTATTGCTCCAACGCATCTCTAATAAAAAATGAAGCAACTTTGCATATTGTTTTGATTGTAAAAAATATCTGATAGTTTTTTGTATACAGCTCCAGTGCAGAGCGTGTTACATAAACTAAAAAAAAAAATGTTATTTGTCTATAATACATGTTTAATAAAGTTAGTTCTATTCACCAAAAAAGCAGCCAAAACGCATGGTTGAATTTTTTGCACTTTCTCGTTGTTTTCTCTGATGAAAAAAAAGCTGAAAAAAATTGATATGCTGCAATTTTCAAAAAGGCAGTTTTGCAATTCAGTCTGGAAAAAAAGCGTGCACGAGATTTCTGAAATCTCATAGCTTTTCCTGGTAAAGTAAAAAGCAGATTTTAATTTGCATTAAAAAATGCATAAAAAAAACACTGCAAGGATGCAACGGGTGAACATAGCCTGATGCATCATTGCGGGGTCAGACTACACAAAGTTTGTTTGTAGTCTGTTACCATAGAGACACATAAGTTTCAATAGGAACTGTATACACATAAAACGTGCATTATTTGCAAAAATGGTTTAAATTTTTTTTTATTATTATTATAGCGCCATTTATTCCATGGAGCTTTACATGTGATTTAGGGGTATACATACAAAAACAATTACAATGATGTTTAACAAAATGTGACGGCGACTGGTACAGGAGGAGTGAGGACCCTGACCGCGAGGGCTCACAATCTACAAGGAATGGGTGAGGATACAGTAGGTGGGGGTAGAGGAGGTCATGAAGCGGTATGATGGAGCGAGGGTTACTGCAGGTTGTAGGCTTGTCGAAGAGGTGGGTCTTCAGGTTCCTTTTGAAGGTTTCCACGGTAGGCGAGAGTCTGAGGTGTTGGGGTAGAGAGTTCCAGAGTAGGGGGGATGCACGGGAGAAATCTTGTATACGATTGTGGGAAGAGGAGATAAGAGGGGAGTAGAGAAGGAGATCTTGTGAGGATCGGAGGTTGCGTGCAGGTATGTAATGGTAGACTAGGTCAGAGATGTATGGAGGAGACTGGTTGTGAATGGCTTTATATGCCATGGTTAGGGTTTTGAACTGGAGTCTCAGGGCAATGGGGAGCCAGTGAAGAGATTGACAGAGAGGAGAGGCCACAGAGCAGGAGGTTGCAGTAGTCGAGGCGGGAGATGATGAGGGCGTGCACTAGTGTTTTTGCAGATTCGTGGTTGAGGAATGTGCGGATCCGGGAGATATTTTTGAGTTGGAGTCTGCAGGAAGTGGAAAGGGCTTGGATATGAGGTTTAAACAGCCATTGACGTTGATAGATAGGTCAGATGGGGGATGAATGAGATGGTGGAAAGATGATGAATTCTGTTTTATCCATGTTAAGTTTTAGAAATACGGCAGAGAAGAAGGATGAGATAGCAGACAGACATTGTGGGATTTTGGTTAGTAGGGAGGTGATGTCAGGTCCAGAGAGGTAGATCTGTGTGTCGTCAGCATGGAGGTGATACTGGAAGCCGTGAGACTCTATGAGCTGTCCCAGTCCAAAGGTGTAGATGGAGAAGAGCAGGGGTCCTAGGACTGAACCTTGGGGGACACCGACAGGGGGTGAGATGAGGAGGTGGTGTGTGAGTGGGAGACACTGAATGTCCTGTGTGTTAGGTATGAAGAGATCCAAGATAGGGCTAAGTCTGTGATGCCGAGAGATGAGAGAGTCAGTAGTAAGAGGGAATGGTCTACTGTGTCAAAGGCAGATGACAGGTCCAGGAGGAGGAGGACAGAGTAGTGTCGCTTGGATTTGGCGGTCAGTAGGTCATTGGTGACTTTAGTCAGGGCAGTTTCAGTGGAATGGTGCGGTCGGAAGCCAGATTGGAGGCGGTCAAAGAAGGAGCAGGAGGAGAGGTGGGAGGACAGTTCAGAATGGACGTCGTGTTCCAGTAGTTTTGAGGCATAGGGGAGACGTGATATGGGGCGGTAACTAGTCAGAGATGGGTCAAGGGAGGGTTTTTTGAGTATGGGTGTGATCGAGGCATGTTTGAAGCATGAGGGGAAGACACCAGTTGTTAGTGACAGGTTGAAGAGGTGGGTTAGGGTTGGGATGAAGATAGTGGTAAGGTTGGTGATGAGGTGGGATGGGATTGTCTCAAGTTCACAAGTGGTAAGGTGTGATTTGGAGAGTAAAGAGGAAAGTTGATCCTCTGTAATGGTGGAGAAGGTGGTTTTGGAGGAGGAGGATTGAGTATGTGTGAGGAGGGGCTGGGGGGACTTTAGGCAAAAGCTTTGTCTGATGGTGTCAATCTTCTGCTTGAAGAATAAGGCAAAGTCTTCGGCTGAGATGAGAGGAGAGGGAGGAGGAGCTGGGGGACGGAGGAGAGAATTGAAAGTGTTAAATAGCTGTTTAGGGTTGTGAGACAGGGAGGATATGAGAGATGTATACATAGATAGATACATTGTAGCTACATAATCACATCTCTGCACAAAAGGCCTTTTTAGCAGAGAGTTGCATGCACCACATGTGAATGTGGTACCTCCATTGTATGACATCAGATGCCACATGCCATGATTTTACTTTCCTGGAAAGTTGTGCATAAATAATAAAAAAAAAGCCTCCATATGTAGTGGTGTAGTAACTAAGGACGAGTGGACCCATGTAAGTTTGGGTTCTGGTACCCAACCCAAACTTTATTCCAAAGTTTGGTTCAGGTACAAGAACTGTACTGTACTGTACATTCTCTCTCTTTGTCTCTCTAACTCTCTTCCCCCGGAACTCCGTACATCGCAAGAGACCAGGGAAAGTCCGTGTTTGGCATTTAACATTGGACTGTCCGGTCCCAACGTCAAACTTTTAAGATCGGGTTCACTCATCTCTAGTAGTAACTTGAAGCTCCTTGGTAGAGATGAGCGAACCCGAACATACAAGTTTGGCATTCTTACCAGTTACTGTCTGGTGCTCAACGCCGGACAAGGACTTTCCCCGGAAGTCCGTTGCAATGTTCGGAGTTTCAGGAAGAGTCTGTTGCAATATTCGAAGTTCCAGGGGAAGTCCGTTCTAATGTTTCCAATGTTCGGAGTTTCGGGGGAAGTTCATTCCAATGTTCGCAGTTCCGGGGAAAGTCCTTTGCAATGTTCAGAGTTCCAGGGAAAGTCCTTTGCAATGTTCTGAGTTCCGGGGAAAGTCCTTTGCAATGTTCTGAGTTCCGGGGAAAGTCCTTTGCAATGTTCTGAGTTCCGGGGAAAGTCCTTTGCAATGTCCGGAGTTCCGGGGAAAGTCCTTTGCAATGTTCGGAGTTCCGGGGAAAGTCCTTTGCAATGTTCGGAGTTCCGGGGAACGTCCGTTGCAATGTTCAGAGTTCCAGGGAAAGTCCTTTGCAATGTTCTGAGTTCCGGGGAAAGTCCTTTGCAATGTTCTGAGTTCCGGGGAAAGTCCTTTGCAATGTTCTGAGTACCGGGGAAAGTCCTTTGCAATGTTCTGAGTCCTGGGGAAAGTCCTTTGCAATGTTCTGAGTTCCGGGGAAAGTCCTTTGCAATGTTCTGAGTTCCGGGGAAAGTCCTTTGCAATGTTCTGAGTACCGGGGAAAGTCCTTTGCAATGTTATGAGTCCCGGGGAAAGTCCTTTGCAATGTTCTGAGTTCCGGGGAAAGTCCTTTGCAATGTTCTGAGTTCCGGGGAAAGTCCTTTGCAATGTTTGGAGTTCCGGGGAAAGTCCTTTGCAATGTTCGGAGTTCCGGGGAACGTCCGTTGCAGTGTTCAGAGTTCCAGGGAAAGTCCTTTGCAATGTTCTGAGTTCCGGGGAAAGTCCTTTGCAATGTTCTGAGTTCCGGGGAAAGTCCTTTGCAATGTTCTGAGTACCGGGGAAGTCCTTTGCAATGTTCGCAGTTCCGGAGGAAGTCTGTTGCAATGTTCAGAGTTTTGGGGGAAGTCCTTTGCAATGTTTCAGTTATGGGGGAAGTCCGTTGCAATGTTGGGAGTTCCAGAAGACGTTCGTTCCAATGTTCGCGGTTCCGGAGAAAGTCTGTTGTGATGTTCGGAGTTCCAGGCTAAGAGAAAGAGAGAGAGAATTTTTTTCCTGGCTCCATAGTTCAAGTCTCAATTGGTTCAATGGGGTTGGGGTTCTAGTTCAAGTTCAGGTACTGCTCTGGCACCCATGCCAAACTTTATACTCAAGTTCGGGTCGGGTACCAGAACCTGAACTTCCACGGGTCCGCTCATCCCTACTCCTGGGTCCTGATACAAAATCAGCTCTACGTCCCCTCATATGAGGTGCCATTTATAATATTAGTATCTTAAGTGCAAGATGGACTTTTAATGTATGCATATGTGGCACCCCAGGGGTCTGGTCTCCACAGTAATAGCAATGTTATGTCTGAGAGCAGGTGGGAGGTCTCTTGGTCAGGAATCCTATGCATGCCACACCTCCTGCCCAGTCCTGGGAGGGGAAGAACTTCCCCTATATAAAGCTGGGGCTGAGGCAGGGTTAGAGAAGAAGAGTAGAGAGAAGAAGAGGAGCAGCATAGGAAAGAAAGATCAGGAGCTCTGTGGGAGCAGTGCAAAAAGGAATCAGGGGCTGGCAGCTGAAGAGCTCGCCCTGATTGAAGAGTTACCACCGGACCCGGAATCCGAGGCTGTGGGGATTAACCCAGACCCAGCAGCAGAAACCGCCCGGCAGGGGATTTCAGGTCCTCTGGCCAAGAAACCCGAAGGCACGGTCACACGCGTGGGACCAGCACCGCCGTCGTGGAGCGGAAGCCACTAGAAGGCCCCGAGTCACCGGCCATACAGGTGAGCACCACATGGTACACTCAGGGACGTGGGCTACCTTTACCCGCCTCTAGCAAGGAAGCCAGAAGAGTACAATTAGTTGGGGAGGCCTACAACTCCGCCTGGCCAAGGGGGATCCCATCTGCTCAAGGACTGACCAGGCCCCGACCGCTAGCCAGTACTCCGGGAGGGTCTATCTTTGTCACCAGTAAAGACCCTGAACTACACCGCATCGTCTCTGAGTGGTTCCTGCTACCCCCATCATCCACGTCGGCTGCCCTGAGGCCATACCCCTCCCGTTGGGGGTTATACCATCCACGCTGCACCATCCTTCCATCGGCCTCAGCGGTCTGCCCTGCAGCGGCAGCTCCATAGCTGCATTCAATGGGTGGCGTAGTTGTCCTACATCTACTGCTAATATACCGCCACTTAGTCTGACTCCCTGGGCACGGACCGGGTCACCGCCACGAGACTACTATCCCCAACAGGCCCGGCTCCGGGTAGTCCCCGCGTGCGCAACGCTACACCAAGTAGGCCCAGGGGCGCGTCAGCTTTTGGCGTAGTCGGCAGGATAACGTGCCCGCAACCACCGGGTACTGCGTGCCTGAAAAAGACTGTTCAAACTTACCAGTGGTGAAGATTCCCGCCATCCGGCGCCATCTTCAGCCTTCTTCCCGCCATCCGTGAAGTTTTCCCGCCATCCGGCGCCATTTTCAGCCTTCTTCCCGCCTTCCGTGGAGTTTTCCCGCCGTTGGACGCCATCTTGAAGACGCCGCGCGGGAAGAAGAGGGGCGTGGACTCCGAAAAGCCCGCGAGAACTGAAGCCCCGCCTCACGTCCGGACGTTGCGTAAGGTCCTGGAAGGAGCCCAGCAGACGCCGACGTCATAGGAGCGCGACGGAAGGTTCTCGACCCTGACGATCCACTGCGGAGCCGCGGCCTACGGAAGAGGATCATCGCAAGGTAGGCCACGGTCCACTAGGGGGGAGGAAGATGTCGGATACGGAGGAGAGCTTCACTGCCGCAGCCACCGCCAGCGCCACCGCTGCTGCGGTCATGCCTTTCACTATGCCCTATATCCCGGGGGCAGCCTGGCTACCCCAGTACTCAGGGGAGTCACATACCCTGAATGACTTTAGAGAAAAGCTGGATAGCCTCTTCCAGGTGTACCCCCTCACAGAAGAGCAAAAAGTGAGCATCCTGGTGGCCCAACTAACCGGGGCAGCCGAAAGGGAGGTAAAGTCCTGGCCACCTGGGAGGAGGACTGTCGCAGGGATATTAACCCGGCTGAAGGACACCTTTGATACCCGCACCTCAGCTGAGATTAAGCTTAGATTCTACGGGTGCAAACAGCGAGCACATGAGAATATAAGGGACTATGCACTAAACCTACAAGAGGCCCTGAGAGCCATTAAGCAGACCGACCCTGACGGCGTGGGAAACGAGGACAGGCTGTTGACCGAACAATTTATAGAGGGACTATATTGCAATGCCCACCGAACCCAGTTGCGGGCAATGGCCTTACAGGATCCTCATCTGGACTTTGCACAGTTCAAGGACAGAGCCATCCGGGTGCTCCGAGAACCGGCACCGGGTGGCGTTGTGACCCACAGGCGCCCTACTACCGCTTACCACCAGGAGGCGGCGCCCTTGTCGGCAGGGCCTGTGGGGGCTGATGCGCAGGCTTTGAACAATGACCCGGCTCCAGACCTGCACCATCAGGTCCAAGAGCTAGCTAAAAGCGTTGCTGCGCTAACCCGAACTGTGCAGTCGTTACAGGTTGCTGCTCCAGGGAAGATCCAGCTGGCATCCGGACCGGAGGACATCCCGTGGCGTCGACCAAGGAGGACCCCACCGGCCAGAGGAAGACCCAGCGACCGATACAACGAGGACGGACAACCCATCTGCCGCCGCTGCAATCAACCCGGACATATGTTAAGGTACTGTCCTTTAAACTGGCACAACCTGGGGTAGAGGGCCAACCCCCAGGAATAAGATCACCAGGCCCATCGAACTGGCGTGACAAATACGTGGGAGGACGTCCAGTCTTGCCTGTGGTACTGGATGGCATTCCTATGAGTGCCCTACTTGACACCGGGTCACAGGTCACCACCATCCCGTACGTGCTCTTTAAGCAGTACTGGAATGACTCGGATATAACCCGCTACCCTGACGACGACTTGAGTATCATCGCCAGCAATGGTCAACCCGTGCCACAGATCGGATTCAAAGAGATGACCATTAAAGTCGGTAGAG
Organism: Phyllobates terribilis; assembly: GCF_046119375.1. NCBI lineage: Eukaryota > Metazoa > Chordata > Amphibia > Anura > Dendrobatidae > Phyllobates > Phyllobates terribilis. The sequence continues at coordinate 165,701,037 of NW_027362769.1, read as the reverse complement.
TCGAACTGGCAGCACAGGGACTGATCATTGTAGACATTGACAAGCGCGAGAGTCACCCAAAGATAACTCTAGGAACTAATGTGATTGAAAATTGTCTTGCAGAGGTGATTTTCATTTTACAGCAGGTTGCCAAGAACGCCAGCTCCGGCCAACAGCGAGTGCTCCAAAAAGAGATCCGGGCACTGATGCGGCGGCAACAGGTGGAACTCTCCGGTGGTGAGATTGGAAGCGTGAGAATGTGTGACCCTTTCCCAATTGCCATGCCCCCAAAAAGTGAAATGATGATTTGGTGCCGGGCAGCTATTGGTCTAAGAGGTAGAGACTACCAAGCAATGGTAGAACCCGTCTACTCAGACAGTAGGCCCACCATTTTGACAGCACGGGGGGTGGTTGATGTACGCCATGGGAGGGTGCCCGTTCGCATAATAAACATCGGGAAGAGAGAAGTACACCTGCCCCGGTATGCCACGCTAGCTAAATTGTTCACCATAAACCAGAATTCTGTACAGTCCGTGGAACCCTTGCCTCCATCTCATCCAGAGGAAGGTAACGGCTCTAAGAAAACAATAGAGGACTGGTGTCAGCAACTACATTTGGGTACTGACTCCACTCCCTCACACCAGAAACAGGGAGTCTATCGGGTGGTTCAAGAGTACGAGAGAGTGTTTAGTAAACACCCGTTAGACTTCGGGCGAGTAAAGGGGGTAGAACATCATATCCCCACGGGAGACCATCCTCCCATAAAGGAGAGATACCGACCCGTACCCCCTGCACACTACCAACACGCCAAGGGGATGCTTAGAGACATGAAGGAGGCTGGGGTAATCAGGGATAGCTGTAGCCCCTGGGCAGCTCCACTAGTCTTGGTCAGAAAGAAAGACAACACCATGAGAATGTGTGTAGATTACCGGAAAATTAACCGTATCACACACAAAGATGCGTACCCCTTACCAAGAATAGAGGAGTCTTTGGCTGCTTTAAAATCTGCTAACTTCTTCTCCACCTTGGATCTCACTAGCGGGTACTGGCAGGTTCCTGTAGCAGAGGCGGATCGGGAGAAGACCGCATTCACCACCCCGATGGGACTTAGCGAGTTTACCTGCATGCCGTTTGGACTCTGCAACGCACCAGGAACCTTCCAGCGATTGATGGAGTGCTGTCTGGGACACCGGAACTTTGAGACGGTCTTGTTATACCTGGACGATGTCATCGTCTACTCCAAGACCTACGAGGACCACCTGAAGCACCTGGCGGAAGTGTTTGAAGCTCTGGCAAGTTACGGCCTAAAGGTGAAACCCTCCAAGTGTCACCTCCTGAAGCCAAAGGTGCAGTACCTGGGACACGTGGTGAGTGCTGACGGAGTGGCTCCCGACCCTGATAAGATCACCGCAATTAAGGAATGGCCAAGCCCCTCCAGCGTAAAGGAAGTGAGGCAGTTCCTCGGGTTGGTAGGCTACTACCGAAGGTTCATTCCCGGTTTCACCAAAAAGGCAGCTCCTATGCAGGACCTCCTGATAGGCCAGTCCAGGAAGGCCAAGAACCAGAAGCCGCCCTTCAGATGGGAGAAGTTGGAAGAAGAGTCCTTCCGCCAGCTGAAGATGGCCCTCACGGGGGATGAAATCCTGGCGTACCCGGATTACAGCCAGCCCTTTATCCTCTACACCGACGCCAGTAACATCGGGCTAGGAGCCGTACTATCCCAGATCCAGCAGGGGAAGGAACGGGTAATTGCTTACGCCAGCCGAAAACTGCGACCCACCGAAAGAAACCCTGAGAATTACAGCTCATTTAAGCTAGAGTTCCTGGCAGTGGTGTGGGCAGTCACCGAACGCTTTAAGCACTACCTCGCTTCTTCCCGGTTCACCGTGTACACGGATAACAACCCGTTGACACACCTGGACACGGCAAGACTCGGTGCCCTAGAGCAGAGATGGATGGCCCGCTTGTCCAACTATGAGTTTACAATCAAATACCGGGCAGGACGCTCCAATACCAACGCGGACGCCCTGTCCAGGATGCCGAACCTACCGGACGTAGGGGAAGATTCAGAGGAACTGGAAGAAGTTGAACTCCCCGCGTTCCACCGTCATGGGACTATCCAGTATTCCCACCGTGTAAGGAGTAAGCAATCCGCTACGTTCAACCCATTACCTCATTACAACTGGGCGGAGACGCAAGACAGTGACCCTGCCGTCCGACTGGTAAAGGAGATGCTGACTCGGCCAGATGCACGCCTTGACCCAGACGCTCCGGAGGAAGCCAAGCAACTGTGGGCTGAGAAGAGTCGACTGTTCCTTTACAAGGGGAAGTTGTGCCGCAGAATGGTTAACTCCCGGACGCATGAACTAATCTGGCAAGTAGTGGTGCCAAGAAGAGACGCAGCTATGGTGATGGAGGCATACCACGACGGAGCTGGGCATTTCGGATGGAAGAAGCTGGAGTTTCTGCTGCGCGGGCGGTTCCATTGGGTAGGCATGAGAGGAACCATCGAGAGGTGGTGCAGAGACTGTGGCCCATGCAACTTAAGAAGGAGGGACCGTGCCAGCCAGAAGACTCCCCTGCGGTCCATCATCACCAGACAGCCGTTGGAACTGGTAGCCTTGGATCATGTAAAACTGACCCCAAGCAGAAGTGGCTACGTCTACGCGTTAACCATCGTGGATCACTACTCCCGGTTCTTGGTTGTCGTCCCCGTCAAGGACTTAACGGCTCACACTGCAGCTAGAGCCTTCCAACAGCACTTCTGCCGTCCGCATGGATACCCGGAGCAGGTGCTGACGGACCAGGGGCCTGCCTTTGAAGCGGAAGTCTTCCAGGAGTTCTGCACTCTGTATGGCTGCCGGAAGATTAGAACAACACCCTATCACCCGCAAACTAATGGACTTTGTGAGAAAATGAACCAGGTGGTGATAGATCTTCTGAAAACATTGCCCCTGGAAGAACGTAGTCTGTGGCCTGAAAAGCTGCCCGACCTGGTGGACCTATACAACCACATCCCTGTAGGTTCCACCAACTGTACCCCGGCTTACCTAATGAGGGCAAGACCTGGTAAGCTTCCTGTTGATCTGGAGATGGGAGTCCTGACACCCGAGGACACTTCACCAGAAGCAGACTGGGACACAGAGAGGCAGCAGCAGTACCGGAAAGTACAGGAGAGCGTGGAGCGAAGTCTCTGTCAAGCTAGGGAAAGACAAGAGAAAACTTACAACCAGTATGCTCCCGCTGTTCCCCTGGTGCCCGGAGAGCAGGTCTTGAAGAGGAAAAGACAGCTCCACAAGTTGGACGACCAATGGGAGAAGGACCCGTACACCGTACTGCCCTCAAGCCACGACAACCCGAAGATCTGTACAATCAGTAAAGACGGAGGGGAAACCACAGCCATTGTATCCCGGGATCACCTAAAGAAGTGTCCCGAACAGCTACGGAACCCTGAAGAGGAACAAGAGGACCCTCGACCCGTAGAGGAAAGGGAAGATATGGTTAGTACTGTGCTCGGAGACTTCCCTCGGTCTTGGACTCAAGTCAATGGTGCTGTTGTGGTACCCGTCCTCACGTTCCTCCAACCAGCATCCCAAGTGCCTACGGAGACACAGGTAGAACTGGAAGAACAGCCGGTCCAGGAGGCAGAAGGCCCCACACAAGCAGACCAGGAAAATCAACCCTCTGCTTATAGTGAGCCTGCCATACCCCTAGTGAGCCAAAGAGTCCGTAGACGGCTGCCCAGTTTACCCTTGACAGCTCCTATACCCTGTAGCTCAGGACCAATCAACCAGCTCCGTAGGTCCACTAGGGTCACTAGAGGCCAGCTGCCCATACGGTGGAGGATCTGAAATGTTCAAGCTATTTTATTAATGTTTACCTGTTTATTGTTGCTTGTGTATAATTATGTGTTTCTAGTTATTTATAGGAGTCTTTGGTGGATTTACCGGGAATCCTTTGTGTATATAGTTGGAGCGTAACCCAGGACGGACTGAAAGACTGTTAAGGACTCGGGGCAGGACAGACCCCTACCTGGTTACGTCTCCCTGTGTTGGTGAAATGGACACCCTTGTTTTCCTCAAAAGTTACACCCGGTTGCGGACACGCCGTGACCACCTTATGTGTTGTCTCTATTGGAATGTTATTGTTTGCACCTTGTTATGTTTACAAAAGTATGTTTAGTCCCGGAGTACTAACTTTCACTAGGGGGGAATGTGGCACCCCAGGGGTCTGGTCTCCACAGTAATAGCAATGTTATGTCTGAGAGCAGGTGGGAGGTCTCTTGGTCAGGAATCCTATGCATGCCACACCTCCTGCCCAGTCCTGGGAGGGGAAGAACTTCCCCTATATAAAGCTGGGGCTGAGGCAGGGTTAGAGAAGAAGAGTAGAGAGAAGAAGAGGAGCAGCATAGGAAAGAAAGATCAGGAGCTCTGTGGGAGCAGTGTAAAAAGGAATCAGGGGCTGGCAGCTGAAGAGCTCGCCCTGATTGAAGAGTTACCACCGGACCCGGAGTCCGAGGCTGTGGGGATTAACCCAGACCCAGCAGCAGAAACCGCCCGGCAGGGGATTTCAGGTCCTCTGGCCAAGAAACCCGAAGGCACGGTCACACGCGTGGGACCAGCACCGCCGTCGTGGAGCGGAAGCCACTAGAAGGCCCCGAGTCACCGGCCATACGGGTGAGCACCACACGGTACACTCAGGGACGTGGGCTACCTTTACCCGCCTCTAGCAAGGAAGCCAGAAGAGTACAATTAGTTGGGGAGGCCTACAACTCCGCCTGGCCAAGGGGGATCCCATCTGCTCAAGGACTGACCAGGCCCCGACCGCTAGCCAGTACTCCGGGAGGGTCTATCTTTGTCACCAGTAAAGACCCTGAACTACACCGCATCGTCTCTGAGTGGTTCCTGCTACCCCCATCATCCACGTCGGCTGCCCTGAGGCCATACCCCTCCCGTTGGGGGTTATACCATCCACGCTGCACCATCCTTCCATCGGCCTCAGCGGTCTGCCCTGCAGCGGCAGCTCCATAGCTGCATTCAACGGGTGGCATAGTCGTCCTACATCTACTGCTAATATACCGCCACTTAGTCTGACTCCCTGGGCACGGACCGGGTCACCGCCACGAGACTACTACCCCCAACAGGCCCGGCTCCGGGTAGTCCCCGCGTGCGCAACGCTACACCAAGTAGGCCCAGGGGCGCGTCACATACATTCCCCCACCCCTCCTAAAAAAAAAGTTCAAAAGTTGCAAATGTTTTCCCAAAAAGTTAATGTGTTAACAAATGACTTTTTATATCCAAACCAATTAGGTAATAAACTTTAGAGATGAGCTTCTCACAATTTTCTCCATTGTTGTCAAAATTTGATTTCTACTATTTAGGAGGAAAAAAACTTGGCTAAATGGTTAAAAGGAATATCCCTTTAAGACAATTGAGGATAATAAAAAAATAAAGAATCAATCTTTTGGCTTGTTTTGTCCCAAACTGAACAAATTAGAGAACGTGCGAGTTTTCAAGTTTTGCTTGATCTCTACTAGTGACTTTTTTTTTTTTTTCACGGAGGATCGTTATTGTTTAACTAGTAAGATATGAAAACTTTCACTTGTGAACTTTCTAACTGACTCAGCAAAGTTCCTGCCTCCTCCTCGTGCCGCTTATAGCACTGAAAACACATTATGCAATTGACCGGAAGTGCATAGATTAGTTTATAGTAACTTACCAGGCACCTTGCACAGGGTTTACCCCCTAAAAAGTAACCATCAATTGAACTTAATAGGGCACATGAAAATAAGAAACTTTGTAATATATCTTATCAGAGAAATCTGCTTCTTTCTCCTGGACTGATCATTCAAAATTCTCAATTCACAAAATCTGTCTTCAGTGAATACAAACTTACCCATTACTGAGATAGGAGATGACAGTTGGTGCTCATAAAATTCTATGGAGACCTGTAACTTTCATTTCAGTAGCACTCGCAGCAGAATGTCAGTGTGCCTCTAGCTCCTCCTACTCCCCTCTCCATAGAATTGTATAAGCAGCAATGTTCATATCTTATCTTATTAGGGAAAAACTGTCTTCCCTGAATACAGATTTTATAGATCTTACCCAGGAATTGAGAATGAAAAATCAATCCAGGTGGGAAAAGAAGCAGATTTCTCTGATAAGATATATTACAAAGTTTCTTATTTTCATGTGTACTATTGATTTATCAAATAAAAATTAAAACGACTGTTAAAAAGTTACAGAACCTTTTATTATATGGTTCTAAAAGTTTATTTTACATTGACCCAGATACATCAGTTTGAAGCATTACAAAATATTTGCGCAACTCATGGTAACATAGTAACATAGTTTGTAAAGCCGAATAAAGACTTGCGTCCATCAAGTTCGACCTGTTAGTTCTGTAATTGCTAAAGTTGATCCAGAGGAGGGCAAAAACCCCAAATGATTTGGCCAATCTTCACCTGAGGAAAAATTCCCTCCCGACTCTGAAACCAGCAGTCAGAATAAATCCCTGTATCAACCTACTATTTTATTTTATTTTTAAGTATATGCTGAAATCTGCCTGGTATCTAGAAATGCATCCAGTCCCCGCTTGAACTGGTGTAGTGAATCCGACATTACCGTCTCCTCACTCAGTGAATTCCATATTCTCACTGCTCTTACCGTAAAGAACCCCTTCCTATGCTGGTGCTGAAACCTTTTCTCTTCCAGTCTTAGTGAGTGCCCTCTTGTTACCGTAATATCCCTCCTTTTGAACAAATCCCGGGCAAGGTCTCTATACTGTCCCCTAACATATTTGTACACATTTATTATGTCCCCCCTCAACCTTCTCTTTTCCAGGCTGAATAGTCCTAGTTTTGCCAACCTCTCTGGGTATTGTAGTCCCTCCATTCCCTTTATTAATTTTGTTGCCCTCCTTTGTACCTTTTCAAGCTCATTTATATCCTTTCTATATATTGGGGCCCATAACTGAGCACAGTATTCCAAGTGTGGTCTGACCAGTGCTTTGTACAGTGGAAGAACAATGTTCTCATCCTTTGCAGCTATACCTCTTCTGATACATCCCATTACCCTGTTTGCCCTTACAGCAGCGGCCTGACTTTGGGCACTCCAATTTAGTTTGCTATCAATCAAGATGCCCAAGTCCTTCTCCATCTCTGAATTCCCCAATGGTTTCCCATTCAGTGAGTACTGGTGACTTCCATTTTTCCTTCCCATATGTATGACCTTACATTTCTCCTCGTTAAACCTCATTTGCCATTTAATGCTCCACCTACCCAGCTTATCCAAATCCCTCTGTAGGTCTGCACTGTCCTCTTTTGTATTAATTGTTTTACATAACTTTGTGTCATCTGCAAATATTGATATTTTACTATTTATCCCGTTGACTATGTCGTTAATAAAGATATTAAATAACATTGGGCCTAGTACAGACCCCTGTGGTACCCCACTAGTGACGCTTACCCAATCTGAGTATATTCCATTTATAACCACCCTCTGCCTTCTATCCTTTAGCCAGTTAGCTACCCACTTGCAGACATTTTCCCCCAGCCCCATCATTCTCATTTTGTATACCAACCTATTATGTGGCACGCTATCGAACGCTTTTGAGAAGTCGAGATACACGACATCCACTGGTTCCCCCTGATCTACTCGAGAGCTAACCTCCTCGTAGAAGTCAATCAGGTTTGTTTGGCAGGAGCGATTCCTCATGAATCCATGTTGGTTCGGGGTTAATAGATTATTAGCATCAAGATGCTCCGTAATTGCCTCTTTAATGAAGCTTTCAAAAATTTTGCCCACAACGGACGTCAGACTCACCGGCCGATAGTTTCCGGCGTCACTTTTCGCTCCCTTTTTGAATATTGGCACTACATTCGCCTGTCGCCAATCAAGTGGTACAGACCCAGTCTCAACAGAGTCCTTAAATATAAGATATAACGGTCTGTCTATCACATTACTTAGTTCCCTTAGTACCCGTGGGTGTATGCCATCAGGTCCTGGTGATTTGTTTATTTTAATGTTACTGAGGCGTTTCTGTACCCCAGCTTGGGTTAGATTTGTCATACTTAGTGGAGGATTAAGCTTGTCACTTCTCATTTCTCCTGTTAGTTCGATTTCCTTTGTGAAAGTTGTCGAAAAAAAAATATTTAATAGATTAGCTTTATCCTCATCTTTCTCTATGATTTTGCCTTCATCACTTTTTATCGGTCCAATATTATCCGATTTAATCCTTTTACTATTTATATACGTAAAGAACAGTTTGGGATTTGATCTACTTTCCCTAGCAATACGTCTCTCTGTTTCCTCCTTCGCTATTTTTATTTGTTTTTTACAGGTTCTCGTTTTTTCCTTGTAACACATTAGTGCCTCCTTACTGTTTTCCTGTTTTAATCTCTTGAATGCCTCTTTTTTGCTATTTAACGCCCCTTTTACGTTCTTGTTCAACCATATTGGTTTCCTCTTATTTCTGGCCCTTTTATTCCCATACGGTATATATCTCTCGCACTGAGTATTCAGAATTCTTTTGAAGGTTTCCCATTTACTATTCGTATTCCTTTGATTAAGAACTTTGTCCCAGTCAATAAGTTGAAGGCTTTCTTTCAGCTGATCAAACTTCGCCCTCCTAAAGTTTAATGTTTTTGTTGTTCCCTTATTGATAACCCTACTGAAGGGCAAAAATCTTGTGAATGTTTGCATTTTTACACCTACTCTGGCCAACTCCGTCAACTTTTTAAAAAGTGTGTGGAGCTTGCTTATTGTGAGGAAGTGTGGTCGAGCGTGGCTGACAAAAGTCATAATATTCACCACAAAAAATGAAAGATGCACCAAATCCATTAAGAGCTTTCACATCTTATAGGTGTATTCTCAATGTTTTAAATTGCTTTAACTACATAGACAGCATGAAAATAAGCAAGTTTGCAACTGACTTGCCTTTTCTATCTGCTGTCATTCTCCTGCAATGAAAGCTTTTATCTTACATAGTGTACAGCCGGTTTCCATGTAACAATGTAGACTCAGAACAAACCACTGATATCTGAATGTTACCACAGAACTTGTACTCGGCTCTATAGTTCTACTAATAATCCAGTTCTGCTACTCACCAGAGTTGTCACTAAAGGAGGAGCAGAGTCGCCCCCCAGAAACCAGGGAAGTGAGGAGACTGCAGAGCTGTGAGCTGCTCAAGAGACCTTGAAACGCCTCAAGAATAGATTTTGTGCATCTTACTCCATTGTTCTTCTAGACTAATGTACAAAAAGCCAGGTAGGGTCTTTATGATTCGATTCCTCAACATTTTAAGAACTGCAAACATTTTTTCTTATACAATATATATTATTTTATATTATTATATATTTTATATTTATGTATTATATATATATTACAGTACAGACCAAATGTTTGGACACACCTCATTTAAAGATTTTTCTGTATTTTCATGACTATGAAAATTGTACATTCACACTGAAGGCATCAAAACTATGAATTAACACATGTGGAATTATATACTTAACAAAAAAGTGTGAAACAGCTGAAAATATGTCTTATATTCTAGGTTCTTCAAAGTAGCCACCTTTTGCTTTGATGACTGCTTTGCACACTCTTGGCATTCTCTTGATGAGCTTCAAGAGGTAGTCACCAGAAATGGTCTTCCGACAATCTTGAAGGAGTTCCCAGAGATGCTTAGCACTTGTTGGCCCTTTTGCCTTCACTCTGCGGTCCAGCTCACCCCAAACCATCTCGATTGGGTTCAGGTCTGGTGACTGTGGAGGCCAGGTCATCTGGCGTAGCCCCCCATCACTCTCCTTCTTGGTCAAATAGCCCTTACACAGCCTGGAGGTGTGTTTGGGGTCATTGTCCTGTTGAAAAATAAATGATGGTCCAACTAAACGCAAACCGGATGGAATAGCATGCCGCTGCAAGATGCTGTGGTAGCCATGCTGGTTCAGTATGCTTTCAATTTTGAATAAATCCCCAACAGTGTCACCAGCAAAGCCCCCCCACACCATCACACCTCCTCCTCCATGCTTCACGGTGGGAACCAGGCGTGTAGAGTCCATCCGTTCACCTTTTCTGTGTCGCACAAAGACACGGTGGTTGGAACCAAAGATCTCAAATTTGGACTCCACAGACCAAAGCACAGATTTCCACTGGTCTAATGCCCATTCCTTGTGTTCTTAAGTATATAATTCCACATGGGTTAATTCATAGTTTTGATGCCTTCAGTGTGAATGTACAATTTTCATAGTCATGAAAATACAGAAAATCTTTAAATGAGAAGGTGTGTCCAAACGTTTGGTCTATACTTTATATATATATATATTTTTTTTGCATAGGAGCTGTATACACAAAACAGTAGTGGTTGCAAAATTGCCCTTTTTTTATTTTTAGATGCTCCTGAGCAATAAAACAAACTAGATGCAAAAATCTACAAACCCTTTACATAGATTCAGAACTGCGGACTGTACGATCAAAGTGGAAGCATCAATTCTCTTCTTCAGTATTTCATTAATTTGCCATTAATTCTAACAGGATCGATGTAAAAGTCATAATTCCAGCGCCCCCTGGGGGTGAGTGGATTGATAAGCCTGGTTAACGAATCAATACCCTTCTCCGGGGGGACAGTCTTCTGCTGCGAGACTTACACCTCCATTACCTTCCTTACTCTTGAAATATTAATGAAGGTGGGAAGGTGACCTTCACTGTGCTGCTACAGCCAGAAGGAAACGGCGGCATCATATACTTTCACCTACAGTAATCATTAACCAGACGCTGTCACTTCTGACCTACCGCCCTGCGATGTGTGTATTATTCTGCATCCTTACAGAAATCGTGAATAATATAGAAGACGTTGACACTCCGAGTACTACAGCCATATGACTCAGTGCAGAACGGAAAAAGAAGTGGGAAATTACAAAACCCGGAGATGTAAAAACTGAGATAAAAAATGTAAGAAATAATAATAAAAAAAATAAATAAATAAAATGCCATTAAAATTAAGAATTAGGAAAATAATTTCCATGGAGATAAATTCATAAGAGCTGCATAAATAAAATAACACTAAGCAAAGTTGCAAAAATAAATAACAATATATTAAAAGGTTAACTATTATTTTAATTTATTTTTAATGCTTTACATATTTAAAGTAGTTGGCCACCTCTGGGGACACTTTTTTTTTTAACTTAAATAGATGTATCTGGGGTTAAAAAGTCATTTTTACAATTGGGTTTCATTAAAAATTTTGCACCGTTTGGCTTTTATAACCTCTCCGTTTCTCTGCACATTCAACTTTGATGTGGTCTGTAGTTATAAATCGGCTGAGAGGAGCTCAGAAAAAAAAAAACTGATAAAAGACTTACAAGCTCTCCTATTGGACTGTCGGAGCTCACTGACAGATTCTCTGTTAACTCAGTCCTGCAACAAGCAATAGCCAGTGCAATATGGGAGCTGCAGGAGGGAAATGGTGCTAATTTGTTGATGGAACCATTACGAAAAAATATTTATAGACAAATTATATATATATTATACAGTGGAGAAAATAAGTATTTGATACACTGACGATTTTGCAAGTTTTCCCACCTACAAAGAATGGAGAGGTCTGTAATTTTTATCGTAGAAACACTTCACTTGTGAGAAAAAGAATCTAAAAATAAAATCAGAAAATCACATTGTATGATTTTTACATACCGTATTTTTCGGACTATAAGACACATTTTTTTCCTCCAAAATTTTGGAGGAAAGTGGGGGGTGCGTCTTATAGTCCGAATACTACCTCCCTGTATATACTGTGGCTCTGTGTGGTAGGAGGTCTGGGGGATGCATACCAGGATGTGTGATCAAGGGGTGCCATGCATACCTGGATGGGGGCTCAAGGGGTGCCATACATACCAGAATGGGGGATCAAGGGGTGCCATACATACCGGGATGGGTGCTCAAGGGGTGCCATGAAAACTAGGATGGTGATCAGGGGGTGCCATGCATACCAGGATGGTAGATCAAAGGGGTGCCATGAATACCAGAATGGGGGATCAAGGGGTGCCATGCATTCCAGGATGGGGATGAAGGCCACGTATACCAGGAAGGAGAGGCCATACATACCAGGATGGAGGATATTAACAGAATTGGGGGACATTACCCCAATACCAATGTCAGCAGCAGACTCCCTCCCCTATAACAGGGCATCATGACCACATTTTTTTGCTTAAATATTTTTTTTTTACTATTTTCCTCCTCTAAAACCTAGGTACGTCTTATGGTCCGGTGCGTCTTATAGTCCCAAAAATACGGTACTTAAATTGCATTTTATTGCATGAAATAAGTATTTGATCACGGACCAACCAGCAAGAATTCTGTCTCTCACAGACCTGTTAGTTTTTCTTTAAGAAGCCCTCCTACTCTGCACTCATTATCTGTATTATTTGCACCTGTTTGAACTCGTTACCTGTATAAAAGACACCTGTCCACACACTCAATCAATCAGATGCCAACCTTTCCACCATGGCCAAGACCAAAGAGCTGTCTAAGGACCCCAGGGACAAAATTGTAGACCTGCACAAGGCTGGGATGGGCTACAGGACAATAGGCAAGCAGCTTGGTTAGAAGGCAACAACTGTTGGCACAAATATTGGAAAATGGAAGAAAGACAACATGACTGTCAATCTTCCTCGGTCTGGGGCTCCATGCAAGATCTCGCCTCGTGGGGTAAGGATGATTCTGAGAAAGGTCAGGAACCAACCCAGAACTACACGGGAGGACCTGGTCAATAACTTGAAGTGAGTTGGGACCACAAACATTACCGTTAGTAACACACTACACCGTCATGGATTAAAATCCTGCAGGGCACGCAAGGTCCCCCTGCTCACGCCAGCACATGGCCAGGTCTGTTTGAAGTTCACCAGTGACGATCCGGATGATCCAGAGGAGGCATGGGAGAAGGTCATGAGGTCAGATGAGACCAAAATAGAACTTTTTGGTATCAACTCCACTCGCCGTGTTTAGAGGAAGAAGGATGAGTACAACCCCAAGAACCCAGTGTGAACTAGCACATAAGCCAACATTGGGTCCGTGAGCTGTCCGTTTTCCACATGGCCAGAAGATACATTTGTCTGAATGTTCCCATATAGGTAGGGATTGTTCAAAGTGGTGATATCCCTTGTTTTTTAATATGAAAGCCACCAAATCATGCAATTAATTCACATGTGATCCTTCTGAAGTGTTTTAGTTTTTTTTTCCTTCTAAATATTTACAATATGGTAGAAAAAATGTTTTTTTCACTTTTTAGTCTTTATACATCTCAAACTGTTTTCTCTAAATTTGTATCAAGTTTTACAAAGCGCGTCAGTAGAGAAGAGCGAATTGATTCACATTGAATTAATATCGAATATTTTAGAATTCGCCTCACCCCCTGAATTAGAAGAATTTGTGATTCGATTCGTGCAAATCGCCAACAATGCGCCCCAACATTTTACAAAATGCAGAAGATTGCACCAGCCAGAGAATGATTGACAGTGATGAGTAAGGATACAATTGAATTAGTCAACCAGATCAATGGTCTATTTAGATACACGGGTGATAAGCGCCAGCACATATGGGAAATCAATATGGACGTGTATCCATTAAACTGTGGACGCGATTTGTGTACATGATGCGATAATGATCTGCCGTCCTAAAATAGATATCACATGTATAATGGTGAACACACAGGATACTCCAATATTATTTATATAATTTCAGATTATAAAATACCAACATATGTAGAGTAAAAATAATACTGCCATATACTGTACATTTCACATAATCGCAAGATAAATAGTAAATATTATGCAACATTCAAATTATACTTCCATAGGAAGCTCACATAATACTGTCACATTATAGTGCACTTTAGTTCCTTAATAATACCGCCATACAGCGCTAAAGTTGGATGGTTTTAGTTTGATCCTGAGCTTTTGTAGTAGAAAAAAAAGTTTGTGGTCTCCTAAAACTGCCACTATATAGATGATTTTATACAGTTACATCAAACATATTTTGCCTTTTCCCTGCTCTGCATGCAAGTACTTATCCTCACTGTTCTACATGAATCAGGTAGCTCAGGCTGAGCTATACCACAAATCTCAGAGGGGCCCAATAGAAAAACATTTCAAGGGCCAATACCTGTACAAATTAAAAGTTTGTGCAACCACCTAACTAGGGGGCGAGGGGACACAGAGGAAAGAAAGATAACAGGGGGCAGATATTTTTGCAAAAGCCTCAGTGACCTTGCGACTGTAGCTCTAAGTCACCAGCCGTGCTGCAGACCCCACCGATCATAGAGTGACGGCAACTCCAAGCCATATACCATCACTTTCTAAAATGAGAAGACTCCTTTACTACCGTGCTGGATTATTAGAATTGTCAGATTATTGGAATTGTCAGATTATATTTTCCATGCTGTCAAATCAATAATAAAACCTCGTCATTTATTCTCCTTTCAGAAATACGGCTATGGAGGATGGGTACAGATGCAACATTCATGCAAGGTTTGGATTTTTTTTATTTTATCTTTATATAAAATTGTTTTAAATGTTTCATTAAACCAATGTCCTGTCGAATGACAAAATCCCAGTGATGGTTGTGGCTCTGAAATGGATCTGGTAGCTCCAATAAATCATGAAATACCTTATTTTGCACCTCTCTTTGGCCCCTCTCTGGGATATTTAGACATCACACAAAGCAGATCTGTCAGAAGGAAATGCTACAATGGATAAGAGCAGCAGATTGCAACTTTGCATTTGGCTAATAGAGGAGCTGAAATAATTCATAGTTGTGATTCTGCTGTATCAATTTTTAGTGCCTGGTGTTGGCTTCAGGGAGCACAGACCTCAGGCTGCACCCTACATAAGAGAGCACATGCAGACAGTTGATTTAAAGGGATTGTCCAGTTATGACAATCGTTTTTCTTAAGACACCCAAGAGATCAATTGTGACCTGAAGACGAACCTGGCTGCAAGTGTTCAATATATTTGCAGCACCACCACATGAGAAATTTAGCATTGAATGTCTTAATCGCCTTTCCCGACTCAAGCATCAGGCTGCACTGGCCTCCTTCTGCTCTGAATAGCTCTCTATGCTCCTCTGTTCGTGGCTCGCACCTCTAAGGCCATATAGGCTAACTCAGGTGGCTGTATGCCACCTAAGTATACAGGTAGTTTGAGTCCACTATACCGTGGACTGCTTCATTGTCTTGAACTTTGCCACAATGTTGCTTCTGAAATTCCCAGCTTTGCTACAATCCTAGACTCTGCTACACTGCCAAAGTGTGTCCCTATTCTCAGCTCTGCTACATCACTGGGCTCTGTTACATTGACATAGTGTGCCTACTGATATTCTCAGCTCAACTACATTCCTAGACTCTGCTACACTGCCAATCTGTCTCCTGACATAACCATCTCTGCTACATCACTGGAACCTGCTACATTACCACAGAGTGCCTCCTGACATTCCAAGTTCTGCTACGTCACCGGACTCTGCTAAATTGTCATTCTGTGCATCCTGATATTCTCACCTCTGCTATTTCACTGGGCTCTGTTACATTGCCATAGAGTGCCTCCTGACATTCCAAGTTCTGCTACGTCACCGGACTATGCTAAATTGTCATTATGCGCCTCCTGATATTCTCACATCTGCTATTTCACTGGGCTCTGTTACATTGCCATAGAGTGCCTCCAGACATTCCATGTTCTGCTACATCACCGGGCTGTGCTACATTGTCAATGTGTGCCTCCTGATAGTCTCAGCTTTGCTATTTCACTGGGCTTTGTTTCATTGCCACAGTATATCTCCTGATATTCCCAGCTCTGTTACATCACTGGGCTCTGTTACATTGCCACAGTGTGCCACCTGACATACCCAGGTCTGTTATGTTGACGGGTTCTACAAGTTTGCTACTGTGTGTATCTTGACATTCTAAACTCTGCTATACTGCTAAAGTGTGCCTCCTGGCATAAAAAGCTCCATTACATTGCTACAGTGTGCTTTCTGACATACCCAGCATTGTAGAAGACTATATAGCTGGGCTCTTCTATATTGTACAAAGTGTCCACTGCCATACACAACTCTTCTACATTGCTGGACTCTGCTACTTCTTGAAAATGAGGCTCTGGACCTATCCAACTGTACTAGATCACATCAATGAGTCTCCGGATCTACTGTGCTCCGCCACATTATTGATCCATCTCGGCTGTCCTGTTTCCTCTGCTTCGTTGTCGCCCTCTGCTGTGTCTCCAGCCTCCGTGCTGCCAGCTGCCATCCAGTGCCTCCAGCTTCACCAGCATGGTGATCTACGCAGCCAAGCTGCCATTCGTGTAATACATGAATATGCCAGGTCCTCCAAAGACAACGGATTTACCCTCTTGTCATTTATAATTTTTTGATATATAATTTTTCCGTGATAATTAACTCTTTTTCTTCTTAGACACAATTTCTTGAATATACAAAATTTGAGCAAGTTTTTGCTTAACATCACAATTTGTAACATACTCGGGATTTTAATGATCTGACGAAAATAGTCTTATCAAACGGAGATGATATTACAATATCTACACATTTCTGGAGCACTTTATACGGATAAAATATAGATCCTGTAGTAAAAGAGAAGGGGCCACGTGGATCAGATTCAGGTGCTGAGATATTAAAGAAAAGAGTTGCCGTGGTAACCACATCATGTTTTTTTTCTTATATATAAAAATCCTCACAAGGACATTTCTGTCAGTTACCAGTCAATGCATCCATGTATTACAACTGCAGAGGCAATAATGAGCCGACATAACCCCTCACAGAGCCCTAAGTATGAAGGTCACCCGCATTATTACTTGTAATTATTCTCTAACATTCCAAGGAAACAGCCTTAACAAGCAACAATCAGATAAAGAAATTCACTTATCTGTATTTGTTCATAGATGGTCCTATTATAGCACTTATATTATTCTACATAGAAGCAGTAGCATAGTTATATTCGTATACATAGGGGGCAGTATTATAGTAGTTATATTCTTGTACATAGGGGGCAGTATTATAGTAGTTATATTCTTGTACATAGGGGACAGTATTATAGTAGTTATATTCTTGTACATAGGGGGCAGTATTATAGTAGTTATATTCTTGTACATAGGGGGCAGTATTATAGTAGTTATATTCTTGTACATAGGGGCAGTATTATAGTAGTTATATTCATGTACATAGGGGCAGTATTATAGTAGTTATATTCTTGTACATAGGAGCAGTATTATAGTAGTTATAGTCTTGTACATAGGAGCAGTGTTATACTAGCTATATTCTTGTACATAGGGGTAGTATTATAGTAGTTATATTCTTGTACATAGGAGCAGTATTATAGTAGTTATATTCTTGTACATAGGAGCAGTATTATAGTAGTTATAGTCTTGTACATAGGAGCAGTATTATAGTAGTTATAGTCTTGTACATAGGAGCAGTATTATAGAAGGTGTATTCTTGTACATAGGAGCAGTATTATAGTAGTTGTATTCTTCTACATAGGGGCTGTATTATAGTAGTTATATTCTTGTACATAGGGAGCAGTATTATAGTAGTTGTATTCTTCTACATAGGAGCAGTATTATAGTAGTTATATTCTTGTACATAGGGAGCAGTATTATAGTAGTTATATTCTTCTACATAGGGGCAGTATTATAGTAGTTATATTCTTGTACATAGGGGGCAGTATTATAGTAGTTATATTCTTGTACATAGGAGCAGTATTATAGTAGTTATATTCTTGTACATAGGGGCAGTATTATAGTAGTTATATTCTTGTACATAGGAGGCAGTATTAACGTAGTTATATTCTTGTACATAGGAGCAGTATTATAGTAGTTATATTCTTGTACCGAAAGTATATAAAAATGTTTCCCCCCCTCCTTTAAGACCAATAGTAGCGGGAATAGGAAGCTTAGGAGAGAGACTGAGCCAGTGGGTGGACATGTACTTATAGCCTCTGGTTAGAGAGCTACCCAGCTACACAAGGGACACCAAACACGTCATCTCCTCCTTGGATGGACAAAATTGGGAATCTAGTTTCATATAGATCACATGCGATGTGGTTTCCTTATCTCCGTGCAATCCCCACAATCAGGCATTAAATATGTTGTCCAGTCATCTAGACAAGTACAGCGCATATACCGCAGCTATTAAACAATTTCTTATAATGGCTGTGGAGTATTTACTGAAACACAAATATTTCACGTTCAATAAAAAAAAATTTCTCCAAAAACAGGGAGTCCCAATGGGGGCCAATTTTTCCCCTTGTCTAGCAAACTTGTATATGTCCCAACGGGAGGAGTTATTTTTGTTTGCAGACAGTCCGTTCTCATCCCACATCAGGTGGTATGGTCGCTATATCGATGACCTGCTCCTTATATGGGATGGGAACATGGAGAAGGCCAATGAATTTGTCTCATATATTAATAGTAATGATATGAACTTGAAATTCACCTCAAATATGAATACTCATGGTATCAATTTTTTGGACATCACTTTAGGACACCTAATGTGGGGCACACAGATCTCCCCAAATACCAAAAATCCTGACGTTAACTCCACCTTGTTGGCGACGTCATGCCACCCCCCCACATAGTCAGCAATGTGCCAGTGGGAGAAATGATCAGAGTCAAAAGGAAAACTTCAGACTCTACATTATGGAAGTGGGAATCTGTGAATATGTGCAATAAATTGCGACGCAGGAATTATACAAAATGGATGCTGGATCGGGCGAGTGCAATAGTGGGTAACATAGATAGAGAAGACATGCTAGCGGATAATAAGGGCAGAAAGAAGGCATTTACTGCATAAGACATAGACAGAATTTCATTTTCTACTAACTATAGCATTGAATTCAAAGAGATTAAAAAAATCATACAAAGAAATATCCCAATGTTGTTGCAGGATAAAAAATTAAATGAGATATTAAAAACACCTATCAACTATGTAGCTGAAAAGCCCCTTCACTAGGTGACATGCTCTCTCCCTCATTATTCTCCACTAATAAATCCCCTACATCTACTTGGCTAAGAAACGTGGGCTCCCATAAATGCGGCCATACCAGGTGCACGTGTTGTAACTTTGTAGTCAGAACTGATAAATTCACCTCCCTAGTCACCAACAAGGAATAGAACATTAAATCATATATAAACTGCAACACTGCGATTGTGGTTTATCTGATCACATGTACAGCATGTAACCTACAGTATGTGGGGTGCACGACAGGGGCATTGAAAATACACACGAGAAGGCATATCTCTGACTCCAATAACAAATTAAGGGTTAAAAGTTCTGCAGCCTCCAAACACTTTATTGACCACCACAATGGCGATACCAGCACATTGAAAATTGTAGCTATGGAAAAAGTCCATAGACCTGCTCATGGAGGTGATCAGAAAAGGAAACTTACCAATAGGGAGTCTTGGTGGATATATGTGTTAAAAACACGGGTACCGCAAGGTATGAACATGCGCCAAGATATTATACACCATTATGAGTAAGATCTGTATATTTGACTCTTTGATTGTAGATATATTTTTTATTTATTTGTATATTTTGTATGTGTTTTTATCGGATCTAATTCTATATACACGTCTTTATACATATATGTATGTTGTTTGCAGTGATTCCACATTATAGAGATTTTGACCATGAGAAAACTTCACCCAAAAAGGGTTAAATGGTGAACAGATTATGAATGAGAAATTAGAGCTGCATTCCTCCAGGACATGACCTGTATATAGTTTGTCTAGTTTTAGTTTAGAGTATGTATTGTAATGCAGCGACTTGCTGGCATTACGGTAATGGTCCAGGATGTGTTTTACCTGACCATGTACCTTCCCCCTCAGGTGACTGGTCACATGACTGTGACATAGCACAGGTCCTGCGCGCACAGAATGTCTGTCTGATCACATGACTGTGACATCAGCAAGGTCCTGTCTGTGTGTGTGGGTGTGTGCACGGGATGGATATATAAACCCTGCTTGATGGGAGACAGGGGTGTCCGGTGTGTTCTGTGAGAGAGGCGTAAGGCCTATTCCCGTGTGTGTGGGACACCGACCGTGTGAGGCCTAGTGAGGCAGAGTGAAGCCTGGCAACCTGAAAGGTCGAGACTGGATCCTGTGTGGATGCTAGTGGCCTTGGAAGGCAGAGGCTTGCGGAAGAGTCCTGAAAGGCGCAGACTGGATGTGAGTGAAGACATACCAGTAGCCTTCGAGGAACAACAGCTGGAGTCCCCTACCTGGGAAGCCGCAAAGCCACAGTGGTGGCGGATTAAAAGAACTGCAGCAGCAACTAAACCCGGAAAAGGTAATACACTTTGTTATATGGACACTTGTATGGACATTGCTAAAGTATTACCTTGCTGAAGGCTGTAACCTGGGCCAAGTGGGCCGGTCTGCCACTTGGGCTCGTGGACATTATATGTGTGAACTGTGGTTTATGATAATAATAAACTGCAGCATTGTGAAATACTGGAAAGACATTGCTGGTGTGCATTAATTGACCTGGTGCAGCGAGTATCCCCCATTATGATGACTAGTGCTGCCTTACAGTATGCAATGACTAAGGAGTAAGGACATAACCATCTGAAACGCATATGCGATTACTCTGTCTGGAGTTTTTTATGGATTTGCAATAAAGAAGAATTTATGAGGACCCAGTGCTGGATGCATCTTCCTTTTCTCTTTATTGTTCCTTGCTATACTACAAGACGTCCGTGCATAGGAGATACTCAGTCTATGGGTGTGCTGAATACCAGGTTACCGCAAGGTTTCCTATGACTTTCCAGTATTATAGTAGTTATATTCTTGTACATAGGGAGCAGTATTATAGTAGTTATATTCCTGTACATATTAGCAGTATTATAGTAGTTATATTCTTGTACATAGGGGCAGTATTATAGTAGTTATATAGTTGTATATAGGGACAGTAATATGGTAGTTATATTCTTGTGGATAGGGAGCAGTATTATAGTAGTTATATTCTTGTACATAGGGGGCAGTATTATAGTAGCTATATTCTTGTACATAGGAGCAGTATTATAGTAGTTATATTCTTGTACATAGGAGGCAGTATTATAGTAGTTATATTCTTGTACATAGGAGCAGTATTATAGAAGTTATATTCTTGTACATAGGGGCAGTATTATAGTAGTTATATTCTTGTGTAACATACCTGGCGGCGTCCTTGCATGGTGGTCCATCTCCCACTGTGCAAGAGCGCGCACTTGATCTCCAGTCCAGAATGTCTTTCTGGCTTCCCTCCTTGCTGTCTGTCTGTTTCTGCTGCTTAAGGGCGGCGCCCAATCACTTCCTGCTTTTTGTACCTGCTGTGGGTCACACCCCTTGTGCGTCCTCAGCCTATTGCTGTCTGTCACCTGGTATATAGCTCAGCTGCTCCCATCTATCCCTGCCTGAGCATAGTGTTTCATTCAGTGTGTGCTTGCACTCTGAAGGTGCCAGGTCCCGTTCTTTGTCTCCTGCCTTGCGGTATCAGTTCCCGTGTCTGAACTGAGTCCTGTCTATGTCTCCTGCCTTGCGGTATCAGTTCCCGTGTCTGAACTGAGTCCTGTCTTTGTCTCCTGCCTTGCGGTATCAGTTCCCGTGTCTGAACTGAGTCCTGTCTATCTCTCCTGCCTTGCGGTATCAGTTCCCGTGTCTGTACTGTGTCCTATCTGTGTACCTTAACCTGCAGTCTGTACTCGTTCCTTGCCTGTTCGTTCCGCCTTCCTGGAGGCTGTATTTCCAGGCCAGTCTGAACACGCTCCTTGCCTGTTCGTCCTGCCTCTCTGGGGGCCGTATTCCCAGACCCGCTCCTGTATCCCGCTGCAGTGTCGGTCTCCTCCGTACACTCAGTTCCTGTCTGAACTCTCTCCTATCCTTTACCTGTTTTGCCTCTATGTCCGTTCCATTCCTTTTTCTGCAGAGTCTGAACTCGTACCTAACTCCTGCTCGTTGTCACTGTACTTCCGTTTGTGAGTTTGTGGTCCACTCGCTACTTCTCTGCAAGTACCCTGTGGGTATCTGGTTCTGCCTTTCCCTTCTAGTCTGTTCCGTGTGAACAGAGCCCTGTTCCCACCGCGTCTGCGGTTTTCGTTTTGCTCAGCTCTGTCCACCGCGTCTGCGGTTTTCGCTTTGCTCAGCTCTGTTCGCCGCGTCTGCGGTTTTCGCTTTGCTCAGCTCTGTCCGCCGCGTCTGCGGTTTTCGCTTTGCTCTGCTCTGTCCGCCCCGTCTGCGGTTTTCGCTTTGCTCTGCTCTGTCCGCCGCGTCTGCGGTTTTCGCTTTGCTCAGCTCTGTCCGCCGCGTCTGCGGTTTTCGCTTTGCTCAGCTCTGTCCGCCGCGTCTGCGGTTTTCGCTTTGCTCAGCTCTGTCCGCCGCGTCTGCGGTTTTCGCTTTGCTCAGCTCTGTCCGCCGCGTCTGCGGTTTTCGCTTTGCTCAGCTCTGTCCGCCGCGTCTGCGGTTTTCGCTTTGCTCAGCTCTGTCCGCCGCGTCTGCGGTTTTCGCTTTGCTCAGCTCTGTCCGCCGCGTCTGCGGTTTTCGCTTTGCTCAGCTCTGTCCGCCGCGTCTGCGGTTTTCGCTTTGTTCAGCTCTGTCCGCCGCGTCTGCGGTTTTCGCTTTGTTCAGCTCTGTCCGCCGCGTCTGCGGTTTTCGCTTTGCTCAGCTCTGTCCACCGCGTCTGCGGTTTTCGCTTTGCTCAGCTCTGTCCACCGCGTCTGCGGTTTTCGCTTTGCTCAGCTCTGTCCACCGCGTCTGCGGTTTTCGCTTTGCTCAGCTCTGTCTACCGCGTCTGCGGTTTCGAATTTGTCTCCCAGTCTGTACTGGACCCTACCCAGCCTGTGCTCTAGTCTGCCTGTTCCTGTATTCCCCGGTGTGGGTCAACAGCCGTGTCCGGAGTCTGACCTGGAGTAGACCCTGGTTCCTCTGCTCGGTTCCTCCCTGGTGCACTGGCGTCGTATGCCGTCGTGCGACCTTGGTCGGATCGGGCAGATACTTAGTTACGCCCCTCCAGGCACTCTCCGGTTCATGGCACAGTGGAATCACTACATAAACACGCACACGCCAGTCAGTCCGGGCGTGTGCATAACAGCATGCTCAGGCCATGGTTCCCGTTGAGCCCCACGGCCTTCGCTCTCTGAGAAGTTTTCCAGCGAATACATGCATTAAAAATAAATAAATAAATTTTTTTTTCTCAGCTGAGTTCCAGGCGAATTACGCACCCGTCCAGATGGATCTATCTGCTCTCGTTCCTGCGGATCCGCCACGTTACTATGGGGATCCAAGACAAAGTCGTGCATTTGTGGAGCAATGCATGCTACACTTCAAGTTCTACCCTCTATGTTTTCCCACCGATCGGGTTAAGGTGGCATTCATTATGTCTTACCTGGCGGGTGATGCCTTGGAATGGATCAACCCCCTATATGAAACACAGGATCCGATCCTCCTGGACCTAATGGCCTTCCTGGTGGCCTTTCTAATGGTCTTCGATGATCCTAACCCGGAGGCTCCTGCTGAAGCTTCACCTCCCAATATCCCGAAGCAGCCCCGATGGGTAATGTGTGTGGGTAGCGCAATAGTCCTCCAGCCCAATGAGACTACGGCCCACCCAGAATCCTCACAGGGTGACTACGCTTCCCGGAAGACTTCTCTCAACCTCAAGAGGCAGTCCAGATGTGCTAGACGTAGAGGCAAGCCGTCACGCCAGGGTCTGTCCTCCCTGAGACCTCCTGACCCCAACCTTGAAGTCCCTACTGAAGCTTCATCTCCCTGTATCCCGGAGAAGCCCCAACGGGTAATGTGCGTGGGTAGTGCACCGGTTCTCCTGCCCGAAGAGACTTCTGCCCATCCAGACTCCACACAGGAGAACTTCCTGCACCCGGCATCAGATGCTTCACCCACTTTAACCGGTGTGCATGTCCAAGGATGCTCCAAAGCTGTGGTTACCTCTGAGTCTGTGCACCTCTACTACCTGGCGGAGGACCCCCTGTTGCCTCCTGAATCCTCCGGGATACCACTCGATGACAAATGGAGAGAGACTTCTCTACACTCGGTACTCGATACTTTGTCCGCTTCGTCCTGTGAGCCTGACAATGGGTACCCCAAAGTGGTAGTTACCCCCGAGTCTCTACACCCCTCCGACCAGGCGGAGGACCTCCAGTTGTCTCCAGAACCCTTCGGGGTGCTACCTGGTAGCGAAAGGACAGAGACTCTCCTATACTTTGTACCTGATACCTCGCTCGCTTCGTCCAGTGAGTCCAACCTAGTGTACTCCGAAGTAGAGGTTACTCCCGAGTCTCTACACCCCTCTGACCAGGCGGAGGACCTCCAGTCGTCTCCAGAACCCTACGGGGTGCTACCTGGTAGCGAAAGGACAGAGACTTTCCTATATCCTGGATGATACCTCGCCTGCTTCGTTCAGTGAGTTCGACCTTGTGTACTCTGAAGCAGAGGTTACTCATGAGTCTCTACACTCCTCTGACCAGGCGGAGTACCCCCAGTTGTCTCCAGAACCCTTTGGGGTGCCACCTGGTGGTGAATGGACAGAGACTTTCCTATACTCGGTACCCGATACCTCGCCTGCTTCCTCCAGTGAGTCCGACCTAGTGTACTCTGAAGCAGATGTTTTCTCTGAGCCTCTGCACTCTTCTGACCCGGCAGAGGACCTCCAGTTGTTTCCTGAATTCTCCGGGGTACCACCAGATAACAAAGAGACAGTGACTTTTCCTCATTATGTACCTGATAACCCGTCTATTTCTTCCTGTGAGCTTGACAAGATGTACCTCGAAGCAGAGATTACCCCCAAGTCTCTGTCCCCCTCCAACCCGGTGAAAGACTTCCAGTTGTCTCCTGTACCCTCT
Organism: Phyllobates terribilis; assembly: GCF_046119375.1. NCBI lineage: Eukaryota > Metazoa > Chordata > Amphibia > Anura > Dendrobatidae > Phyllobates > Phyllobates terribilis. The sequence continues at coordinate 165,676,170 of NW_027362769.1, read as the reverse complement.
GGGGTGCCACCTGAAAATATGTGGAGAGAGACTTCCTTGTGTGCTGTTCCTGGTACTCCACCCGTTTCGTCTGTTGCCAAGGATGGCTGGATAGAAGGTAGCATCCTAGCTAACCAGATGAGATCAATTTTTCCTGTGGACTGTGGAAGTGATCTCCTTGAAGTGAACGACTGGTCCTCGAATTCCCTGCGGAAGATTCTAGCAGGCCTGAAGAAGAGGGGGCGTAAGGGGGGGGTACTGTAACATACCTGGCGGCGTCCTTGCATGGTGGTCCATCTCCCACTGTGCAAGAGCGCGCACTTGATCTCCAGTCCAGAATGTCTTTCTGGCTTCCCTCCTTGCTGTCTGTCTGTTTCTGCTGCTTAAGGGCGGCGCCCAATCACTTCCTGCTTTTTGTACCTGCTGTGGGTCACACCCCTTGTGCGTCCTCAGCCTATTGCTGTCTGTCACCTGGTATATAGCTCAGCTGCTCCCATCTATCCCTGCCTGAGCATAGTGTTTCATTCAGTGTGTGCTTGCACTCTGAAGGTGCCAGGTCCCGTTCTTTGTCTCCTGCCTTGCGGTATCAGTTGCCGTGTCTGAACTGAGTCCTGTCTATGTCTCCTGCCTTGCGGTATCAGTTCCCGTGTCTGAACTGAGTCCTGTCTTTGTCTCCTGCCTTGCGGTATCAGTTCCCATGTCTGAACTGAGTCCTGTCTATCTCTCCTGCCTTGCGGTATCAGTTCCCGTGTCTGTACTGTGTCCTATCTGTGTACCTTAACCTGCAGTCTGTACTCGTTCCTTGCCTGTTCGTTCCGCCTTCCTGGAGGCTGTATTTCCAGGCCAGTTTGAACACGCTCCTTGCCTGTTCGTCCTGCCTCTCTGGGGGCCGTATTCCCAGACCCGCTCCTGTATCCCGCTGCAGTGTCGGTCTCCTCCGTACACTCAGTTCCTGTCTGAACTCTCTCCTATCCTTTACCTGTTTTGCCTCTATGTCCGTTCCATTCCTTTTTCTGCAGAGTCTGAACTCGTACCTAACTCCTGCTCGTTGTCACTGTACTTCCGTTTGTGAGTTTGTGGTCCACTCGCTACTTCTCTGCAAGTACCCTGTGGGTATCTGGTTCTGCCTTTCCCTTCTAGTCTGTTCCGTGTGAACAGAGCCCTGTTCCCACCGCGTCTGCGGTTTTCGTTTTGCTCAGCTCTGTCCACCGCGTCTGCGGTTTTCGCTTTGCTCAGCTCTGTTTGCCGCGTCTGCGGTTTTCGCTTTGCTCAGCTCTGTTCGCCCCGTCTGCGGTTTTCGCTTTGCTCAGCTCTGTCCGCCGCGTCTGCGGTTTTCGCTTTGCTCTGCTCTGTCCGCCCCGTCTGCGGTTTTCGCTTTGCTCTGCTCTGTCCGCCACGTCTGCGGTTTTCGCTTTGCTCTGCTCTGTCCGCCACGTCTGCGGTTTTCGCTTTGCTCAGCTCTGTCCGCCGCGTCTGCGGTTTTCGCTTTGCTCAGCTCTGTCCGCCGCGTCTGCGGTTTTCGCTTTGCTCAGCTCTGTCCGCCGCGTCTGCGGTTTTCGCTTTGCTCAGCTCTGTCCGCCGCGTCTGCGGTTTTCGCTTTGCTCAGCTCTGTCCGCCGCGTCTGCGGTTTTCGCTTTGCTCAGCTCTGTCCGCCGCGTCTGCGGTTTTCGCTTTGCTCAGCTCTGTCCGCCGCGTCTGCGGTTTTCGCTTTGCTCAGCTCTGTCCACCGTGTCTGCGGTTTTCGCTTTGCTCAGCTCTGTCTACCGCGTCTGCGGTTTCGAATTTGTCTCCCAGTCTGTACTGGACCCTACCCAGCCTGTGCTCTAGTCTGCCTGTTCCTGTATTCCCCGGTGTGGGTCAACAGCCTTGTCCGGAGTCTGACCTGGAGTAGACCCTGGTTCCTCTGCTCGGTTCCTCCCTGGTGCACTGGCGTCGTATGCCGTCGTGCGACCTTGGTCGGATTGGGCAGATACTTAGTTACGCCCCTCCAGGCACTCTCCGGTTCATGGCACAGTGGAATCACTACATAAACACGCACACGCCAGTCAGTCCGGGCGTGTGCATAACATCTTGTATATAGGGGGCAGTATTATAGTAGTTATATTCTTGTACATATTGGGCAGTATTATAGTAGTTATATACAGTAGTTGTATATAGGGACAGTAATATAGTAGTTATATTCTTGTAAATAGGAACAGTGTTAGTGGTTATATTCTTGTACATAGGGGGTAGTATTATAGTAGTCATATTCTTGTACATAGGAGCAGTATTATAGTAATCATATTCTTGTACATACAATGCTGGCCAAAAGTATTGGCACCCCTGCAATTCTGTCAGATAATACTCAGTTTCTTCCTGAAAATGATTGCAATCACAAATTCTTTGGTATTATTCTCTTCATTTAATTTGTCTTCAATAAAAAAAAACACAAAAAGAATTGTCCTAAAGCCAAATTGGATATAATTCCACACCAAACCTAAAAAAGGGGGTGGACAAAAGTATTGGCACCCTTTGAAAAATCATGTGATGCTTCTCTAATTCGTGTAATTAACAGCACCTGTAACTTACCTGTGGCACCTAACAGGTGTTGGCAATAACTAAATCACACTTGCAGCCAGTTAACATGGATTGAAGTTGACTCAACCTCTGTCCTGTGTCCTTGTGTGTACCACATTGAGCATGGAGAAAAGAAAAAAGACCAAAGAACTGTCTGAGGACTTGAGAAACCAAATTGTGAGGAAGCATGAGCAATCTCAAGGCTACAAGTCCATCTCCAAAGACCTGAATGTTCCTGTGTCTTCCGTGCGCAGTGTCATCAAAAAGTGTAAAGCCCATGGCACTGTGGCTAACCTCCCTAGATGTGGACGGAAAAGAAAAATTGACGAGAGATTTCAACGCAAGATTGTGCGGATGGTGGATAAAGAACCTCGACTAACATCCAAACAAGTTCAAGCTGCCCTGCAGTCCGAGGGTCAACCCGTACTATCCGTCGACATCTGAATGAAAAGGGACTGTATGGTAGGATACCCAGGAAGACCCCACTTCTTACCCCGAGACATAAAAAAGCCAGGCTGGAGTTTGCCAAAACTTACCTGAGAAAGCCTAAAACGTTTTGGAAGAATGTTCTCTGGTCAGATGAGACAAAAGTAGAGCTTTTTGGGAAAAAGCATCAACATAGAGTGTACAAGAAAAAAAAGAGGCATTCAAAGAAAAGAACACGGTCCCTACAGTCAAACATGGCGGAGGTTCCCTGATGTTTTGGGGTTGCTTTGCTGCCTCTGGCACTGGACTGCTTGACGGTGTGCACGGCATTATGAAGTCTGAACACTATCAACAAATTTTGCAGCATAATGTAGGGCCCAGTGTGGGAAAGCTGGGTCTCCCTCAGAGGTCATGGGTCTTCCAGCAGGACAATGACCCAAAACACACTTCCAAAAGCACTATAAAATGGTTTTAGAGAAAGCACTGGAGACTGCTAAGGTGGCCAGCAATGAGTCCAGACCTGAACCCCATAGAACACCTGTGGAGAGATCTCAAAATGGCAGTTTGGAGAAGGCACCCTTGAAATATCAGGGACCAGGAGCAGTTTGCCAAAGAAGAATGGTCTACAATTCCAGCAGAGCATTGTAAGAAACTCATTGATGGTTATCGGAAGCGGTTGTTCGCAGTTATTTTGGCTAAAGGTTGTGCAACCAAGTATTAGGCTGAGGGTGCCAATACTTTTGTCTGGCCCATTTTTGGAGTTTTGTGTGAAATGATCAATGATTTGATTTTTGCTTCATTCTCTTTTGTGTGTTTTCCTTGCAAGCAAATTAAATGAAGAGAATAATACCAAAGAATTTGTGATTGCAATCATTTTCAGGAAGAAACTGAGTATTATCTGACAGAATTGCAGGGGGGCCAATACTTTTGTCCGCACTGTAGGAGCAGTATTATAGTAGTTATATTCTTGTACATAGGAGCAGTATTATAGTAGTTATATTCTTGTACATAGGAGCAGTATTATAGTAGTTATATTCTTGTACATAGGAGCAGTATTATAGTAGTTATATTCTTGTACATAGGGGCAGTATTATCTGCTATATAATTGTCTTATCCCGTCTGTCTGTCTTTCTGTCTGTCTGTCCTGGAAATCCCGCGTCGCTCATTGGTCCGGCAGCGGCCAATCAGCGCCGCGGGATTTCTGAAAAAAGATGGCGGCCGTTAGCGGCTCATCTGGCGGACGGAGGTCAGCGGCGATGCAGCCGGGAGATGAGCGGCGCTAGCAGCACAACTACCCCGACTGGCGCCGCTGACCTCCATGCGGCTAACGCCGGAAGATCAGCGGCTTGGCCCGCTGATCTCCCGACAGCAAGTGTGAACGGAGGACCGGGGAGCGGCGCCGCCGGTCGGGATGCTTCTGCTGCGAGCAGCCGCTCATCTCCCGGCTTCTCGCAGCAGAAGGAGCCGCACAGGCAGCGCCGCTCCCCAGTCCTCGCTAATACGGAGCCGCACAAGCAGCGCCGCTCCCGGGCCCACACTAATACAACGCTGATTGGTCGAGGTGGCCGGCCGACCGCGACCAATCAGCGAGATGGGCGGCAAATTTAAACACCGCTTTGCTGATTGGTCGCGGTGGCCGGCTACCGCGACCAATCAGCGAGATGGGCGGCAAATTTAAACGCCGCTCTGCTGATTGGTCGAGGTGGCCGGCCGCGACCAATGATCGAGATGGGCGGCAAATTTAAACGCCGCTGTGCTGATTAATCGCGGCCGGCCACCGCGACCAATCAGCGAGATGGGCGGCAAATTTAAACACCGCTCTGCTGATTGGTCGCAGCCGGCCACCGCGACCAATCAGCGAGATGTCCGGCAAATTTAAACGCCTCTCTGCTGATTGGTCGCGGTGGCCGACCGCGACCAATCAGCGAGATTGGCGCTAAATTTAAACACCGCTCTGGTGATTGGTCGCGGCCGCCGGCCGACCGCGACCAATCAGCGACATTGGCGCCAAACTTAAACAACGCTCTGCTGATTGGTCGATTTTATCGCCAAATTTAAACAAGCTCTCCGGTCCTCACTAACACAGTTCGCTGATTGGTCGAGGCCGCCACCCGTGACCAATCACCGATATTGCCGCCAAATTTAAACACTGTTTTGCTGATTAGTCGCGGTTGCCGGCCGCGACCAATCAGCGATTTTGGCGCCAAATTTAAACAACGTTCTGCTGATTGCGCCCGGTCGGCCGCATACATATTCTAGAATACCTGATGCGTTAGAATCGGGCCACCATCTAGTAGTAGTTATATTCTTGTACATAGGAGCAGTATTATAGTAGTTATATTCTTGTACATAGAGGGCAGTATTATAGTAGTTATATTCTTGTACATAGGGGCAGTATTATAGTAGTTATATTCTTGTACATAGGAGCAGTATTATAGTAGTTATATTCTTGTACATAGGGGGCAGTATTATAGTAGTTATATTCTTGTACATAGGAGCAGTATTATAGTAGTTATATTCTTGTACATAGAGGGCAGTATTATAGTAGTTATATTCTTGTACACAGGAGCAGTATTATAGTAGTTATATTCTTATACATAGGAGCAGTATTATAGTAGTTATATTCTTGTACATAGGTGGCAGTATTATAGTAGTTATATTCTTGTACATAGGGGGCAGTATTATAGTAGTTATATTCTTGTACATAAGGGGCAGTATTATAGTAGTTATATTCTTGTACATAGGAGCAGTATTATAGTAGTTATATTCTTGCACATAGGAGCAGTATTATAGTAGTTATATTCTTATACATAGGAGCAGTATTATAGTAGTTATATTCTTGTACATAGGAGGCAGTATTATAGTAGTTATATTCTTGTATATAGGAGCAGTATTATAGTAGTTATATTCTTGTACATAGGGGGCAGTATTATAGTAGTTATATTCTTGTACATAGGAGCAGTATTATGGTAGTTATATTCTTGTACATAGGGGACAGTATTATAGTAGTTATATTCTTATACATAGGAGCAGTATTATAGTAGTTATATTCGTGTAAATCGGAACAGTATTATAGTAGTTATATTCTTGTAGATAGGAGGCAGTATTATAGTAGTTATATTCTTGTACATTGGGGCAGTATTATAGTAGTTATATTCTTGTACATAGGAGCAGTATTATAGTAGTTATATTCTTGTACATAGGAGCAGTATTATAGCAGTTATATTCTTGTACATAGGGGCAGTATTATAGTAGTTATATTCTTGTACATAGGGGCAGTATTATAGTAGTTATATTCTTGTACATAGGAGCAGTATTATAGTAGTTATATTCTTGTACATAAGGGCAGTATTATAGCAGTTATATTCTTGTACATAGGAGCAGTATTATAGCAGTTATATTCTTGTACATAGGGGCAGTATTATAGTAGTTATATTCTTGTACATAGGAGCAGTATTATAGTAGTTATATTCTTGTATATAGGGGGCAGTATTATAGTAGTTATATTCTTGTACATAGGAGCAGTATTATAGTAGTTATATTCTTGTACATAAGGGCAGTATTATAGCAGTTATATTCTTGTACATAGGAGCAGTATTATAGCAGTTATATTCTTGTACATAGGGGCAGTATTATAGTAGTTATATTCTTGTACATAGGGGCGGTATTATAGTAGTTATATTCTTGTACATAGGAGCAGTATTATAGTAGTTATATTCTTGTACATAGGGTGCATGTTTTTCACACTGAAGTATGATAGGAGAGATATTCACATGCATTTATTGTACCACGTATCTGTTTTTTTCATTCTTTGATTCATGACTTTCTGATGTTAGAATCAATGGTTTCTGCTTTTTAGATCTTTTTCTCTGATCATACACAATATATACAATTCACCTCTCCCAGAATCTCACATCCAAGAAAAAAAATACTTTTTTCTTTCTAATCTCAGCAATTGAGATACGAGCTTTATAAATCAATGCCATTTGATTTCTTCCCTCTCATAGATGTGTATCGTGGTCTCTTCATTCTTAGTGTGGATTGCAGTAAAACTAGGTCAGAGGGTTTGCTAAAAATAGGCTTTTGATTTTTCTATGATTGTGTTCCTCTCAAACATCCGGATTCGAGCTGCTTTGTTTTCAGAAATTCAGACTCTTGTAAAGAAAATGTCCTTTTTACCAAACTCTAATAAAACCTTGCAACAACTTTTTTTTATTTTCAATTTAAATACAACACCACTTTTAAAACCAATTTTACTCATTAAAATCTATATAAACTTCTAAGAAATAATAAGTTACGTAAAGCAAAGTAGCTGCAAATATTTTCAACTTTGAATAGAGATATAATCTGTGGAATGTGGTTAACACTGGGAGTGTTCCTTTAAGTTTGAGATCTCACAGCTGAAAAGTGTCATCAATCAGTATTATACAATCTCCAGCTATGGATATTTACTCCGTGAAAAAAAGAATATTAGATTATACCTGCAGCTTTGTCAGCTTCTTATAAATCACATTATAGGACCCGATGTAGGAGTGAAGGTGAAAGAATGAGGAGTCGTATTTTATAGGTGCAGAATTGCTATTTTTTCAGAATTGTTAAGCTCCACTGAGAAGTGGCCTGAAGATTACATTACTGATCCTGTACTAATCTTGAGTTACATCCTGTATTATACTCCAGAGCTGCACTCACTATTCTGCTGGTGCAGTCACTGAGTACATACATTACATTACTGATCCTGAGTTACATCCTGTATGATACTCCAGAGATGCACTCACTAGTCTGCTGTTGCAGTCACTGTGTACATACATTACATTACTGATCCTGAGTTACATCCTGTATGATACTCCAGAGCTGCACTCACTATTCTGCTGGTGCAGTCACTGTGTACATACATTACATTACTGATCCTGAGTTACATCCTGTATTATACTCCAGAGCCGCACTCACTATTCTGCTGGTGCAGTCACTGTGTACATACATTACATTACTGATCCTGAGTTACATCCTGTATTATACTCCAGAGATGCACTCACTATTCTGCTGTTGCAGTCACTGTGTACATACATTACATTACTGATCCTGAGTTACATCCTGTATTATACTCCAGAGCCGCACTCACTATTCTGCTGGTGCAGTCACTGTGTACATACATTACATTACTGATCCTGAGTTACATCCTGTATTATACTCCAGAGCTGCACTCACTATTCTGCTGGTGCAGTCACTGTGTACATACATTACATTACTGATCCTGAGTTACATCCTGTATTATACTCCAGAGCCGCACTCACTATTCTGCTGGTGCAGTCACTGTGTACATACATTACATTACTGATCCTGAGTTACATCCTGTATTATACTCCAGAGCTGCACTCACTATTCTGCTGGTGCAGTCACTGTGTACATACATTACATTACTGATCCTGAGTTACATCCTGTATTATACTCCAGAGCTGCACTCACTATTCTGCTGGTGCAGTCACTGTGTACATACATTACATTACTGATCCTGAGTTACATCCTGTATTATACTCCAGAGATGCACTCACTAGTCTGCTGTTGCAGTCACTGTGTACATACATTACATTACTGATCCTGAGTTACATCCTGTATTATACTCCAGAGCCGCACTCACTATTCTGCTGGTGCAGTCACTGTGTACATACATTACATTACTGATCCAGAGTTACATCCTGTATTATACTCCAGAGATGCACTCACTATTCTGCTGTTGCAGTCACTGTGTACATACATTACATTACTGATCCTGAGTTACATCCTGTATTATACCCCAGAGCTGCACTCACTATTCTGCTGGTGCAGTCACTGTGTACATACATTACATTACTGATCCTGTACTAATCTTGGGTTACATCCTGTATTATACTCCAGAGCTGCACTCACTATTCTGCTGGTGCAGTCACTGTGTACATACATTACATTACTGATCCTGCACTGATCCTGAGTTACATCCTGTATTATACTCCAGAACTGCACTCACTATTCTGCTGGTGCAGTCACTGTGTACATACATTACATTACTGATCCTGAGTTACATCTTGTATTATACTCCAGAGCTGCACTCACTATTCTGCTGGTGGAGTCACTGTGTACATACATTACATTACTGATCCTGAGTTACATCCTGTATTATACTCCAGAGCTGCACTCTCTATTCTGCTGGTGCAGTCACTGTGTACATACATTACTGATCCTGAGTTACATCCTGTATTATACTCCAGAGCTGCACTCTCTATTCTGCTGGTGCAGTCACTGTGTACATACATTACATTACTGATCCTGAGTTACATCCTGTATTATACTCCAGAGATGCACTCACTATTCTGCTGGTGCAGTCACTGTGTACATACATTACATTACTGATCCTGTACTGAAACGGAGTTACATCCTGTATTATACTCCAGAGCTGCACTCACTATTCTGCTGGTGCAGTCACTGTGTACATACATTACATTACTGATCCTGAGTTACATCCTGTATTATACTCCAGAGCCGCACTCACTATTCTGCTGGTGCAGTCACTGTGTACATACATTACATTACTGATCCTGAGTTACATCCTGTATTATACTCCAGAGATGCACTCACTATTCTGGTGGTGCAGTCACTGTGTACATACATTACATTACTGATCCTGAGTTACATCCTGTATTATACTCCAGAGCTGCACTCACTATTCTGCTGGTGCAGTCACTGTGTACATACATTACATTACTGATCCTGAGTTACATCCTGTATTATACTCCAGAGATGCACTCACTATTCTGCTGTTGCAGTCACTGTGTACATACATTACATTACTGATCCTGAGTTACATCCTGTATTATACTCCAGAGCCGCACTCACTATTCTGCTGGTGCAGTCACTGTGTACATACATTACATTACTGATCCTGAGTTACATCCTGTATTATACTCCAGAGATGCACTCACTATTCTGCTGTTGCAGTCACTGTGTACATACATTACATTACTGATCCTGAGTTACATCCTGTATTATACCCCAGAGCTGCACTCACTATTCTGCTGGTGCAGTCACTGTGTACATACATTACATTACTGATCCTGTACTAATCTTGAGTTACATCCTGTATTATACTCCAGAGCTGCACTCACTATTCTGCTGGTGCAGTCACTGTGTACATACATTACATTACTGATCCTGCACTGATGCTGAGTTACATCCTGTATTCTACTCCAGAGCTGCACTCACTATTCTGCTGGTGCAGTCACTGTGTACATACATTACATTACTGATCCTGAGTTACATCCTGTATTATACTCCAGAGCTGCACTCACTATTCTGCTGGTGCAGTCACTGTGTACATACATTACATTACTGATCCTGTACTAATCTTGAGTTACATCCTGTATTATACTGCAGAGCTGCACTCACTATTCTGCTGGTGCAGTCACTGTGTACATACATTACATTACTGATCCTGCACTGATCCTGAGTTACATCCTGTTTTATACTCCAGAACTGCACTCACTATTCTGCTGGTGCAGTCACTGTGTACATACATTACATTACTGATCCTGAGTTACATCTTGTATTATACTCCAGAGCTGCACTCACTATTCTGCTGTGCTGGTGGAGTCACTGTGTACATACATTACATTACTGATCCTGAGTTACATCCTGTATTATACTCCAGAGCTGCACTCTCTATTCTGCTGGTGCAGTCACTGTGTACATACATTACTGATCCTGAGTTACATCCTGTATTATACTCCAGAGCTGCACTCTCTATTCTGCTGGTGCAGTCACTGTGTACATACATTACATTACTGATCCTGAGTTACATCCTGTATTATACTCCAGAGCTGCACTCACTATTCTGCTGGTGCAGTCACTGTGTACATACATTACATTACTGATCATGAGTTACATCCTGTATTATACTCCAGAGCTGCACTCACTATTCTGCAGGTGCAGTCACTGTGTACATACATTACATTACTGATCCTGAGTTCCATCCTGTATTATACTCCAGAGATGCACTCACTATTCTGCTGGTGCAGTCACTGTGTACATACATTACATTACTGATCCTGTACTGATACGGAGTTACATCCTGTATTATACTCCAGAGCTGCACTCACTATTCTGCTGGTGCAGTCACTGTGTACATACATTACATTACTGATCCTGAGTTACATCCTGTATTATACTCCAGAGCTGCACTCACTATTCTGCTGGTGCAGTCACTGTGTACATACATTACATTACTGATCCTGTACTGATACGGAGTTTCATCCTGTATTATACTCCAGAGCTGCACTCACTATTCTGCTGGTGCAGTCACTGTGTACATACATTACATTACTGATCCTGAGTTACATCCTGTATTATACTCCAGAGCTGCACTCACTATTCTGCTGGTGCAGTCACTGTGTACATACATTACATTACTGATCCTGAGTTACATCCTGCATTATACTCCAGAGCTGCACTCACTATTCAGCTGTTGCAGTCACTGTGTACATACATTACATTACTGATCCTGAGTTACATCCTGTATTATACCCCAGAGCTGCACTCACTATTCTGCTGGTGCAGTCACTGTGTACATACATTACATTACTGATCCTGAGTTACATCCTGCATTATACTCCAGAGCTGCACTCACTATTCAGCTGTTGCAGTCACTGTGTACATACATTACATTACTGATCCTGAGTTCCATCCTGTATTATACTCCAGAGATGCACTCACTATTCTGCTGGTGCAGTCACTGTGTACATACATTACATTACTGATCCTGTACTGATACGGAGTTACATCCTGTATTATACTCCAGAGCTGCACTCACTATTCTGCTGGTGCAGTCACTGTGTACATACATTACATTACTGATCCTGAGTTACATCCTGTATTATACTCCAGAGCTGCACTCACTATTCTGCTGGTGCAGTCACTGTGTACATACATTACATTACTGATCCTGTACTGATACGGAGTTTCATCCTGTATTATACTCCAGAGCTGCACTCACTATTCTGCTGGTGCAGTCACTGTGTACATACATTACATTACTGATCCTGAGTTACATCCTGTATTATACTCCAGAGCTGCACTCACTATTCTGCAGGTGCAGTCACTGTGTACATACATTACATTACTGATCCTGTACTAATCTTGAGTTACATCCTGTATTATACTGCAGAGCTGCACTCACTATTCTGCTGGTGCAGTCACTGTGTACATACATTACATTACCGATCCTGCACTGATCCTGAGTTACATCCTGTTTTATACTCCAGAACTGCACTCACTATTCTGCTGGTGCAGTCACTGTGTACATACATTACATTACTGATCCTGAGTTACATCTTGTATTATACTCCAGAGCTGCACTCACTATTCTGCTGGTGGAGTCACTGTGTACATACATTACATTACTGATCCTGAGTTACATCCTGTATTATACTCCAGAGCTGCACTCACTATTCTGCTGGTGGAGTCACTGTGTACATACATTACATTACTGATCCTGAGTTACATCCTGTATTATACTCCAGAGCTGCACTCTCTATTCTGCTGGTGCAGTCACTGTGTACATACATTACTGATCCTGAGTTACATCCTGTATTATACTCCAGAGCTGCACTCTCTATTCTGCTGGTGCAGTCACTGTGTACATACATTACATTACTGATCCTGAGTTACATCCTGTATTATACTCCAGAGATGCACTCACTATTCTGCTGGTGCAGTCACTGTGTACATACATTACATTACTGATCCTGTACTGATACGGAGTTACATCCTGTATTATACTCCAGAGCTGCACTCACTATTCTGCTGGTGCAGTCACTGTGTACATACATTACATTACTGATCCTGAGTTACATCCTGTATTATACTCCAGAGCCGCACTCACTATTCTGCTGGTGCAGTCACTGTGTACATACATTACATTACTGATCCTGAGTTACATCCTGTATTATACTCCAGAGATGCACTCACTATTCTGCTGGTGCAGTCACTGTGTACATACATTACATTACTGATCCTGAGTTACATCCTGTATTATACTCCAGAGCTGCACTCACTATTCTGCTGGTGCAGTCACTGTGTACATACATTACATTACTGATCCTGAGTTACATCCTGTATTATACTCCAGAGATGCACTCACTATTCTGCTGTTGCAGTCACTGTGTACATACATTACATTACTGATCCTGAGTTACATCCTGTATTATACTCCAGAGCTGCACTCTCTATTCTGCTGGTGCAGTCACTGTGTACATACATTACTGATCCTGAGTTACATCCTGTATTATACTCCAGAGCTGCACTCACTATTCTGCTGGTGCAGTCACTGTGTACATACATTACATTACTGATCCTGAGTTACATCCTGTATTATACTCCAGAGATGCACTCACTATTCTGCTGGTGCAGTCACTGTGTACATACATTACATTACTGATCCTGTACTGATACGGAGTTACATCCTGTATTATACTCCAGAGCTGCACTCACTATTCTGCTGGTGCAGTCACTGTGTACATACATTACATTACTGATCCTGAGTTACATCCTGTATTATACTCCAGAGCCGCACTCACTATTCTGCTGGTGCAGTCACTGTGTACATACATTACATTACTGATCCTGAGTTACATCCTGTATTATACTCCAGAGCTGCACTCACTATTCTCCTGGTGCAGTCACTGTGTACATACATTACATTACTGATCCTGAGTTACATCCTGCATTATACTCCAGAGCTGCACTCACTATTCTGCTGGTGCAGTCACTGTGTACATACATTACATTACTGATCCTGAGTTACATCCTGTATTATACTCCAGAGATGCACTCACTATTCTGCTGTTGCAGTCACTGTGTACATACATTACATTACTGATCCTGAGTTACATCCTGTATTATACCCCAGAGCTGCACTCACTATTCTGCTGGTGCAGTCACTGTGTACATACATTACATTACTGATCCTGTACTAATCTTGAGTTACATCCTGTATTATACTCCAGAGCTGCACTCACTATTCTGCTGGTGCAGTCACTGTGTACATACATTACATTACTGATCCTGCACTGATCCTGAGTTACATCCTGTATTCTACTCCAGAGCTGCACTCACTATTCTGCTGGTGCAGTCACTGTGTACATACATTACATTACTGATCCTGAGTTACATCCTGTATTATACTCCAGAGCTGCACTCACTATTCTGCTGGTGCAGTCACTGTGTACATACATTACATTACTGATCCTGTACTAATCTTGAGTTACATCCTGTATTATACTGCAGAGCTGCACTCACTATTCTGCTGGTGCAGTCACTGTGTACATACATTACATTGCTGATCCTGCACTGATCCTGAGTTACATCCTGTTTTATACTCCAGAACTGCACTCACTATTCTGCTGGTGCAGTCACTGTGTACATACATTACATTACTGATCCTGAGTTACATCTTGTATTATACTCCAGAGCTGCACTCACTATTCTGCTGGTGGAGTCACTGTGTACATACATTACATTACTGATCCTGAGTTACATCCTGTATTATACTCCAGAGCTGCACTCTCTATTCTGCTGGTGCAGTCACTGTGTACATACATTACTGATCCTGAGTTACATCCTGTATTATACTCCAGAGCTGCACTCTCTATTCTGCTGGTGCAGTCACTGTGTACATACATTACATTACTGATCCTGAGTTACATCCTGTATTATACTCCAGAACTGCACTCACTATTCTGCTGGTGCAGTCACTGTGTACATACATTACATTACTGATCATGAGTTACATCCTGTATTATACTCCAGAGCTGCACTCACTATTCTGCAGGTGCAGTCACTGTGTACATACATTACATTACTGATCCTGAGTTCCATCCTGTATTATACTCCAGAGATGCACTCACTATTCTGCTGGTGCAGTCACTGTGTACATACATTACATTACTGATCCTGTACTGATACGGAGTTACATCCTGTATTATACTCCAGAGCTGCACTCACTATTCTGCTGGTGCAGTCACTGTGTACATACATTACATTACTGATCCTGAGTTACATCCTGTATTATACTCCAGAGCTGCACTCACTATTCTGCTGGTGCAGTCACTGTGTACATACATTACATTACTGATCCTGTACTGATACGGAGTTTCATCCTGTATTATACTCCAGAGCTGCACTCACTATTCTGCTGGTGCAGTCACTGTGTACATACATTACATTACTGATCCTGAGTTACATCCTGTATTATACTCCAGAGCTGCACTCACTATTCTGCTGGTGCAGTCACTGTGTACATACATTACATTACTGATCCTGAGTTACATCCTGCATTATACTCCAGAGCTGCACTCACTATTCTGCTGGTGCAGTCACTGTGTACATACATTACATTACTAATCCTGAGTTACATCCTGTATTATACTCCAGAGCCGCACTCACTATTCTGCTGGTGCAGTCACTGTGTACATACATTACATTACTGATCCTGAGTTACATCCTGTATTATACTCCAGAGATGCACTCACTATTCTGCTGTTGCAGTCACTGTGTACATACATTACATTACTGATCCTGAGTTACATCCTGTATTATACCCCAGAGCTGCACTCACTATTCTGCTGGTGCAGTCACTGTGTACATACATTACATTACTGATCCTGTACTAATCTTGAGTTACATCCTGTATTATACTCCAGAGCTGCACTCACTATTCTGCTGGTGCAGTCACTGTGTACATACATTACATTACTGATCCTGCACTGATCCTGAGTTACATCCTGTATTCTACTCCAGAGCTGCACTCACTATTCTGCTGGTGCAGTCACTGTGTACATACATTACATTACTGATCCTGAGTTACATCCTGTATTATACTCCAGAGCTGCACTCACTATTCTGCTGGTGCAGTCACTGTGTACATACATTACATTACTGATCCTGTACTAATCTTGAGTTACATCCTGTATTATACTGCAGAGCTGCACTCACTATTCTGCTGGTGCAGTCACTGTGTACATACATTACATTACTGATCCTGCACTGATCCTGAGTTACATCCTGTTTTATACTCCAGAACTGCACTCACTATTCTGCTGGTGCAGTCACTGTGTACATACATTACATTACTGATCCTGAGTTACATCTTGTATTATACTCCAGAGCTGCACTCACTATTCTGCTGGTGGAGTCACTGTGTACATACATTACATTACTGATCCTGAGTTACATCCTGTATTATACTCCAGAGCTGCACTCTCTATTCTGCTGGTGCAGTCACTGTGTACATACATTACTGATCCTGAGTTACATCCTGTATTATACTCCAGAGCTGCACTCTCTATTCTGCTGGTGCAGTCACTGTGTACATACATTACATTACTGATCCTGAGTTACATCCTGTATTATACTGCAGAGCTGCACTCTCTATTCTGCTGGTGCAGTCACTGTGTACATACATTACATTACTGATCCTGAGTTACCTCCTGTATTATACTCCAGAGCTGCACTCACTATTCTGCTGGTGCAGTCACTGTGTACATATATTACATTACTGATCGTGAGTTACATCCTGTATTATACTCCAGAGCTGCACTCACTATTCTGCTGGTGCAGTCACTGTGTACATACATTACATTACTGATCATGAGTTACATCCTGTATTATACTCCAGAGCTGCACTCACTATTCTGCTGGTGCAGTCACTGTGTACATACATTACATTACTGATCCTGAGTTCCATCCTGTATTATACTCCAGAGATGCACTCACTATTCTGCTGGTGCAGTCACTGTGTACATACATTACATTACTGATCCTGTACTGATACGGAGTTTCATCCTGTATTATACTCCAGAGCTGCCCTCACTATTCTGCTGGTGCAGTCACTGTGTACATACATTACATTACTGATCCTGAGTTACATCCTGTATTATACTCCAGAGCTGCACTCACTATTCTGCTGGTGCAGTCACTGTGTACATACATTACATTACTGATCCTGTACTGATACGGAGTTACATCCTGTATTATACTCCAGAGCTGCACTCACTATTCTGCTGGTGCAGTCACTGTGTACATACATTACATTACTGATCCTGAGTTACATCCTGTATTATACTCCAGAGCTGCACTCACTATTCTGCTGGTGCAGTCACTGTGTACATACATTACATTACTGATCCTGTACTGATACGGAGTTTCATCCTGTATTATACTCCAGAGCTGCCCTCACTATTCTGCTGGTGCAGTCACTGTGTACATACATTACATTACTGATCCTGAGTTACATCCTGTATTATACACCAGAGCTGCACTCACTATTCTGCTGGTGCAGTCACTGTGTACATACATTACATTACTGATCCTGAGTTACATCCTGCATTATACTCCAGAGCTGCACTCACTATTCTGCTGGTGCAGTCACTGTGTACATACATTACATTACTGATCCTGTACTGATACGGAGTTTCATCCTGTATTATACTCCAGAGCTGCACTCACTATTCTGCTGGTGCAGTCACTGTGTACATACATTACATTACTGATCATGAGTTACATCCTGTATTATACTCCAGAGCTGCACTCACTATTCTGCTGGTGCAGTCACTGTGTACATACATTACATTACTGATCCTGAGTTACATCCTGTATTCTACTCCAGAGCTGCACTCACTATTCTGCTGGTGCAGTCACTGTGTACATACATTACATTACTGATCCTGAGTTACATCCTGTATTATACTCCAGAGCTGCACTCACTATTCTGCTGGTGCAGTCACTGTGTACATACATTACATTACTGATCCTGTACTAATCTTGAGTTACATCCTGTATTATACTGCAGAGCTGCACTCACTATTCTGCTGGTGCAGTCACTGTGTACATACATTACATTACTGATCCTGCACTGATCCTGAGTTACATCCTGTTTTATACTCCAGAACTGCACTCACTATTCTGCTGGTGCAGTCACTGTGTACATACATTACATTACTGATCCTGAGTTACATCTTGTATTATACTCCAGAGCTGCACTCACTATTCTGCTGGTGGAGTCACTGTGTACATACATTACATTACTGATCCTGAGTTACATCCTGTATTATACTCCAGAGCTGCACTCTCTATTCTGCTGGTGCAGTCACTGTGTACATACATTACTGATCCTGAGTTACATCCTGTATTATACTCCAGAGCTGCACTCTCTATTCTGCTGGTGCAGTCACTGTGTACATACATTACATTACTGATCCTGAGTTACATCCTGTATTATACTCCAGAGCTGCACTCTCTATTCTGCTGGTGCAGTCACTGTGTACATACATTACATTACTGATCCTGAGTTACCTCCTGTATTATACTCCAGAGCTGCACTCACTATTCTGCTGGTGCAGTCACTGTGTACATATATTACATTACTGATCGTGAGTTACATCCTGTATTATACTCCAGAGCTGCACTCACTATTCTGCTGGTGCAGTCACTGTGTACATACATTACATTACTGATCATGAGTTACATCCTGTATTATACTCCAGAGCTGCACTCACTATTCTGCTGGTGCAGTCACTGTGTACATACATTACATTACTGATCCTGAGTTCCATCCTGTATTATACTCCAGAGATGCACTCACTATTCTGCTGGTGCAGTCACTGTGTACATACATTACATTACTGATCCTGTACTGATACGGAGTTTCATCCTGTATTATACTCCAGAGCTGCCCTCACTATTCTGCTGGTGCAGTCACTGTGTACATACATTACATTACTGATCCTGAGTTACATCCTGTATTATACTCCAGAGCTGCACTCACTATTCTGCTGGTGCAGTCACTGTGTACATACATTACATTACTGATCCTGTACTGATACGGAGTTTCATCCTGTATTATACTCCAGAGCTGCCCTCACTATTCTGCTGGTGCAGTCACTGTGTACATACATTACATTACTGATCCTGAGTTACATCCTGTATTATACTCCAGAGCTGCACTCACTATTCTGCTGGTGCAGTCACTGTGTACATACATTACATTACTGATCCTGAGTTACATCCTGCATTATACTCCAGAGCTGCACTCACTATTCTGCTGGTGCAGTCACTGTGTACATACATTACATTACTGATCCTGTACTGATACGGAGTTTCATCCTGTATTATACTCCAGAGCTGCACTCACTATTCTGCTGGTGCAGTCACTGTGTACATACATTACATTACTGATCATGAGTTACATCCTGTATTATACTCCAGAGCTGCACTCACTATTCTGCTGGTGCAGTCACTGTGTACATACATTACATTACTGATCCTGAGTTACATCCTGTATTATACTCCAGAGATGCACTCACTATTCTGCTGGTGCAGTCACTGTGTACATACATTACATTACTGATCCTGAGTTACATCCTGCATTATACTCCAGAGCTGCACTCACTATTCTGCTGGTGCAGTCACTGTGTACATACATTACATTACTGATCCTGTACTGATACGGAGTTTCATCCTGTATTATACTCCAGAGCTGCACTCACTATTCTGCTGGTGCAGTCACTGTGTACATACATTACATTACTGATCATGAGTTACATCCTGTATTATACTCCAGAGCTGCACTCACTATTCTGCTGGTGCAGTCACTGTGTACATACATTACATTACTGATCCTGAGTTACATCCTGTATTATACTCCAGAGATGCACTCACTATTCTGCTGGTGCAGTCACTGTGTACATACATTACATTACTGATCCTGAGTTACATCCTGTATTATACTCCAGAGCTGCACTCACTATTCTGCTGGTGCAGTCACTGTGTACATACATTACATTACTGATCCTGTACTGATACGGAGTTTCATCCTGTATTATACTCCAGAGCTGCACTCACTATTCTGCTGGTGCAGTCACTGTGTACATACATTACATTACTGATCATGAGTTACATCCTGTATTATACTCCAGAGCTGCACTCACTATTCTGCTGGTGCAGTCACTGTGTACATACATTACATTACTGATCCTGAGTTACATCCTGTATTATACTCCAGAGATGCACTCACTATTCTGCTGGTGCAGTCACTGTGTACATACATTACATTACTGATCCTGTACTGATACGGAGTTACATCCTGTATTATACTCCAGAGCTGCACTCACTATTCTGCTGGTGCAGTCACTGTGTACATACATTACATTACTGATCCTGAGTTCCATCCTGTATTATACTCCAGAGCTGCACTCACTATTCTGCTGGTGCAGTCACTGTGTACATACATTACATTACTGATCCTGTACTGATACGGAGTTCCATCCTGTATTATACTCCAGAGCTGCACTCACTATTCTGCTGGTGCAGTCACTGTGTACATACATTACATTACTGATCCTGAGTTACATCCTGTATTATACTCCAGAGCTGCACTCACTATTCTGCTGGTGCAGTCACTGTGTACATACATTACATTACTGATCCTGAGTTACATCCTGCATTATACTCCAGAGCTGCACTCACTATTCTGCTGGTGCAGTCACTGTGTACATACATTACATTACTGATCCTGTACTGATACGGAGTTTCATCCTGTATTATACTCAAGAGCTGCACTCACTATTCTGCTGGTGCAGTCACTGTGTACATACATTACATTACTGATCCTGAGTTACATCCTGTATTATACTCCAGAGCTGCACTCACTATTCTGCTGGTGCAGTCACTGTGTACATGCATTACATTACTGATCCTGAGTTACATCCTGCATTATACTCCAGAGCTGCACTCACTATTCTGCTGGTGCAGTCACTGTGTACATACATTACATTACTGATCCTGTACTGATACGGAGTTTCATCCTGTATTATACTCCAGAGCTGCACTCACTATTCTGCTGGTGCAGTCACTGTGTACATACATTACATTACTGATCATGAGTTACATCCTGTATTATACTCCAGAGCTGCACTCACTATTCTGCTGGTGCAGTCACTGTGTACATACATTACATTACTGATCCTGAGTTACATCCTGTATTATACTCCAGAGATGCACTCACTATTCTGCTGGTGCAGTCACTGTGTACATACATTACATTACTGATCCTGAGTTACATCCTGTATTATACTCCAGAGCTGCACTCACTATTCTGCTGGTGCAGTCACTGTGTACATACATTACATTACTGATCCTGTACTGATACGGAGTTTCATCCTGTATTATACTCCAGAGCTGCACTCACTATTCTGCTGGTGCAGTCACTGTGTACATACATTACATTACTGATCCTGAGTTACATCCTGTATTATACTCCAGAGATGCACTCACTATTCTGCTGGTGCAGTCACTGTGTACATACATTACATTACTGATCCTGTACTGATACGGAGTTACATCCTGTATTATACTTCAGAGCTGCACTCACTATTCTGCTGGTGCAGTCACTGTGTACATACATTACATTACTGATCCTGAGTTACATCCTGTATTATACTCCAGAGCTGCACTCACTATTCTGCTGGTGCAGTCACTGTGTACATGCATTACATTACTGATCCTGAGTTACATCCTGCATTATACTCCAGAGCTGCACTTACTATTCTGCTGGTGGAGTCACTGTGTACATACATTACATTACTGATCCTGAGTTACATCCTGTATTATACTCCAGAGCTGCACTCACTATTCTGCTGGTGGAGTCACTGTGTACATACATTACATTACTGATCCTGAGTTACATCCTGTATTATACTCCAGAGCTGCACTCACTATTCTGCTGGTGCAGTCACTGTGTACATACATTATATTACTGATCCTGTACTGATCCTGAGTTACATCCTGTATTATACTCCAGAGCTGCACTCACTATTCTGCTGGTGCAGTCACTGTGTACATACATTACATTACTGATACTGTACTGATCCTGAGTTACATCCTGTATTATACCCCAGAGCTGCACTCACTATTCTGCTGGTGCAGTCACTGTGTACATACAGTACAGACCAAAAGTTTGGACACACCTTCTCATTTAAAGATTTTTCTGTATTTTCATGACTATGAAAATTGTACATTCACACTGAAGGCATCAAAACTATGAATTAACACATGTGGAATTATATACTTAACAAAAAAGTGTGAAACAACTGAAAATATGTCTTATATTCTAGGTTCTTCAAAGTAGCCACCTTTTGCTTTGATGACTGCTTTGCACACTCTTGGCGTTCTCTTCATGAGCTTCAAGAGGTAGTCACCGGAAATGGTTTTCACTTCACAGGTGTGCCCTGTCAGGTTTAATAAGTGGGATTTCTTGCCTTAAAAATGGGGTTGGGACCATCAGTTGTGTTGTGCAGAAGTCTGATGGATACACAGCTGATAGTCCTACTGAATAGACTGTTAGAATTTGTATTATGGCAAGAAAAAAGCAGCTAAGTAAAGAAAAACGAGTGGCCATCATTACTTTAAGAAATGAAGATCAGTCAGTGCGAAAAATTGGGCAAACTTTGAAAGTGTCCCCAAGTGCAGTTGCAAAAAACATCAAGCGCTACAAAGAAACTGGCTCACATGAGGACCGCCCCAGGAAAGGAAGACCAAGAGTCACCTCTGCTTCTGAGGATAAGTTTATCCGAGTCACCAGCCTCAGAAATCGCAGGTTAACAGCAGCTCAGATTAGAGACCAGGTCAATGCCACACAGAGTTCTAGCAGCAGACACATCTCTTCAACAACTGTTAAGAGGAGACTTTGTGCAGCAGGCCTTCATGGTAAAATAGCTGCTAGGAAACCACTGCTAAGGACAGGCAACAAGCAGAAGAGTCTTGTTTGGGCTAAAGAACACAAGGAATGGACATTAGACCAGTGGAAATCTGTGCTTTGGTCTGATGAGTCCAAATTTGAGATCTTTGGTTCCAACCACCGAGTCTTTGTGTGACGCAGAAAAGGTGAACGGATGGACTCTACATGCCTGGTTCCCACCGTGAAGCATGGAGGAGGAGGTGTGATGGTGTGGGGGTGCTTTGCTGGTGACACTGTTGGGGATTTATTCAAAATTGAAGGCATACTGAACCAGCATGGCTACCACAGCATCTTGCAGCGGCATGCTATTCCATCCGGTTTGCGTTTAGTTGGACCATCATTTATTTTTCAACAGGACAATGACCCCAAACACACCTCCAGACTGTGTAAGGGCTATTTGACCAAGAGGGAGAGTGATGGGGTGCTACGCCAGATGACCTGGCCTCCACAGTCACCAGACCTGAACCCAATCGAGATGGTTTGGGGTGAGCTGGACCGCAGAGTGAAGGCAAAAGGGCCAACAAGTGCTAAGCATCTCTGGGAACTCCTTCAAGATTGTTGGAAGACCATTTCCGGTGACTACCTCTTGAAGCTCATCAAGAGAATACCAAGATTGTGCAAAGCAGTCATCAAAGCAAAAGGTGGCTACTTTGAAGAACCTAGAATATAAGACATATTTTCAGTTGTTTCACACTATTTTGTTAAGTATATAATTCCACATGTGTTAATTCATAGTTTTGAGGCCTTCAGTGTGAATGTACAATTTTCATAGTCATGAAAATACAGAAAAATCTTTAAATGAGAAGGTGTGTCCAAACTTTTGGCCTGTACTGTACATTACTGATCCTGTACTGATCCTGAGTTACATCCTGTATTATACTCCAGAGCTGCGCTCACTATTCTGCTGGTGCAGTCACTGTGTACATACATTACATTACTGATCCTGTACTAATCCTGAGTTACATCCTGTATTATACTCCAGAGCTGCACTCACTATTCTGCTAGTGCAGTCACTTTGTACATACATTACATTACTGATCCTGTACTGATCCTGAGTTACATCCTGTATTATACTCCAGAGCTGCACTCACTATTCTGCTGGTGCAGTCACTGTGTACATACATTACATTACTGATCCTGAGTTACATCCTGTATTATCCTCCAGAGCTGCACTCACTATTCTGCTGGTGCAGTCACTGTGTACATACAGTTATATGAAAAAGTTTGGGCACCCCTATTAATCTTAAGCTTAATGTTTTATAAAAATTGGTGTTTTTGCAACAGCTATTTCAGTTTGATATGTGTAATAACTGTTGGACACAGTAATGTTTCTGCCTTGAAATGAGGTTTATTGTACTAACAGAAAATGTGCAATCTGCATTCAAACAAAATTTGACAGGTGCATAAGTATGGGCACCTCACCAGAAAAGTGACATTAATATTTAGTAGATCCTCCTTTTGCAAAAATAACAGCCTCTAGTCGCTTCCTGTAGCTTTTAATGATTTCCTGGATCCTGGATGAAGGTATTTTTGACCATTCCTCTTTACAAAACAATTCCAGTTCAGTTAAGCTTGATGGTCGCCGAGCATGGACAGCCCTCTTCAAATGATCCCACAGATGTTCAATGATATTCAGGTCTGGGGACTGGGATGGCCATTCCAGAACATTGTAATTGTTCCTCTGCATGAATGCCTGAGTAGATTTGGAGCGGTGTTTTGGATCATTGTCTTGCTGAAAGATCCATCGCCTGCGTAACTTCAACTTTATCACTGATTCTTGAACATTATTGTCAAGAATCTGCTGATACTGAGTGGAATCCATGCGTCCCTCAACTTTAACAAGATTCCCGGTGCCGGCATTGGCCACACAGCCCCAAAGCATGATGGAACCTCCACCAAATTTTACTGTGGGTAGCAAGTGTTTTTCTTGGAATGCTGTGTTTTTTTGCCGCCATGCATAACGCCTTTTTGTATGACCAAACAACTCAATCTTTGTTTCATCAGTCCACAGGACCTTCTTCCAAAAAGAAATTGGCTTCTCCAAATGTGCTTTTGCATACCTCAGCCGACTCTGTTTGTGGCGTGCTTGCAGAAACGGCTTCTTTCGCATCACTCTCCCATACAGCTTCTCCTTGTGCAAAGTGCATTGTATAGTTGACCGATGCACAGTGACACCATCTGCAGCAAGTTGATGCTACAGCTCTCTGGAGGTGGTCTGAGGATTGTCCTTGACTGATCTCACCATTCTTCTCCTCTGCCTTTCTGATGTTTTTCTTGGCCTGCCACTTCTGGCCTTAAAAAGAACTGTCCCTGTGTTCTTCCATTTCCTTACTATGTTCCTCACATTGGAAACTGACAGGTTAAATCTCTGAGACAGCTTTTTGTATCCTTCCCCTGAACAACTATGTTGAATAATCTTTGTTTTCAGATAATTTGAAAGTTGTTTTGAGGAGCCCATGATGCCACTCTTCAGAGGAGATTCAAACAGGAGAACAACTTGCAAGTGGCCACTTTAAGTAGCTTTTCTCATGATTGCATACACCTGGCTATGAAGTTCAAAGCTCAATGAGGTTACAAAACCAAAAAAAGTGCTTTAGTAAGTCAGTAAAAAGTAGGTAGGAGTATTTAAAACAAGAAAATGATAAGGGTGCCCATACTTATGCACCTGTCAAATTTTCTTTGAATGCAGATTGCACATTTTCTGTTAGTACAATAAACCTCATTTCAAGGCAGAAACATTACTGTGTCCAACAGTTATTACATATATCAAACTGAAATAGCTGTTGCAAAAACACCAATTTTTATAAAACATTAAGCTTAACATTAATAGGGGTGCCCAAACTTTTTCATATAACTGTACATTACATTACTGATCCTGAGTTACCTCATGTATTATACTCCAGAGCTGCACTCACTATTCTGCTGGTGCAGTCACTGTGTACATACATTACGTTACTGATCCTGAGTTACATCCTGTATTATACTCCAGAGCTGCACTCACTATTCTGCTGGTGCAGTCACTGTGTACATACATTACATTACTGATCCTGTACTGATCCTGAGTTACATCCTGTATTATACTCCAGAGCTGCACTCACTATTCTGCTAGTGCAGTCACTGTGTACATACATTACATTACTGATCCTGTACTGATCCTGAGTTACATCCTGTATTATACTCCAGAGCTGCACTCACTATTCTGCTGGTGCAGTCACTGTGTACATACATTACATTACTGATCCTGAGTTACATCCTGTATTATACTCCAGAGCTGCACTCACTATTCTGCTGGTGCAGTCACTGTGTACATACATTACATTACTGATCCTGAGTTACATCCTGTATTATACTCCAGAGCTGCACTCACTATTCTGCTGGTGCAGTGACTGTGTACATACATTACTGATCCTGTACTGATCCTGAGTTACATCCTGTATTATACTCCAGAGCTGCACTCACTATTCTGCTGGTGCAGTCATTGTGTACATACATTATATTACTGATCCTGAGTTACATCCTGTATTATACTCCAGAGCTGCACTCACTATTCTGCTGGTGCAGTGACTGTGTACATACATTACTGATCCTGTACTGATCCTGAGTTACATCCTGTATTATACTCCAGAGCTGCACTCACTATTCTGCTGGTGCAGTCATTGTGTACATACATTATATTACTGATCCTGAGTTACATCCTGTATTACACTCCAGAGCTGCACTCACTATTCTGCTGGTGCAGTCACTGTGTACATACATTACATTACTGATCCTGTACTGATACTGACTTACATCCTGTATTATACTCCAGAGCTGCACTCACTATTCTGCTGGTGCAGTCACTGTGTACATACATTACATTACTGATCCTGAGTTACATCCTGTATTATATTCCAGAGCTGCACTCACTATTCTGCTGGTGCAGTCACTGTGTACATACATTACTGATCCTGAGTTACATCCTGTATTATACTCCAGAGCTGCACTCACTATTCTGCTGGTGCAGTCACTGTGTACATACATTACATTACTGATCCTGTACTGATCCTGAGTTACATCCTGTATTATACTCCAGAGCTGCACTCACTATTCTGCTGGTGCAGTCACTGTGTACATACATTACATTACTGATCCTGTACTGATCCTGAGTTACATCCTGTATTATACTCCAGAGGTGCACTCACTATTCTGCTGGTGCAGTCACTGTGTACATACATTACTGATCCTGAGTTACATCCTGTATTATACTCCAGAGCTGCACTCACTATTCTGCTGGTGCAGTCACTGTGTACATACATTACATTACTGATCCTGTACTAATCCTGAGTTACATCCTGTATTATACTCCAGAGCTGCACTCACTATTCTGCTAGTGCAGTCACTGTGTACATACATTACATTACTGATCCTGTACTGATCCTGAGTTACATCCTGTATTATACTCCAGAGCTGCACTCACTATTCTGCTGGTGCAGTCACTGTGTACATACATTACTTTACTGATCCTGAGTTACATCCTGTATTATACTCCAGAGCTGCACTCACTATTCTGCTGGTGCAGTTACTGTGTACATACATTACATTACTGATCCTGAGTTACATCCTGTATTATACTCCAGAGCTGCACTCACTATTCTGCTGGTGCAGTCACTGTGTACATACATTACTGATCCTGTACTGATCCTGAGTTACATCCTGTATTATACTCCAGAGCTGCACTCACTATTCTGCTGGTGCAGTCATTGTGTACATACATTATATTACTGATCCTGAGTTACATCCTGTATTACACTCCAGAACTGCACTCACTATTCTGCTGGTGCAGTCACTGTGTACATACATTACATTACTGATCCTGTACTGATACTGAGTTACATCCTGTATTATACTCCAGAGCTGCACTCACTATTCTGCTGGTGCAGTCACTGTGTACATACATTACATTACTGATCCTGAATTACATCCTGTATTATACTCCAGAGCTGCACTCACTATTCTGCTGGTGCAGTCACTGTGTACATACATTACTGATCCTGTACTGATCCTGAGTTACATCCTGTATTATACTCCAGAGCTGCACTCACTATTCTGCTGGTGCAGTCACTGTGTACATACATTACATTATTGATCCTGTACTGATCCTGAGTTACATCCTGTATTATACTCCAGAGCTGCACTCACTATTCTGCTGGTGCAGTCACTGTGTACATACATTACATTACTGATCCTGTACTGATCCTGAGTTACATCCTGTATTATACTCCAGAGCTGCACTCACTATTCTGCTGGTGCAGTCACTGTGTACATACATTACATTACTGATCCTGTACTGATTCTGAGTTACATCCTGTGTTATACTCCAGAGCTGCACTCACTATTCTGCTGGTGCAGTCACTGTGTACATACATTACATTACTGATCCTGTACTGATCCTGAGTTACATCCTGTATTATACTCCAGAGCTGCACTCACTATTCTGCTGGTGCAGTCACTGTGTACATACATTACATTACTGATCCTGTACTGATCCTGAGTTACATCCTGTATTATACTCCAGAGCTGCACTCACTATTCTGCTGGTGCAGTCATTGTGTACATACATTATATTACTGATCCTGAGTTACATCCTGTATTACACTCCAGAGCTGCACTCACTATTCTGCTGGTGCAGTCACTGTGTACATACATTACATTACTGATCCTGAGTTACATCCTGTATTATACTCCAGAGCTGCACTCACTATTCTGCTGGTGCAGTCACTGTGTACATACATTACATTACTGATCCTGTACTGATCCTGAGTCACATCCTGTATTATACCCCAGAGCTGCACTCACTATTCTGCTGGTGCAGTCACTGTGTACATACATTACTCATCCTGTACTGATCCTGAGTTGCACTATGAATTATACTTTGCAGTTGCTTTTGCTATTTTGGCTCAGATGATAACCTTTGCTTAGAATAAGGTTGGCACAGAAATAAATCGTCAGCGAAGGCTGAGAGGGTTCAGGTATGAATTCAGCTCTGGAGTAAAATATTACTTTTCTAATACATTTAATCTTCTTGTTTCTCCAGGAGGAGGCAAAAATGATGAAAGACGGAAAAGTTTTCAGAGTTGTTCAGTCTAATTGTTGGGATCCAGAAGAACGGCTAAAAGACATGGATCAGTCAGGTGAAGGGAAGGAACGTCTCATGCATTTGATTTTCATGTCATAGTGAAAGAAAAAATAACATTTTTTTAAATTTATTTTACATTTTAATATAAGAAATTCCAGATTTGTGGATTATAACATTGTGCGCTATCGGTGGATAACATTAACCTCTTTTTCTGGCACAGGAGTAACGGTACAAGCGCTGTCCACTGTCCCCATAATGTTCAGCTATTGGGTAAGGACAATTCATACACTGGACCCCGGTGAGCCACCATCAGTCTAATAAATGTCTCATCTCCTTAAGCCCTTCTTTAGTTTAACCACTTAAAGGGTTATTCTCATTATGTAAAGTCATGGCAGATTTCTACAATATTATTGGTTGGTGGGGGTCTGACCTCTGGGACCCCAACAGATCATACGAATGAAGTAGATTCAGGGTTGGTTAATTGCTTCTTTCAATTCAATTAGGTTTTCATGTTAAAAATATTTAAAATTAATTAATTTTTTTACTGTTTCATAGAAAATTTCTTATCATTTTATATATATAACAAGCAAAAAAAGATTTCTGGGTATTCTGCTCTGAGCTAAGGTCATTATGAAGAGAGACAGGAGGAGGAGGAGGTGAGCTGTGACATCACCTATTGTGAATGGTGGATCCTGTATTATCTACTGTATATACACTGTGTTCCAAATTATTATGCAAATAATATTTTCTCAGATTTTCCCAAATTACCTATATGAATTGCAGTCATTGTAATTTTCCAGTCAAACAACTATTAGAGTACAAGTGAAAGGTTTTTGTACAATCTGCCTATGATAACAGGATATTTTTAAAAAAATAAAAAACTCAAACTGTACTCAAAATGCATGTCCCAAATTATTATGCACAGCAGAGTTTTCAACCTTTTCATTTTAATAAAGAACAAAAAAAATGGTCATTTTTGAAATTATAAGCATTAGCAGGTTATTACAAACTGAAATCAAACAGCTTTCAACTCAAAACTTTATTCTAGGTGATGTTACATTTGCACATAGGACCCCTTGTTCGAAAGGAGCTTCTGAACTCTCTCGTCCATTGAATTTGTCAGGTTTTGGATGGTTTCTGCTTTAATTGTTTTGCATGAGGACAGAATACCCTCCCAGAGCTGTTGCTTAGATGTGAACTGCCTCCCGCCATCATAGAAACTCCTTTTGATGATGCTCCAGAGGTTCTCAATGGGGTTGAGGTCAGGGGAGCATGGGTGCCACACCATAAGTTTGTCCCCTTTTATGCCCATATCAGCCAGAGATGCAGATGTGTTATGTGCAGCATGAGACGGGGCATTATCATGCATGAAATGATCTCGATGGTCCAGATGGATGGAGTGGAGGATGGCAGATTGATGGACACCCCATGCAAACACGGCTACGGCGCTAACAAGGAGGAGGTGGAGTAATGTTTTGGGCTGGAATCATGGGGAGAGAGATTGTCGGCCCTTTTAGGATCCCTGAAGGGGTAAAGATGAACTCCATAATGTATGTTGAGTTTCTCAAACAGCACTTCCTTCCATGGTTCAAGAAGAAGAACCGTGCATTCGGCAGCAAGATCATTTTCAGGCATGATAATGCCCCGTCTCATGCTGCACATAACACATCTGCATCTCTGGCTGCTATGGGCATAAAAGGGGACAAACTTATGGTGTGGCCCCCATGCTCCCCTGACCTCAACCCCATTGAGAACCTCTGGAGCATCATCAAAAGGAGTGTCTATGATGGCGGGAGGCAGTTCACATCTAAGCAACAGCTCTGGGAGGGTATTCTGTCCTCATGCAAAACAATTAAAGCAGAAACCATCCAAAACCTGACAAATTCAATGGACGAGAGAGTTCAGAAGCTCCTTTCGAACAAGGGGTCCTATGTGCAAATGTAACATCACCTAGAATAAAGTTTTGAGTTGAAAGCTGTTTGATTTCAGTTTGTAATAACCTGCTAATGCTTATAATTTCAAAAATGACCATTTTTTTGTTCTTTATTAAAATGAAAAGGTTGAAAACTCTGCTGTGCATAATAATTTGGAACATGCATTTTGAGTGCAGTTTGAGTTTTTTATTTTTAAAAAAATATACTGTTATCATAGGCAGTTTATACAAAAACCTTTCAGTTGTACTCTAATAGTTATTTGACTGGAAAATTACAATGACTGCAATACATATAGGTAATTTGGGAAAAGTTGAGAAAATATTATTTGCATAATAATTTGGAACACAGTGTAGAGGTGTTATCAATCATTGTACAGGAAGGGGAGGAGGTGAGCTGTGATATCACCTATTGTGAATGGTGGATCCTGTGTTATCTACCGTATACAGAAGTTTTATCAGTCATTGTACAGGAGGAGGTGAGATGTGACGTCCCCTATTGTGAATGGTGGATCCTGTGCTATCTACTGTATATAGAGATGTTATCAGTCATTGTACAGGAGGAGGAGGTGAGCTATGACATCCCCTATTGTGAATGGTGGATCCTGTGTTATCTACTGTATATAGAGGTGTTATCAGTCATTGTACAGGAGGAGGTGAGCTGTGACATCCCCTATTGTGAATGGTGGATCCTGTGCTATCTACTGTATATAGAGATGTTATCAGTCATTGTACAGGAGGGGGAGGAGGTGAGCTGTGACATCACCTATTGTGAAGGGTGGATCCGGTGTTATCTGCTGTATATATAGGTGTTTCACTCTTTGTACAGGAGGGGGAGGAGGTGAGCTGTGACATCACCAATTGTGAAGGGTGGATCCTGTGTTATCTGCTGAATATAGAGGTGTTATCAAGCATTATACAGGAGGAGGAGGTGAGCTGTGAGATCACTTATTGTGAATAGTGTATTCTCAGCTCTCTCTTTCTATCTGTTATCTGTCATTGTAGTACTGTCTGTAATGATAATGAGACTAGTAGAAAAGTAAGGATGAGTGTAGTATTAGGCTATGTGCGCATGTTCAGTATTTGATTGCAGAAATTTCTTCATCTCTTGGGAGCAAAAACGCTGCAGCAAAAATGTGCATTTTGCCACGATTTTGGTGCATTTTTGTACACCAATAAATGTTTTTGGAGCGAAATAAAGATATTTGAAAAAAGAAAAGTGGGACATTGCTTTAACCCTTGGACTACCATCGGACCTGGGGTGAGTATATTGGTTAATTTAAATTATTAAAGAATGAGTCTGTTGTATTTTCAATAAAGTGTTTTATTCTCAGTGTGTGTTTATTTAACTTTTTACTTAGTAATGAGGGTGTCTGGCTGACATCTCTTTATTACTAAAGCTAGGGTTAGGTGTCAGCGACACCTAATCCCATTAAGCCTAATCCCATTACTCCTAATGCAACACTTGTGCTGTCAGTACATGTGGATCCACTGCATGTAATGAGATTTCAATTGGTCAAAATCTGCAGCAGAGACTAGCGTCTTTGGTACAGAAATTGACATGCTGCGGGTGAGTTTGGATACATGTCCATGATTAAGAAATACTGCAGGTTTGACGCTGCGCATTTGTGCAGCATCAAACCCCTAGCGGCCAGATGTTACAGCATAGTGGATGGGATTTCTAGAAATCCAATGTCCACTATGCCTACATCTGAGGCTGCGGATCACCTGTAGTAACGTTTTTGAAATAAACATGGCAAGAATAAAGTATTTTATTTTAAATAAAATTCCACATGGTTTTATTTATTTAAAAATAAAAAACACTGCATACTCACCTAATGCCCATTCTGCCGAAGCCATTATCACCTGTAAGAAACCAAAAATAAAAAAACAACCATATCCCTCACCTGTCCGACGTGATGACATAATCCAAAGTATCCCATGATGATCTGGGTCACTTCTACAGCAGTCACACCAGCAAGCACTGTTGTGACTGTTTTAGAGGACAGCACTGTTTACACTGACAGGAGTGTAATCACTCCCTTCAATGTATGGTGCTGAGCTGCCGGGATTGAGGTCACTTGAGTTCAATCAGCTGAAAGCTCCAGGGACCTCACTTACTGCGCCAGTGCTACATGAGAAAATTCTCACACAGCTCCGATGCTGTGAGGTCACCGAAGCTCTCATCTGATCATCAGGTGATTGAACTCCAGTGACCTCATTCCCGCAGCTTAGCGCTATACACTGCCGGGAGCGATCACGCTCCTGTCAGTGTATAAAGTGCTGCCGGGTGATCAAATCACCATGGGACACTCGTGATGGCGGCAGTAGGTGAGTAGAAGGTGTTTTTTTATTTTAATAACAATTTATTTTATTTTTTTTACAGTGCGCACAGACACCAGCTGAGGAGACTACCTCTCCCCTCAGCCGGGCTTGCTCCCCCTAGTATCAGCGGGAGTGGCCGTAGGATGATGGGAGGAGTAGTCTCCCGCGGGCAATTCTTTGTGCGTTTTTTCCGCGTTTTTGACTCTTGACTTGAATTGAGTCAGTCAAATATGCAGCAAAAATCTGCAGCAAATCCGCAAATATTTTTATACCTGCGTTTTTGCTGCGAAATTTGACTGACTCAATTCAAGTCTATGGGTGAAAAATGCACAAAAAACTGACATGCTGCAGATTTAAACGCAAGGACAATCCTGAGGGGAAAATTCCTGATCATGTGCACAGCACTTCAGGATTGTCATTGTATTAGCTGGCGTTTTTGGCCCATGTCTGCGCGAAGAAAACGCACATGTGTGTGCACATAGCCATAGGATTTCTTGCCAATATGAGAGACAACGGCTGTTTAACTCTTTCGGCATGTACCTCTAACATCAGCGACTGAAGCGAGCTCTAATTGGAGCTGTTTAACTATTTAAAGGCTGCTTTCAAACACTGACAGTGTCATTTGGGCATCGGCTCCCATCAGCTCCCCGTGACTAGAAAGCAGGGAGTAGATGGGCTTCCATGGCTGCCGAGTATTCTACATTTTTGTACATAGGTGGAATCCTTGCCCGAGTACCATATCCGGAGTGTCGTATATCTATTTCCAATGGCTGCCATTGTAGTTCTACTGTTAAGATCAGCCTCGGGCCAAGCTTCATAGGGGAATATAATTTCTACTATATACTTCAATATTGCAGTATTACAGCACATAGTTTATTGCATTATATAGTATGAGCGATCCAACTTGTTCAGGTGCCCTAAGAAGACCACTAAATAAGATAAAAAATATATTAAAAAATATAAAACTTTAAATCACCCCCTTTTCCCCCATTAACAAAAATGCAAAATAATAAACATATTTGGTATTATTGTGTCCACATAAGTCTGATCTACCAAAATATAAAATTACAGTTATATGAAAAAGTTTGGGCACCCCTATTAATCTTAAGCTTAATGTTTTATAAAAATTGGTGTTTTTGCAACAGCTATTTCAGTTTGATATATGTAATAACTGTTGGACACAGTAATGTTTCTGCCTTGAAATAAGGTTTATTGTACTAACACAAAATGTGCAATCTGCATTCAAACAAAATTTGTCAGGTGCATAAGTATGGGCACCTCGCCAGAAAAGTGACATTAATATTTAGTAGATCCTCCTTTTTGCAAAAATAACAGCCTCTAGTCGCTTCCTGTAGCTTTTAATGAGTTCCTGGATCCTGGATGAAGGTATTTTTGACCATTCCTCTTTACAAAACAATTCCAGTTCAGTTAAGTTTGATGGTCGCCGAGCATGGACAGCCCTCTTCAAATGATCCCACAGATGTTCAATGATATTCAGGTCTGGGGACTGGGATGGCCATTCCAGAACATTGCAATTGTTCCTCTGCATGAATGCCTGAGTAGATTTGGAGCGGTGTTTTGGATCATTGTCTTGTTGAAAGATCCATCCCCTGTGTAACTTCAACTTTATCACTGATTCTTGAACATTATTGTCAAGAATCTGCTGATACTGAGTGGAATCCATGCGTCCCTCAACTTTAACAAGATTCCCGGTGCCGGCATTGGCCACACAGCCCCAAAGCATGATGGAACCTCCACCAAATTTTACTGTGGGTAGCAAGTGTTTTTCTTGGAATGCTGTGTTTTTTTGCCGCAATGCATAACGCCTTTTTGTATGACCAAACAACTCATTCTTGGTTTCATCAGTCCACAGGACCTTCTTCCAAAAAGAAATTGGCTTCTCCAAATGTGCTTTTGCATACCTCAGCCGACTCTGCTTGTGGCGTGCTTGCAGAAACGGCTTCTTTTGCATCACTCTCCCATACAGCTTCTCCTTGTGCAAAGTGCGTTGTATAGTTGACCGATGCACAGTGACACCATCTGCAGCAAGTTGATGCTGCAACTCTCTGGAGGTGGTCTGAGGATTGTCCTTGACTGATCTCACCATTCTTCTTCTCTGCCTTTCTGATGTTTTTCTTGGCCTGTCACTTCTGGCCTTAACAAGAACTGTCCCTGTGTTCTTCCATTTCCTTACTGTGTTCCTCACAGTGGAAACTGACAGGTTAAATCTCTGAGACAGCTTTTTGTATCCTTCCCCTGAACAACTATGTTGAATAATCTTTGTTTTCAGATCATTTGACAGTTGTTTTGAGGAGCCCATGATGCCACTCTTCAGAGGAGATTCAAACAGGAGAACAACTTGCAAGTGGCCACTTTAAGTAGCTTTTCTCGTGATTGCATACACCTGGCTATGAACAAAACCAAAAAAAGTGCTTTAGTAAGTCAGTAAAAAGTAGGTAGGAGTATTTAAAACAAGAAAATTATAAGGGTGCCCATACTTATGCACCTGACAAGTTTTGTTTGAATGCAGATTGCACATTTTCTGTTAGTACAATAAACCTCATTTCAAGGCAGAAACATTACTGTGTCCAACAGTTATTACATATATCAAACTGAAATAGCTGTTGCAAAAACACCAATTTTTATAAAGCATTAAGCTTAAGATTAATAGGGGTGCCCAAACTTTTTCATATAACTGTATTACTTTGTACATTAAATGCTAAAAGAAAAAAAAGAAACCCCAGAATTTCTGGGTTTTTGGTAATTGCACTTCCCCCAAAAATGCAATAACAAGCATTCAAAATGTCCTCTGTAAGCAAACATGATATCAATAAAAATGACAGATGTCATATATATGTTTTATATATAAAATAAAGACATAAAAAAAATATTACTCAAAAATTCATTCATTCAAACAATAGGTCATTTTCTGTTGACATGTTCCCTTTAAGGATCAGTAGGGATTTCACTTATGGTCTAATAATAAAGTTTAGAATTTTGTGGATCAGTTTCTTGTTGTTTTTAAACTTTGTGTTTCATATATGTTAATGGAAACCTTTATTTTTTTTACTTCAAGAGGATGAAAATCTTTCCTGATCATTGATTACAAGCAGAGATTGTGAAAACTGGGAGGAATTGGAAAACAGTATAAGAATACTGAATTGTTTTCATTATGCAATAAATAGAATTATTGACTTATGGCCAATGGCATGTACCAACCAGACCTTTGAAGGAAAAGAAAAAAGTCTTTGCAGCTCATTTGGAGAAGCATGTCACTCTCAGGTCACTGTGTGATTTCTCCTTCTAGGCGAAGCCACAAGACACCTTGGACCTTTCCCGCTTTCTCAATGATGACTTGGCCGCTGTGGTCAAGAAGCATCCAAAGAGATTTGTTGGGCTTGGGACGCTCCCGATGCAAAGTCCAGAGCTTGCGGTGCAGGAAATGCACCGTTGTGTGAAAGATCTGGGGTTCCCAGGGGTGCAGATTGGATCCCATGTGAATCAGTGGGAACTGGACTCAACAGAGCTCTACCCTGTATATGCAGTAAGTGGTCATTACAGCTAAAGGCACAGGAACATTCTTTGGTCGCTATTAGACACTAAACGGACGCACGTTCTAATAAGGCCTATGCATGGCACAAAGGGGCTATGTATCATTCATAACTCAATTTATGGACATCTATAGTTTGATTTCTTTGCCTGTGTGGATTGGATGGGTTGTTACTGACATCTGGTGAGAATTTCATGTCAATATCACCTTTAGAAATATATTTACTTATAAAATTGGTGACGTGTTCAATACCTATTTCACCCACTGTAGATGCAGAGTAGAGATTTGTTTAAAGAAACACAGCTAATCCTGACAAAATATGATCTAACATCTTCTGACTAGATTCTTTCCAGCCTAGTCCAACACAAACACTGCAGTACTCCCATTCTACCTCTAGGTGTCGCTAAAGGTTTTCTACACAGAAAATATTAGCTCAGCAGCAGCTTTATATTTCTCTACATAGCAACACCGCCATCTAGTGGCAAAAATATTACTTACGCTTACCAGGACATTTACAGAAGCCCAGCAATAAGTTATGGTCACCTTTGACATTTAGTTATTTTCCTCACTTATATAGCGCCATTAATTCCACAGCACTTTACAGACATTATGGGCACTGTCCCCATTGGGGCTCACAATCTAGATTCCCTATCAGTAAGTCTTTGGAGTGTGGGAGGAAACCGGAGAACCTGGAGGAAACCCACGCAAACACGGGGAGAACATACAAACTCCTTGCAGATGTTGCCCTTGGAGGGATTTGAACCCAGGACCCCAGCGCTGCAAAACAACAATGCTAACCACTGAGATGGAAAAAAAATATTTTTATATAGGATAGCAGTTATCTTTTGTTAAAAAAAAAAAAACTGCATTAATTTTCAGTTTGCAATCTCCCTTCCTTCATTCATTTCAGACCCCTTGATATACAATTTGCAGCCTGATCCAAATTTTAGATTTTTTCATGTTTCCCTACCTGTAATATAAGCTGGATGTGAGGTCTGTTTGTCTCTCCCAGTGATACGTATACCCTGGATGTGATGTGTCTCTCCCAGCAATATAGGCTGGATGTGAGGTCTGTAAGTCTCTCCCAGTAATATAGACTGGATGTGATGTCTGTGTGTCTCCCAGTAATATAGGCTGGATGTGAGGTCTATGTGTCTCTCCCTGTAATATAGGGTGGATATGAGGTCTGTGTGTCTCTCCCTGTGATATAGGCTGGATGTGAGGTCTGTGTGTCTCTCCCAGTAATATAGGCTGGACGTGAGCTCTGTGTGTCTCTCCCAGTAATATAGGCTGGATGTGAGGTCTGTGTGTCTCTCCCAGTAATATAGGCTGGATGTGAGGTCTGTGTGTCTCTCCCAGTAATATAGGCTGGATGTGAGGTCTGTGTGTTTCTCCCAGTAATATAGGCTGGATGTGAGGTCTGTGTGTCTCTCCCTGTAATATAGGGTGGATGTGAGGTCTGTGTGTCTCTCCCAGTAATATAGGCTGGATGTGAGGTCTGTGTGTGTCTCTCCCAGTAATATAGGCTGGACGTGAGCTCTGTGTGTCTCTCCCAGTAATATAGGCTGGATGTGAGGTCTGTGTGTCTCTCCCAGTAATATAGGCTGGATGTGAGGTCTGTGTGTCTCTCCCAGTAATATAGGCTGGATGTGAGGTCTGTGTGTTTCTCCCAGTAATATAGGCTGGATGTGAGGTCTGTGTGTCTCTCCCTGTAATATAGGGTGGATGTGAGGTCTGTGTGTCTCTCCCAGTAATATAGGCTGGATGTGAGGTCTGTGTGTGTCTCTCCCAGTAATATAGGCTGGATGTAAGGTCTGTGTATCTCTCCTAGTAATATAGGCTGGATGTGAGGTCTGTGTGTCTCTCCCAGGAATATAAGCAGGATGTGAGGTCTGTGTGTCTCTACTAGTAATATAGGGTGGATGTGAGGTCTGTGTGTCTCTCCCAGTGATATAGGCTAGATGTGAGGTCTGTGTGTCTCTCCCAGTAATATAGACTGGATGTGAGGTCTGTGTGTCTCTCTCAGTAATATAGGCTGGAAGTGAGTTCTATGTGTCCCTCCCAGTAACATAGGCTGGATATGAAGTTTGTGTGTCTCTCCCAGTAAAATAGGCTGGATGTGAGGTATGTGTCTCTCCCAGTAATATAGGCTGGATGTGAGGTCTGTGTGTCTCTCCCCGTAATATAGGCTGGATGTGAGGTCTGTGTGTCTCTCCCAGTAATATAGGCTGGATGTGAGGTCTGTGTGTCTCCCCCAGTAATATAGGCTGGATGTGAGGTCTGTGTGTCTCTCCCAGTAATATAGGCTGGATGTGAGGTCTGTGTGTCTCTCCCAGTAATATAGGCTGGATGTGAGGTCTGTGTGTCTCTCCCAGTAATATAGGCTGGATGTGAGGTCTGTGTGTTTTTCCTAGTAATATAGGCTGGATGTGAGGTCTATGTGTCTCTCTTGGTACTATGGACAGGATGTGAGGTCTGTGTGTGTCTCTCAGTAATATTGGCCTCGATGTGAGGTCTGTGTGTCTCTCCCAGTAATAGAGGCTGGATGTGAGGTCTGTGTGTCTCTTCCAGTAATATAAACTGGATGTGAGGTCTGTGTGTCTCTTCCAGTAATATAAACTGGATGGGAGGTGTGTGTGTCTCTCCCAGTAATATGGGCTGGATGTGAGGTCTGTGTGTCTCTCCTAGTAATATAGGCTGGATGTGAGATCTGTGTGTCTCTCCCAGTAATATAGGCTGGATGTGAGGTCTGTGTGTCTCCCCCAGTAATATAGGATGGATGTGAGGTCTGTGTGTCTCTCCCAGTAATATAGGCTGGATGTGAGGTCTGTGTGTCTCCCCCAGTAATATAGGATGGATGTGAGGTCTGTGTGTCTCTCCCAGTAATATAGGCTGGAAGTGAGTTCTATGTGTCCCTCCCAGTAACATAGGCTGGATATGAAGTTTGTGTGTCTCTCCCAGTAAAATAGGCTGGATGTGAGGTATGTGTCTCTCCCAGTAATATAGGATGGATGTGAGGTCTGTGTGTCTCTCCCCGTGTCTGGGTTACGGCGACGCACTCTGCGTCACTTCCGGGTCGTGGGGTACAATAAGCAGTGGTTATGTTGCTATGATGATGCCCATGTGATCACCCACTTCCGGGTCGTGTGATACATTAAACAGCGGCTATGTCGCTATGACGATGCCCACGTGATCGTCTACTTCCGGGTCGCGGGATATTTCTAACAGCGGCTATGGTCGCTATGACGATGCCCATGTGATCGCCCTCTTTTTCGGAATGGGCGTGACCTTTACTTGATTGGCTAGAAACATGGGCGACGTCATATTTAAACACTCCGGGCTCATCCAAGGCCATCCCCTTGAGAAAGGCATTAGCGCCGAAACGCGCGTCGGGGAATCACACAGAGTACCGGTGCCACGCTACAAAGGTAACTAGATTCTACTCTTCATTTGCTTTTAGGGAGGAGAGGGAGAACACAGTATATTTGGGAGTCATTGGATATGACAATCTGTGATATTTGGATGGTTTCTCCTTTTTCCCCTTATGTGTATTTTTTTCTATGTGATAATGAGTGGTGAAATGGGGATATCAGTGAGATATACACCGGTTACCTGTGGTGATCTGCTGTAATACTCATATATGTTTTTAGTATGTTTTAACTCACTCACGTATTGGTTGCATATTTGCGTCACTCCAGATACTGTTTAAACAATAATGTCTAATAAAATATTTTCTATTTTTTCATATAATGTGCCTTAGACTCGTTGTTTTTGCTTCGGCATCCTTCCTATAAAACTGATTTAAACGAGTGGTCAGAGACATATGTCCATGAGTAGGTTGCAAAATGTATGATGTATATATTGGATATTTAATCATATTTAGCAACTTAGTACTCGGTTCTAATTCTTTCTCCCGTAATATAGGATAGATGTGAGGTCTGTGTGTCTCTCCCAGTAATATAGGCTGGATGTGAGGTCTGTGTGTCTCTCCCCGTAATATAGGATGGATGTGAGGTCTGTGTGTCTCTCTCCGTAATATTGGCCTCGATGTGAGGTCTGTGTGTCTCTCCAGTAATATAGGCTGGTTGTGAGGTCTGTGTGTCTCTTCCAGTAATATAGGCTGGATGTGAGGTCTGTGTGTCTCTCCCAGTAATATAGGCTGGATGTGAGGTCTGTGTGTCTCTCCCAGTAATATAGGCTGGATGTGAGGTCTGTGCGTCTCTCCCAGTAATATAGGCTGGATGTGAGGTCTGTGCGTCTCTCCCAGTAATATAGGCTGGATGTGAGTTCTGTGTGTCTCTCCTAGTAATATAGGCTGGATGTGAGATCTGTGTGTCTCTCCCAGTAATATGGGCTGGATGTGAGGTCTGTGTGTCTCTCCCAGTAATATAGGCTGGATGTGAGGTCTGTGTGTCTCCCCCAGTAATATAGGCTGGATGTGAGGTCTGTGTATCTCTCACCGTAATATAGGCTGGATGTGAGGTCTGTGTGTCTCTCCTAGTAATTTAGGTTGGAGGTGAGAGATGTGTGTATCTAGTGTGCAGCTGTCTTCATTAACTCATATATAAGCACAGGTTCTATCCCGCACTTATTTTCTCTTCATTAGCGTTACATCTTACCCATAGTCCTTTTTCTCTGCCCTCCTTGAGACTATAGATACATTTTCCCACCTCCACACAATGGAGGTCTGTGTACAACTCCTTTCCTGCTGTTACCTCTAAGGCCTCATTCAGATACACATTTTTGGGTCAGCTGGATCCATTTTCTATTAGATCTTGGTTGATATATCATTCTTTTTTTTCCCTTTTCTTGTGTGCAAACAACAACATTTGAAGCTTCTCCAACCCATCACACAATACATACTGGACAGCACTCAGATCAGATGTTACAGCGATACATGTGACATCCATTTTTTTATCATGGACGATTTGGATCTAAAAATCAGATCATAAATTGACATGTCAACTTTATTTTGCTGAAAATCAGCCTGCAGGAAAAAATAAAAAAAACTAAGATGATCTTAGACTATAATTGGTTTGCGTTATACGTGATAATCGGACATGTGAATGAGGCCTTGAAATGAGGAAAGGGAGGCGAGCAGTGAGTCTTCAGGAGCAATGACGGATGTCAGAGCACTCCGCAGAAGCAAAATAGTCGAATCTCCTTATCAAAAATTATTTATGAAAACACCTAATTTTGATTTAGGAAGTAAATTAACATAAAAAAAAAAAAATCTGTGTGAAAGGTTTACATAGCCTTTAAAAATAAAATAGTTCTGAGACATATCTCCTATTTGCCAATATCTGTTTCAGGCAGCGGAAGAATTAAAATGTTCTATATTTGTTCATCCCTGGGACATGCAGATGGACGGAAGGCTGACCAAATACTGGCTTCCCTGGCTGGTGGGTTAGTATTTATAGCTACTGGGTCTTTTCATGGTTTTATTGTAATGGAAAAAAAACCTTCAAAAGATGACTACTACTTGGAATGTGCTGCGTTATTGTGAATAGCATTAGGCAAGTGCTGGGCGAAGTATGTCATATTAGGCTATGTTCACACTTTGCCTTTTTACCACAGCCAAAACCTTCTCTCTTGGCAGAAAAAAAAAAAAACTGCCGCCAAAACAAAGGTTTTGCTGCGTTTTTTTGCTGCTTTTTTTCAGGATCCCAAAGTTCGGCTTTGCTTCTACCTTGCAGACATGAATAATACAAAGTGCAAGATGTATGTGAAACCATAAAACATTTTTTGGGAAAAAAAAGAGCAATCTGATAAAATTTGATAGGGGAAAGTTTTTTTTTTAATATAAAAAAGTTTGTAGGTACAGTTCACACCATCCAATATATGTTGTTCAGCCTGGTTTCCTGGGCAATCCACTCCACTATGCAGAGATAAAGCTTGCGAGGGAGCAAGCAGCGTGGTTCAAAGTTGTGAAAATAAATATTTTTTATGCCCATGCTACTATCTTAATAAAGTATTTTTGCTTTTAATTCGCTTTGCTGGATTTCACAACTGTGAAAAAGTTTTTTTGTTTATGTCTGAAAAAAATAGAGTGACTATTCTGAACCAAAAAGCCGGATTCATATATGAAGCGCAGCCGTGAACTAAGGTTATGTGAGTTCATGATAAAAATACACAGTAAAAAACAGCAGAAGTTGAATCAGCCGAGCATGGTTTACTTTAACACATATCAGTAATTTCATTAAACCATACTTGGAGTCAGGAGAAACAAAAAGGATGGCTTTAAAAAAATAAAGTGCAAATAACGTTACAAATAAAAAATATATATACTAACATCTCTGCTCATGTGAGGATGCCAAGACATTATGGTTTAAACTTGGGAGAAAAAAAAATAAATAAATAAAATAAATAAATCACAAAAATAAATGGGTTTCACGTCCTACTACACCCACACAGTGAAAAGTGTGTTTTTTGCACTTACTCATCACTTTCTATGGGTGAAAAAACACTGCAAAAATGCAGAAAAAAATGATATGCTGCACGTTTACAAAACAATGGAATCTAGAGCTTTGGAGTAGATGACTTTAAAGCAAACATTAACCCCTGTGCATATGAAGCGAGGGCATAAGGTACCCCAATTCAGCACTGCACAGCGCCACGTGAATACGTTTCTGAGACCCCAAGTTTATAACTGCATAGACCACTATGAATAGCAGAAAAAAAATATTGCTGATGTTGGAGCATTTCTCTTTCAGAAACAGTGCCACACCTGTCAATAGGTTGTATTTGGTATTGCAGAACTCGGTCCTTTTAAAAGTAAAAGGGACTGAGATGAACACCGCACACAACTTGCGGACAGGTGCAGCATTTTCGGTTATAGAAGAAAGCCATGTTTTTCTAATCCTTGACAACTCATATAATATAATATAATCTTGTCCTCTGCTGCTTTGTTAGGAATGCCTGCGGAGACCACGACTGCTATTTGCTGTATGATTATGGGTGGGATATTCGAAAAGTTTCCAAAACTTAGAGTTTGCTTTGCTCATGGAGGTAGGTCACCTACTCATCTGAAATACTCCCATTTTCCGGTGTTAGTCTATGTTCTAACAGTCTGTCATTGTATGATGGGAGTTGTAGTTTTGCAAATACTACACA
The DNA here is from genome assembly GCF_046119375.1 of Phyllobates terribilis. Classification (NCBI taxonomy): domain Eukaryota; kingdom Metazoa; phylum Chordata; class Amphibia; order Anura; family Dendrobatidae; genus Phyllobates; species Phyllobates terribilis. Next base: position 165,632,360 of record NW_027362769.1, on the reverse strand, counting down.
TGAACTTTGTGTTTTTTAGGGGGAGCCTTCCCATTTACAGTCGGTCGTGTTGATCACGGGTTTAACGTGCGCCCAGATCTCTGCGCCGTTCACAATACTGTGCCTCCTCGGAAGTATCTTGGTGCTTTTTATACGGATTCCTTGGTACATGATCCTCAGGCATTAGAACTGCTTGTAGACATAATAGGAGAGGTGAGTTACAGGTAAAGACTGGGTCATTGTCAACCAATGTGTAGGGTCACACAACTATGCTGCAGACAAATTTCCTCGTCGTAGGTTCTTGCGCTCTGAACTAATTCCCAGATCGCAGTCCTCAGCATGGTCGGGGATTGGTGGCGGTAATGCTGTCGGAGCACTACACCAGCAAACAAATCATGAGGCTAGAGCATTGTTAGCAGCAGGCCAGGAGTCCGGTCCAGTGTAGCACTACATGTACCAGGTGTAGTATCCAGAGAACAAGCAAGGAGAATAGACAGGAAACAAGGCCAAAGTCAGGATCAGTAAATAGCAATATGAACGCAGAGGAACCAATGATGAGAAGGATAAACCTCAATCTCAAAGCAATATAGGACAGAGAGACGGCTCCATCTCATGTTCTCGGGTGCCTGTTGCCCTTCCTATATGGCACTGCTGGGACACAATAATAGTACACGGTGAGGAGAGTAGCACTCAGCAAGTTATAAATTCTGGAGGAAACTTCTGCGTCAAAATCACACCTTGCACGTTAAATTTCATGGCTGAGAGAGAATGGAGGAGAAACAGGCCGATGCAAGAGAAGTAGTGGTAAAACAGCTTCATGGAGAACACCCACTGAGCTCAGAACCTGCAGGTCCATAAGCAAGAAGTCAAAAATAGAAACCAACATAAAGCAACTTGAAAGTATCAACATGTATTTATTCCACTACAGAGGTGCACAGGGTTTACGCTTTATATTTAGCTTTTTTTTTTTTTTATCTCACTTTTAGGACAAGGTTCTGTTAGGAACAGACTATCCCTTCCCTCTTGGAGAGCATAAGCCTGGACTCTTGATTGAGTCAATGGAAGACTTTGATCAAAAATTAAAGGTAAAGAGGTTTACTAAAATATATGGACCGTCTTATGCTAAGGGTGCAGTCAAATGGGCGTGTAAATCTGACCAATCGGAACGCAGCGCACGGACTGGTTGGTGGCTCTCCAGATCGGAGCGCGACAGCTTCAAGTATTTCTATGGCGCTGCCACACTCGGGTCGGGAGAGTCGCCGGCCAGTCTGCGCACTGCGTTCCGATTCCTATCTTTGTCAGATTTACACGGCCATTTGACTGCGCCTTTAGTCTCTCTCCAGACGCCCAAAAGTCATGTTTCTCTGTCTGTGGAGAGACTGTCTTCTATGTTCATCATCCGCATCTGTAGAGCGTAGCGTGGGATGGGAGGTAACAAATGCACATTTCCAGTCAGTTTTAAAGGATATGGATTTATTTATTTATTTTTTAAACTTAAAGTGTGCATTTTGGGCAAAATTTAAATTTTTGCAATTTAGTTTCCTGAAATGTTTTGCTCTGTTTCGCTTTTACAGGCTCTTTGTTTCCCTGCACATGAGTTAACAGAGTATCCATCAGTGAGCTTGTTTTGACGGGGGGAGTTTGAAGCTTTTCGGTTGTTTTTTTCCTAACAGCTCTGTGACTACATCAAACTTTGATGTGGTCTTAAACCAGTTGAAAGGAACTCAGAAGTAGACGGTTAAAAGAGATACAAACTCCCCGTCAGGATGAGCTCACTGACAGATTCTCAGTTTACTCATTCTCTAGTTGCAATTGCAACATTTTTAATAAAACTCAACTACAAAAAAATTTTTTGTCCGAAATACATACAATGAAGTAATAATAAAAGCCCCTTTACTACCCATCCTCCTAAAGGTGTTCATTGCTTACAAACCTATTCATCATTGGCATACATAAAGAATTAGGAACTGAATGGGTAGGATATTCTATTTAGTACCCCCAAAATTCTTATCTTTAGTCTCGATCATGTATTATTATTGCATTATTTTCTATATTTTTATGAGGGTTTTTTTCAGGATAAGCTTTTGGCTGAAAACGCGTTGAATTTCCTCGGACTTAACAGAACGGATTATGAGTGACAGAAGAATGACGGGCGGTGCAGCACATCTTATATACAACTCACTGGATTTCCTTACGTCTTATAGAAAGACACAAGATGATATGATGCATTCCAGCTCTGCTACATCTGTATGTGGACAGTCTGCAAGGCACTATGCTAATGGTTAGGAACAAGCCTAAACAGCAATGAAACCAGACCTCACCTGATGGCTTATCTCTAAAGTTTTCTACTTAGATCTATTGTGTACAAAGTGTGTGAAACTGAAATTTACAATTAAAAAGAAAAAGTGACCGGGTATTTGCAAGAAACAAAAATAAATATATAAGTTTCTAAAAGCCTCCAGACATTATTGCTGTTTGTAAACAGAATTAAAGCAACAATAGAATAGATCAGCTTCGCTCCCAGGGTGAACAGATCAGTCCTGAAGATATTGGAGGAGCACTGATAGTTTTCCTGCTACTTGATTAGAGCAATGAGAAGTATTCTTGCAACTTTCCGATACTAAAATATCTACTTTATTATTGTTTAAACCATAAACAAAGCAATATTTTTCTTTAAAAATGGAACGCGTGGCTTTGACTGATAACCCACAATGGTTGGGAAATGTGCTCCTTTTTAAGAAAACACTGATTTGTTTATGGTTTTAATAAAAATAATTAATAAAACTGGGTGTTTGAAGAGTGTTACTGGAATACCGCTCCTGTTTTTGCATACATCTTTAAAAATGAATTACCTCAATGCATCTATAATAAAAATAAAGCAACTTTGCAAATTTACTTGATTAAAAATCTCTTACTATAGCCCGTAAATAGCAGCTGTGAAGATCTACGACGAGTCTTCGTAGTAAACCCAGTGTGTTCTGACCCTGCAGTCGTGGGTTATTTATTATGCTTTACTTATATAGCGCCATCATATTCCGCAGCGCTATACATACATTATCATCACTGTCCCCATTAGGGCTCATAATCTACATTCCCTATCAGGATGTCTTTGAAGTGTGGGAGGAAACCCGGAGAACCCGGAGGAAACCTACGCAAACACTGGGAGAACATACAAACTCCTTGCAGATGTTGTCCGTGGTGGGATTTAAAGCCAGAGCCTATTATCTGACTCATTTTCGTATATACGCAGGTTATTACAGGGATTGTCCTCCTCGATCACTGATTAGCAGCAGCGCTGCAGACATTAACAGACCCGGAGTAGCGGTGAAGATTTAGCAGTGGACGCAGTGACAGGGACTAAAGCACAGGGTTTTTTTAAGTAACAAACTCTGCCCATAGAATGGGATATTCTGAAAGAGGACAACCCCTTTAAGAGACAGGGACCCGTTGTAAAAGAGTAACACGACTGCAGGAGCAGGGTCCGTCTTCTACAACCATGGAGAAAGAAATACCCCTGCATCGGAGCTGCATAGAATAAAAGCAGGAGGGAGATTCTTACGCGAGTATTTGCAACGTTTCATCCTTTTTTTTTTCATTTTAGATGCACTGGAGTCGGCTGGATAGATCTGCATTGCCGGCTGTGCACAGGAATTTCTCTAATTACTGACAGCAAGCAATCCGAAACACTATACAGTCTCCATGTGGCCAGCAATGATGGGAGGATTTCCGTGCAGTATCTTTCTCCCGCTTTATGCGAGCTGCGCTGTGACAGATGCCGCGGTGTTTTCATACATCTGCAGTATTTATCCCAGATCAGCAATTACGCCTCCGATTCACGGGAATTATTTCCCAACTGAAAGGTTAAATAAACAGCATTTGTGCGTCTCGCTTTGATTGGCGCTATTATTTCTTATAATGGAGCAGGGAAACCAGCGATCGTTACTGACAATCAACATAATGAAGCCGCGCAGCCCCATAGTATTATCACATTACCGGGACGGCAGCGCAGCCGCACCGACGAGACTCTCCTGGCAGCAGTCACTTCTACATCATATACGGCAGAGCAAGCGACATCAAGGATGTCAAGCTCACATACACAGAGGGCCAATATTAAAAGCTTGGACAAAGTTGCGGGCCAACCTTGATATTTTATTAAAAACATCTCTACAATTGAGAAAGTTTTTTCTTATCATTCCATGCCGAATAACGGGCCCCACATATAGCCCGCCATCCCGTTACACGGGATGGAGGGCTAGACGTGGGGCCCCACGTCTAGCCCTCCATCCCGTGTAACGGGCCCCACGTCTAGCCCTCCATCCCGTGTAACGGGCCCCACGTCTAGCCCTCCATCCCGTATAACGGGCCCCACGTCTAGCCCTCCATCCCGTATAACGGGCCCCACGTCTAGCCCTCCATCCCGTATAACGGGCCCCACGTCTAGCCCTCCATCCCGTATAACGGGCCCCACGTCTAGCCCTCCATCCCGTATAACGGGCCCCACGTCTAGCCCTCCATCCCGTATAACGGGCCCCACGTCTAGCCCTCCATCCCGTATAACGGGCCCCACGTCTAGCCCTCCATCCCGTATAACGGGCCCCACGTCTAGCCCTCCATCCCGTATAACGGGCCCCACGTCTAGCCCTCCATCCCGTATAACGGGCCCCACGTCTAGCCCTCCATCCCGTATAACGGGCCCCACGTCTAGCCCTCCATCCCGTATAACGGGCCCCACGTCTAGCCCTCCATCCCGTATAACGGGCCCCACATCTAGCCCTCCATCCCGTATAACGGGCCCCACGTCTAGCCCTCCATCCCGTATAACGGGCCCCACATAGCCCTCCATCCCGTATAACGGGCCCCACATAGCCCTCCATCCCGTATAACGGGCCCCACATAGCCCTCCATCCCGTATAACGGGCCCCACATAGCCCTCCATCCCGTATAACGGGCCCCACATAGCCCTCCATCCCATATAACGGGCACCACATAGCCCTCCATCCCGTATAACGGGCCCCACATAGCCCTCCATCCCGTATAACGGGCCCCACATAGCCCTCCATACCGTATAACGAGCCCCACAGGTCTCCACACAGAATAACGGGCCCCACATCACCCTCCATACAGCAGTCACTGTCTACATCGTATCCACGCTATATTCCATGTCAAAGAGCTTTGATAGAATATTCAGTTCTTATGCAAAGTTTTCTTTTCTATACTTTTTTCCACAGTCTTAACTTCAATGCTAAATTTGGTGCGATTTTACGAGAAACTGACATTAAAGAAACGACATGTCGATTTTCTTTTTTTCACTGCATTGTTTATAACCTCATCAGAAAAAAATAATAATTCACTGGACAGCAATGTGGTTTCCCACTGAAAGAAATAGCATTCAAAGAGAAATAAAAGCAGTTTTTTTTATATAGATTTTTCCAACTTGAAATGTCCATGTATAAAAAAAAAAACACTCAGGATAAGTTCATACAGAGGAGTTTAATGAGAGTTTTTAAAGCAGAATCAGCTCCAAAATGCAAGTAAAAAAAAACAAAACTCATATCTGAAAGACATTCACACCTAGTTTTTTATATGGATTTTGAAGCGGATCCACTTAAAAATCCTATGTGAATATGCCCATAGGTTGTTTTTCCCCACATGGCTTTTTCAGGCAAAAAAAAATCCACATCAAACAATATCGTTAAAAAGCTAAGTGGTTTCTGGCTTCTATTTTCTCAGGGTTTTAATGTGGGAAGACTTTTTTTTTCTTTCAGTGATTAAAGTTTCTGCCTGGAAAAAAAAGATCCAAATCTAAAGCTAATGAAATAAAAAAAAAGAAAAACAAACAAAAACAGCATTTGCAACATAGGAGTCTTCCAACGAATACAATAGAAGCTCATTTAAAGACTTTTCAAAGCTTTTTTTGATGTGGATATCGGAGCAGGATCTGAACACAGATTTAGTTGCATAACTTTTTTGCATTTAAACCAGATCTGCCAACTTTTTGAAAAGCGGTGTAAAAAAATAAATGTGGTGTAAATGACAAATGTCGGTGGTCCATTAAGAAGCGGACGCCTCTTTATGACGGTCACATCTTGTTACAGCACAGTCAGTGGATTGCTAATAAAAACAAATGGTTAAAATAGGAGAAAATGTATATTAGCCTAAATGTATACGTTAGAGAAGGCAAAACATAGCAAGTTCCCAATTGGAACCATTAAAAAAAATGCTATGGTGTTTAGGTTCTTTGGTTGCTTCGATACCACACAAAATGCTTTACAAGCGATCAAAATGTAATATCTATCCCAAATGATATCAATAAAAACGTTGTCTCGCCCCGCCAAAATATAAGAGATCACACAGCTCCATCGACCAAGAAATTAAAAAGATACAGGTCTCAGAAAATGGCAACACATCCCTCCAAAAATTTTGTTTTCAAAAGTCTAAAAAAACAAAAAACAAAACTGGATTTGTTTGGTATCGCTGTAATCGTACTGATAAGGAGAATTATATCACGAGGTCATTTTTATCACAAAATGTACGACATAAAAACAATTCCCAAAAATCATTGTAAGAATTGCAGTTTTGGTGGGGTGGGGGGTATCCACAATTCCACCACACTTAAAACTTTTTACCCATTTTCCAGTAAACTATGTGATAAAATTAATGGTGCCATTCAAAAGTACAACATGTCTCGCGAAACAAGAAGCCCTCAAACATCTATTTGGACGGAAAAAAAAAAGTTATGGCTCTGGGAAAAAGGAAAGGAAAAAAATAAACCGCAAAAACGAAAACTGTCTGCATCGGGAAGGGGTTAATATAATTAATAAAGTATTGGACTTCTAAAAGATGGCGACACCTACTACGTTATACAAATTTAATACCTTCCTGGATAATATTGTACATTTGTGTCGGCCCCTTTTTAGGGTTTTTTTTTTAGAGAATGGGAGGTTTTTTTAGTCTAGCCCCTATGAAAACGGACACTTTGTTGGAGGATGTAAATGAGGTTTTCTCTGCCCATGAATTTTCCCCATCGCATACTACTATACGTACACTTAAAAGATAGATTTAAAGATCGGTATATGTGCTATAGAGATTATCTAAAATCTTGGTGGGAAATACAGACATTAAAAAATTATATTAAAACAAAATATTTCCCCAAAGGGATTACGAATCGATATTCACATCGCTACTCAAGCACTTGCACTTTGAATGATCTATGCCAGATACTTATTTTAGGATTCCATTTGTAGGTACAGCTTGTGTTGCTTTGTATCTTTGCACATTGGATAGTTTACACATTTATCCACCACACACAATAGGACCCTTTCCCTCCTTGTACTATGCACGACCTTTAAAGTTTTTAAATGTTTTATAGTCTTGTTACAAAATAAATAAATAAAATGTGCGATTTGATTATACTTTGGATTAGTCTCTTCTTCTTATGGGATTATATACATGGGTATTTTGGAGTTACTATCATTACAGGAATTCTCTCTTTAATTGTGGGTTGAATAAACATTACAAAAGGTCTATTCCAACAATAGTGGCCATTACATGGTGCCGGTGCCGCTTACATACCACAGCACATAGGAAGGCCGGATAGATCTGGATAGACAGGGGGTGAAAAGTGACCTGGTGTAACCCAATTAGTGATTGCGTAAATCTCCAGGAGTGATGTATTGTCTTGTATTTGTTTATTTTTGCACCTTCCCTTCCATATGAAGGCCAGAAGATCCCTATAACTACTTTATTTGGACTCTAAACACTAAGCTCATGACCAATTACAAAGGAAAAGAGAAGCTTATGGGGGCTTACATATGAACACCATGCACTTAGCAGTAAGGGCAATACAGGTAGAAGGCTTATCTACATTTTCAATGAAGACCCTCATACATTTAAGTGGCCATTGAAATGTCAGCATTTTTAGAAGAGATGAGCCACATACAGATATGTGGCAGCAGCTGTTGCCCAATGGACCAAGCGCTCCTGCGTATGGAGGAGTCTGGAGAGACGGCGCTCAGTCAAACCAATGTCCGTCCGACAGTTATCGAACATATACAGGCAACACACGTGGCCCTGTTTAAGCCCAGTATTCAGGAGCAAAGCCAATCGATTTCAGCCCCATAAGCATAGATTGTTCTTGTTCCAGATCATCTTTAAATGTAAAATGTATCTCCCGTGGCAAAATGAAGAAAAAAAAACAAGTTTTATTTAAATCCCATGTCCCATCCTACACAATGTATAAAGCCAGCAGCACAGACACGCCAGGCGTTGGGGGCACAACACAGCCAGCACTCGGCTTTTATCAGCAACGATCACGGCTGTTTATTCCCTTCTGAACTCAAACGTGTTCTTCACATACACTTGTCATCCGTGCTGCCGGAAAAGAAAAAAATAAATGTATGTTTTGCACTGATACTAGGTTTCTGAAAAACAGACACGTGAACAGCACCATAGATTATAATGGTTGTGTGTTGTATTTGTGAAAAACAACACCAAAAAATATCGGACACGTAGGTGGAACATGCGTGTCTGAATGAGGCCTAAATCTATGACAGCCTTGTTCTGGCTCCTGGTCCCACCCTACCAGCACATTTATGGTCATATATTAGCATTACCTCCTTTTTTAGGAATTATTCAAGTCCAGTTCCTATGATTATACATATTTTTCATACGTTCTTCTTTTTTCATAGTCACAACCTGCAGAAGACAACTGGAGCGGCGTCAATAAGAAGTATAAGACTAGAGGAAAGGAGCTTACATTTGTGGCACTGTTCTTGCCGTAAAATAAAAACCACACAGGAGAGGTGCTTTAGATTATTCCATGACATGTGTGCTGACTGGTTACCGGTCCAGCTGAGGGGCCTAAACAAGTCACCGCTTACCGAAATCTTTGTACTCCCATGAAGCACAACTTGTGGTTAGAAGAGTTATTTTCCTTATTATGCTATATTTTTCAATATTTTATATAAGTGATTAAACAAAAACAAGTCCAAGTGCCCCAAGGACACATATGTCAAACTCTGGCCCCCAGGGAGAGTATGTTCGGCCCGAGATGCCGGACGAGTCCTCTGCATGAATCACACTTTTAACTATATCAGCATCCAAGATGCCGGTACAGTCGAAAACAATGATGGAGGAGGGAGCGTCCCATCATTCCCCCTCTGAGTCTGAGGTCTCAGCACAGCGGGCGCGATGATGTAATTATAACGCACCCGCCGTACCAAGATGCGCAGAGAATCTGAAGAGACCGGAGCAGCAGGGGAACGGGCAGAGGAGTGTATTTATTTATTTTTTTTAAATGCAAGGCCATTATACTGTATGGAGCACTATGTGGGGCCATTATTCTGTATGGAGCACTATGTGGGGCCATTATTCTGTATGGAGCACTATGTGGGACCATTATTCTTTATTCTGTATGGAGGACTATGTGGGGCCATTATACTGTATGGAGGACCATGTGGGGCCCATTATACCTTATGGAGGACCATGTGGGGCCCATTATACCTTATGGAGGACCATGTGGGGCCCATTATACCTTATGGAGGACCATGTGGGGCCCATTATACCTTATGGAGGACCATGTGGGGCCCATTATACCTTATGGAGGACCATGTGGGGCCCATTATACCTTATGGAGGACCATGTGGGGCCCATTATACCTTATGGAGGACCATGTGGGGCCCATTATACCTTATGGAGGACCATGTGGGGCCCATTATACCTTATGGAGGACCATGTGGGGCCCATTATACCTTATGGAGGACCATGTGGGGCCCATTATACCTTATGGAGGACCATGTGGGGCCCATTATACCTTATGGAGGACCATGTGGGGCCCATTATACCTTATGGAGGACCATGTGGGGCCCATTATACCTTATGGAGGACCATGTGGGGCCCATTATACCTTATGGAGGACCATGTGGGGCCCATTATTCCGTATGGAGGACCATGTGGGGCCTATTATTCCGTATGGAGGACCATGTGGGGCCCATTATTCCGTATGGAGGACCATGTCGGGCCATTATTCTGTATGGAGGACTATGTGGGGCCACTATATCTTGTATCGAGCACCTTGGGGTGCACTTTGTTAGCGTCATACTTTATTGTCTGTATTATTCAAGGTTTTTTAGCCTTTGTTATTACATATATAAATTAGTCCATTTGGGTCATATGATTTTTACTGCTCCTACATAAAATAAAATATTGGATTATAGGTTAAGATCTATTAATTAAAATATATTTTGTTTGTGGGACAACCCCTTTAAGTTTGTTTCCATATGAAAAAGTTAGTTCTATTTGGTGATAAGGAAAAACTTCCTCAATCGAAAATGGATATATTTTTTTTAAATAAATATCAAGCTTTGCCTGAGACGTTGTCCAAGCTTTCAATTTTGTCCCTGTGTATATTAGAGTTTGACATCCCTGCCCTAGGGGGAAGAAAAAAAAAAAAAAATATATATATATATATATATATATATATATATATATATATATATATATATATATATATATATATATATATATATATATATATATATATATATAATTTTTTTTTTTTACAGCGTTCCTGAGGATTTAAAAAAGGTGGACTTTTTATTAGCCCATATACAAGTCCGTAGGGTGTATTAGCTTGATTGACAATACATTGCCACATGGGCTAACAACCAGTCTTCAGTTTGTATATTATCAGGAGTGCTGCTTATTTTTCTATTTATATTGTATTGGACTTAAAGAGTAAATGTCCAGAAGAACATTGCACCCGGACTATAGTATTTCTGCAGCTATAGATCAGAAGAAGCGAATGGCAGCAGAGCTTCCAAGGAACAGCCCAACCTGAGCAATTAGGACTTTAACAGCCCATTTTCTGTCTTATAATTTGCACCATTTCTCTATATATGTTAATCATCCCCCTCTGCTCATCTCACATTTAAAAAAGTGAAAAAAATTTTTTTAATATATTTAAGAACGAAGTAAAAAAAAAAAAAAATTTTTTAAAAAAGCTACAGGTCTCAAAACAGCATTTTTTTTTTTTTTGGGGGGGGGGGGGGTGGTTAAACTTTTCTTTGGTTAAAGTTTTCATTTTTAACTACTAGTATACAACATGAGACGTTTGGTGCAGCTGCGATCGGAGCGACATGGAAAATAATCAACACAATGAACATCAGGAGGACAAAACCCCAAAATTACGGCAGGACGGGGTTTTTTTCCCCCTATTTGTTAGTACATTGTACAGTAAACTCCAACTCATCCCACAAAAAAATAAATAAAAAAAAACCCTCATATGGGAAAGTATCCAGAAAAAAAAAAAGTTCTGACTCTGGGGAAAGAAGGAGGAAAAAACGCGACCCATGTAGGACCCTGTGAGCAGAGATCACTCCGCCGCCGTTGTTGTTGTCATAGCACCGGGACCTCCGGGAGGTGCCGCCGTCCCTGAACAGGGGCATCCGAGGACACACAGTCGCCCCGTCACCTGTGACACACCGACATCCGCCCCCTCAGCAGTGACACAGTGGCCGCACGCCCGCCCGGCCGGCGCCGTCTACTTCCACCAATTACCTCATCACACCCCCGAAACAATGGCGGCTGCGGCCGGAAATCTTTTCTTATGTAAATGCTGAGGTGTAACTCCTCCCCCGATGGGCGTGTCCACCCCCTGTTGCTAGAGAGCGTTGCTATGTATCCTGCCAGTCAGGCCGAGCCGCACTCGCACTCACACTCAGGCGCAGACAGCAGAGCAGAGCAGACGTCCGGGTCACGTGAGGAGAAGCGGTTCCGGCTCAGGCGGACGTCAGTTCCGGTGATTGTGACGCACTGGGGTTCGGCGGCAGACGGTGATGGCGGACTGCCGAGAGCCGAATCCTTGCTGGTTCTTCACCCGGGAGCAGCTGGAGAGCAGCCCGTCCAGGCGCAGCGGGGTGGAGGCCGATAAGGAGCTGTCGTACCGGCAACAAGCTGCCAATCTCATCCAGGACATGGGGCAGCGGCTCAACGTGTATCCTTCCTGTCAGTCACCTGCGGCCTAGTGCCGGCCGGGAAGCCTGCCATGCTGAGTGCTGAGGCGGCGGGGGCAGGGCCGCGGTGTGCCGGCTCCGGGCGGCGGCTGCTTGTGTTCCCGGCCTGCTGAGGCTTCCGCGGGCGGCGCTGCTCCCCTGCCGCTGGGAGCCGGGCTGAGCGCGCCGGCAGATGCGGCCTCCGACCGGTCCTCGCAGCCTGCGCCACGTCCTGCCGTAAAGCGCGCAGATCGTCACTTCACGGCATTGCTGCTCTTATTTCTTTGTCAATTGTAATTAATTTGTTTTATTTAGTTTTGTTTTTTAGCTTAGTATTTTCCTCTGTGATTGTACGATCCTGTATATAGGGGGGACTGCACTGATTAGAGGGGGCACAGTAGCTTCCTCCCCCCATGATTTTGTGTGGACCCCTCACTTTTTATTGTAGTGCAAAGTGTTTGGGGGTCTTGGAGTCTCCCCAGTGACTAATTTCAGCCCTGGCTGCTGATGGGGTTGTGGCCCTTCATGGTCTCACGTTGCAGATTAGTTTTCTCTTTCTGTGTTCGGACGTCGTACGTGACGATCGTCTCGCAGATCTGGTATTTCTATTTTTTTTTGCCCCTTTTGCTGCTGTCTCGTCTTCCTGTTTGGCCTACGGATAACATTTAAAGGGGTCTCCCGCTGTCCCTCACTTGCACACCAGATGTGTTGCTGATGTTTTGTCATGTGGCGCTGTGTAGCCCTAGACTAAATGATGTTATGTTCTATGTATCCATCCGTCCCACATGGAGAATAGAGGTAAAGAAAAAATAGCAGAAAAACTTGGCACTCTTATTTGAGTAAAAGTGATTTAGATTCATTGGCAATCCATATAGTATAATGTTTGAGTCATCACAGACACAGAGCACATCCTGACAACTAAAAGTTCAAGATTCTCCCCAGACGGCAATCAGTTCTGATGAAGGTCTAAGATGACCAAAATGTTACACTATATGGATTGCCAATAAACTTATTTCACTTTTACTCAAATCTGAATGGCAAGTTTTTCTTCTACTATTTAATTACGGGTTGGAACCCTACTTGGGCACCTTATTCACTTTGTGCACACAGAGGGTTTTTTGGGTGGCCAAAACTTTGAAGAAATTACTTCACTGGGGAGTTTTTTATTGGCATTTTTTATTTCCTGAAGCAGCATAGAAGAGTTAGTTTTTCATGCTTTTTTTGCGTGTGTTTTTTTTTTTTTTAAGCGCTCAAAAATCCCGACTATCAAACCGAAAAGTAGTTTTATGATAGAAATGATTAGCAAAAGTCTTTCAAGTGTGTGTGTGGTTTTTTTTTTTTAATCTATTTTGTTTGGAGCAAACCTGCTCCAAAAACTCTAAATCTGTGGGCATGTGCCCTAATAATCTTCTGCTGCTGTATTTTATGTATGAGGGTAGATGAAAGCTTCTTTCCATAAATGCTGCCTGTCTTGTTCAGTCTGTGAATAATATTTAGATTTGAGAGTCCTCCGTGGTTGATACCTTTTAATGGCTAACTGAAAAGATGGTAACAAGTTGCAAGCTTTCGAGACCACTCACGTCTCTTCATCAGACCTGAGTAGTCTCGAAAGCTTGCAATTTGTTACCATCTTTTCAGTTAGCCATTAAAAGGTATCAACCACTGAGGACTCTCAAATATAATTTTTTTTCTATCTAGTGGCTGTACAAAAATATATATTTTCCCTGTAGTCTGTGAACAGTATTGCAAGTCAGTATGGCCCATGGACAGGAGTACTGCTGTTTTTGTAAAAGTTTTTTTTTCTCTTGGTAAATCCTTAAGGGTTATTTCTTGTGTCTCAAAATTAATCCTATAAAAATATTTAGTACAGTCTGTTGGTAGAAATAAGAGGCTGGTTCTTGGATTTTTGCTGCTGGTATGTAATGTAAAGGGCAACAGGTTCCTGCTAGAAATAATCTATAAGTTGGTGGTTGCTATCTTATGGCTCCTTAGATGTTGCACAAGTGAATTGCCAGGGCATGCTGGTATTAGCATGGGGTCCAATAATAGTTGGAGATACCCAAAGTGCTGTGCTTTTCTGTACATTTTAATGACCTGTATGCTGACTTATATAGGCCAGACTGAGGACCATGGGGCTGGTTTCCTGTGAGAACACTATAAAATTTCCCAGTACATTCTTTTCACTCACTGACTTAACATAGTGTGTCCTGTATAATTAATATATATATATTATATGAGTGCGTGCTTGTGTGTGTGATATATATGCATACATACATATCTGTATATGTATGTATATTTGGGGGCGGTGTCTATGTGTATATATATATATATATATATATATATATATATATATATATATATATATATATATATATATATATATATATATATATATATATATATATATGTGTGTGTATATATATATATATATATATATATATATATATATATATATATATATATATATATATATATATATGTATATGTGTGTAAATAGTGATGTCTGGTTGCATTGAATTCCCCCTGATTGTCTCATGCACCCTGCAGAGCGTTGTTTGTGCCCTTCTTTTATTATTCACTTATTCTTTCCAAGTTGCTGTTGATTTCCTTAATCAGATTTCACAGATCCCAGCTCACCATCAACACTGCCATTGTTTACATGCACCGCTTCTATATGCATCATTCTTTTACCAAATACCACAGAAATGTAAGTACTCCTGGACCGTCTGCCCGCCTTTGTGTTGATGTAAATGTTAGTTTGTTTTGATTTTACAGTGCTAACAGGGTTATCTGGGGGAAGCATCAAGTGTCAGATGTGTGATCAGTAGGGGGCTGCTGCTTGTACTGACATCATACCTGGGTTATCTTGTCCTACAAATGTTCCACTAGATTTACATTAATAAATTGCCCTCCCTTGAAAAACTGAAAACTCACAGGAACCCTGATGGAGCCATTCAGTATAATGAAGCCAACAAAGTCACTTTTGTCATTGTCTGGACTCAGTCCTGGCAGGATCTGTCTTTTTCACATATGTACAAAAAAGTGCCCGGCGAAGAGCACTGTATTAAGGCAAACTTTTCATAACATATGTTTTCATAAAATAGTGGAGGGTGAGATGACGTGATGTCCTCTAAGTTTACAATGGCCCTAGACCAAGTGCCCTTAATTTACCAGTGTTTACCTGGACAAATAGGATCAGCCTCCCCACCTGCATTTCTCTAGGCTTTGTTAGGCGTTTATATAGACAATGTATGTAAATGTCCAGCACTTTTCTTTCAGCTGCAGTGGGGCTCTACAATAGGGGTTTTCTGCCAAAAGGTGGAGGGCTGACTGTTTACCCACCAAAATAGACAGCTGCAATAAGAAGAGCACCTTGGGTGTGATCGAATAATGCAACTCTTGCACAAACTTTTTATTTATATACATATATATATCGCGTGCGTATATATTTTTATATTACATATACAGGCAATAAATATATATTAATTGTGTGTGTATATGTAATATATTTGCCTTTAACAATTAATCAGTTGTTTCTTTTCATTTGCCATCCTGGAAAAATAAAAGCTCATTGCATCTTAAAACAAAAAAAAAACATCACCCATTTTAGATTTGGTGTGCAAGGCCATTTTTACATGGCCACATTTCATAGTCTGTGTCTCTCCTGACCTAAACGAAAAGCCTCATAAAGTTAGTTTGGGTTAGGAGAACCGCAGCCAGTCTGGAAATCCACACGTCCATGAGACAAATGGACCGATGGTTTCTCAGGTGTCCTAGTTGCTTCCTTTTTTTGCCCCTGAAACAGATAAAATGTCTGGATGGAACACGGAACTGCAGTCTGTCTTCTGCGTTCTGTCTCTTTTACACGCAACTCCATGGTCTTTACAGGGATTATCAAGTTTAAAAGTCGTCCCCTATTCCCAGGCTAAGGGATAACTTTCCGATCGCTGGGTGTCTAACCGCGATGGTCCTCACTGATCCTGAGAACATAGGCTCTTTGCCATTTCCCAGACACACGGTGGGACACAGTGCACAATATTCATTGTTATGATTTCCTCTTAGTTTTGTGTCCTTTGTATGTATGAATGACATAAGTGATCACTTTGTATATCTTCTGATTTGCTTATTTGTATATCATTTGATTTCTTTTTTTTTTCTTTTTAGATAATATCTCCTACTGCATTGTTCCTGGCTGCTAAAGTGGAGGAACAGCCACGAAAACTTGAACATGTCATTAAAGTATGTCATGCTTGTCTTAATCCAAACGATCCACAGCTGGATACAAAAAGTGATGTAAGTGCAGACCCTCTATACGATTATTTGTGGTGTTAATCTCTGCGATGGAAAGCCCACCTCAAGGGGTGTGCCTTCATGAAACTGAAGTCATGGGTAAATTGGCAGCTTCTTATTTTTTTAAATTGCGGAAGCGCAATCTTCTATTTGCCTAGATGCAATAATAGTCGCTCAATTCCCTCTCAATGGGTCATCCTTTGAGGGACCTCCCTCCCCCTATGCAAATGGTGTAGTAAGATCGGTTGTGTACTGTAGGTGAGATGCCTTCATGAGCTGGGCTGTCAGCTGAGCTGCTGGTTTTTATCCACTGCTTGGGTGACGTCCCGGACTCTAGACACCCGGTTATGTCCCCCTTCTAGTTTCCTTATACTTAATGCAGTTACACACTAAGCTACTTTTTCTATATATCTTAAAAAAAATTAAGACATTTTGAAATTAGTAGAAAACGACTCAAGGTTAGATGGCAGCACATACTCCTGGGACTTGTTCTGGCTGGTGGGTTGTAGTTAGTGGATACTGAGGGTAAGCAGCTTTTTTTCTGCAGACCTGATTAGCACAGGGCTGGTAATGCTCACTGACCTCTCAGGAATGCCCAGGAGCGCTTGCCAAAAGTCAGCCGAGGGACCCTTTACCGCTCGTAGGAGACGGCCACTGTCTGAGGGATTTCCCAACCTCACACTCTGCTGCAACACACAATTAGTGGGAAAAAGTCACCTGTGAGGGGGAAGTTGCTAACGGCTTGTGTAGCAAAGTCACCGTTGCAAGACCCTTAAAGGGGGGGACTAGAAAGTAAACCTCCCCTGCAGCCATTTAGTCCATTCTTGACGATCCTCCTGAAGGCAAGTCCTTATTCTCCATCAGGCTTATATGGAAAGCATCCAAGGAGTCGGGAGTCTCATGTCCTGACTCATGAGGTTATTTAGGAGTGAGGATACAGCAAAAAAAAAAGTTAAGTAGAAAAATAAATGAGTTCATGGTCCACGGAGGTATCCCTTAAGGAGTAGTTAGAAATTTTAGGCTCCAGCTTTGACTTTTAACTTGATTTTATAGGGAATACATCCCATATCCATGGTCCCTTCCCAGCCTATTAATATCGGCCCGCAGCTGTCTGTTTAGCTTTTTGCTGGTTATTAACCCCTTCACCCCCTGGCCATTTTCCCATTTTTGTGCTTTAGTTTTTTGCCCCCCTTCTTCCCAGAGCCATACATTTTTTATATTTCGATCAATATGGCCATGTTAGGGCTTATTTTTTTAGCAGGACAAGTTGTACTTTTGAACAACACCATTGGTTTAACCACATAGTGTACTGGAAAACAGGAAAAAAATTCCAAGTGCGGTGAAATTGCAAAAAAAATTCTACATTTGTATTTTTTACCATATTCACTAAATGCTAAAACTAACCTGCCATTATGATTCTCCAGTTCAGTACGAGTTCGCAGATACCAAACATGTATAGGTTCTTTTTTATTTAAACGGTGAAAAAAAAATCCAAAGTCTGTTAAAAAAAAAAAAAAAAAGCCCTCACCCGGACCCACATCCTGAATAATGGAGACACTATGGGTCTCGGAAAACGGCGACTTTTTTTTTTTTTTTTTTTTAACAAAGTCGCCGTTTTCCGAGACCCATAGTGTCTCCATTATTCAGGATGTGGGTCCGGGTGAGGGCTTTTTTTTTTTTTTTTTGGTCTGCTAAGCTGACTTTTTTTATTGATACCATTTTGGTGTAGTTCGATGTTTTGATCGCCCAATTTTTGATTTTATTGCAATGTTGCGGCGACCAGAAAACCGCAATTCTGGCGTTTTTTGATTTTCTCATTACACCGTTTACCGATCGGATTAATTCTTTTCCTATATTGATAGCTCAGGCATTTCTGAACACATCCATACCAAATTTCTTTATTTTTAAAAACTTTTTTCTTTTACTTGCTTCAATAGTCTCCATGGGAGATTAGAAGCTGCGATGTTCTGATCGCCAGTGTTACCCACATGCGATGATCAGGTCGCCTGCGTGTAGCAGAATTGCTCACTTGCTATGAGTGCCGACCGCTAGGCGGCGCTCATAACATCCTGGCAATGACAACCTCAGGGGTCTCATGCAGACGCTGGATCCATCGGCAACCCACGGTCATGTGACATGGGCACCGATGTGCTGGACTTATGACATCCTTCCGCCATGGCCATGTTAAATGCATTTAACATGTTAACAGCCGCGGGTGGATCGCGATTCCACCCGCGGCTGTTAGGGGCACATGACTGCTGTTGTGTCCCTGGAAAAGTGCAGGCTCATCGCCGGAGTCCGCGCTGAAGGGAGAGACACGACATGTGCCGTACATGTACGTGACATGTCGGAAAGAGGTTAGGAATGAGGAGGACCATACATCATTTTTTTTGGGGTCCACCCTTTTTAATAACCAGAAAAGGCTAAGCAAACAGCTGTGAGCTTGTATTAATAGGCCGAGAACCTTCTGGCTATTGGTCCCTTGCCAGAATAATAACACCAGCCCCCAGCTATCTGCTTTCCCTCAGCTGGTTAATAAAATTAAGGGGGATCCTACATCTGTTCCTTTTTTATATATATATATATAATATATATATATATAATATGCACTATTCACAGATGGCGGGTGCTGACTCCAACTCTCATCGGCGTCCAACTTTGGTCAGGATCGCCTGGTTTCGCTGATCGCAGGAAGGCCAGACGACAATGATGAGAGTTGGATTCAGCACCCAGCGACTGTGAACAGTGCTTACTGTACTGCTTTTTCCAGACACCGGAACGTCTCACACTGATGACACACCGATGTCATGCATATGTCATCTGTGTGCTGGACGTATTGCAGACTGCTACTGGGAAAAAACGGACATGTCTACTTGTTTTGCACACTGACACTTGGTTCCTGTGAACACGCTGACCTCTGCTCAGACCCATAGATTTGAATGGGTCTTAGTGTCTCCAGTACGTGTGAAAGGGACTTAAGATGGAGAAAAGCACAATCAGTAATTCAGTGAAGCAGTGTGACCTATTATTGATTAGTTTCCCCATTTCTGCTTTTTGAGTCCTTTTTCCTGCAGTTAATGCTGAATGACGATTGGTAACGTCTGCCTTTTTTTTTCCTAGGCTTATCTACAGCAAGCTCAAGAGCTGGTTATACTTGAAACTGTTCTGCTTCAGACCTTAGGTATTTATCGCCCGGTCCTGATTTATGCGAGACCCATATCTTGTTAATCTGACCATGCACCACCTGAAGCTGCAGGTTTTAGTGAATGATGATTGTGGAGGTGCATTGTGTGTGTATGTAACATGGGCGACATCTCTACATTACAACGTCCTTGTAATTCCCGAGTAATCAACCTCTGGTTATGTTATGGCTTGTCTGTGTCGGTGTTCCTCCTGCTCTTTCCTAAAGTCCACCTTGTGTTGTCTCCTCAGGCTTCGAGATCACTATCGAACATCCGCATACAGATGTTGTTAAATGCACCCAATTAGTGAGAGGTTTGTAATCCTGATTAATTTTGGATCGGGCTGCGCTGGGTTATTTAACCTATCAGATATGTAACTTTTTTTTTTTTTTCTTTTGTTTTTCAGCAAGCAAGGATTTGGCACAGACTTCCTATTTCATGGCTACCAACAGGTGGTTATCCGAACCTTTGTTGCACTGTCATAGCACACTATACCTTTCTTTACTGCAGGGTCCCCTTCCTGTGTCTTACTAGCCTGTGTGCACAGGGGGGTCTAGGCTGCCTCCACGGCCTGGTCTCTTTCCCTGTGTCTTAACGCTCTGTACTGTGTTCGGGCCTTTGACACACAGGGGAGGATTGCACAAGAAGAAAATGTAGTGTTGCTTTCTGATCAGTTTCTTGATTCTGAGTGCATTTACTAAACTGGTAGCCCCGAATAGCATCTAAAGAACTAAACTTACCTTAGATCACCTTGGTAAGTATACACTAAAATTTCTTACCTAAAACCTAGAAAAAAAACAGAAAAACATCACTATAAATTCTCTAAATTTATCCGATAATAGTTTCTCAAGATGCCATATTTCATATAATAATAATCCTCTTTTCAAACCAACTATACAGCAAAGATGAAACTTTTAGAATAGACCTGTTCATCTTTCACATATTTCACATTGTGCTTGAAAAACAAGAGACTCAGAATCCAGATTCGGGAAAAGAAAAATTTGATCCATAAAAAAAAAAAAAATGACAGAATGTTCTCCTCGAGTTTGATTGATAACTCTTCTTTGTGTTTCCAGGAGATTGGCTTTATGTTAAACATCAGCTATTTATTTTTTTTTTATTTGATTTTTAGCGGTGATTTAGTTTTGCCATTGGATGCTATCGCCATTAGCTCACAGAAGAAAATAGTCTCCATCAGTGCTCCTGCACAATGGGCACTTGATCTCATTCACACACCCCAGTGCCCATCCTGCAGTAGTTCGGGCGTGTTTTTTTTTTTAATTATTTGTTTTATAAGTGTAGAGTTAATATTCATTGTCTACTCTTTGTTTACTAAAGCGCCTCATCTGCGTTCTGTTCTCTTGGGGTTTTCTTTTTTCTTTTTTTTTTTTGGAATTGTTTTTATGTGTTTGTGTCCTGAAATATGTTGGCTAATATTTTTGGTTTAGTTGGTTTGAAAGGGTTTAATGTATTATATATACTTTGTACTTTTGTTTCCAGGTGATTTAGCAGGACACTTCAGTCCTAGATTAGTACAGGACCAACCATTATGACTCCCAATGAGTGGTGGGACCCTTGGTCTCCTGTGCACCCACACAGCCCACCACCTCTAGTGCTGAGAGAGTATAGCCAGTATGCTGTTCATTCAAAGTCTATGGGGCTGAGATCTGCTCGCCAGTGCTGTTTCAGCTTTCGGGCCTGGTGGACCCTGATTCTGGCACTCAGTGACAATCCAGCATTTTTCAGCTATCCTCTGAATTAGTGATAAATGCTCCTGGCTGAAAAAAAACCCTTGTCTACTCACAGACCATCCATTAGATAGTTAGGTCCAGAAATATTTGGACAGCGACCCAAACTTTGTGATTTCAGCTCTGCAGGCCAATATTTTTTATTTAAAATGAAACAACTGAGAAGTAATTGAAGGTGGAGACTTTTAGGTTTAATTATAGGGGCTGAACAAAAATATCCTGTGAAACGTTTAGAAATTGCCACCATTTTTCTATAAAGCCTCATTGCTGGGGCTCAAAAGTGATTTGATAAATTAACTTTTATCATAGTTAAAATGTTAATTTTTAATACTTTGTAGAGAATCCTTTGCAGCAATGACTGCCTGAAGTCTGGAGGCCATGGACATCACCAGATACTGAGTTTCCTCCTCTGTGATGCTTTTATCGGTCTTTACTGCAGCTGACTTGAGTTGTTGCTTGTTTGTGGGTCTTTCTGCCTTAAAGGGGCTGTCTGGTCTAAAATTAAAAGTCTGCAGTTACTGTGTGTGACTGCAGACTTATGAATCCCCCACCACATGCACCGTGTGCTGTGAGCATTTGCCAGTTTCTGAGCCAGGAACGGCGGTGATGTACAAAATATTCATACTCCTGGGCAGAAGCCGTCTAATGGGCACGACCTCACTCCACTGGATGATCGCGCCCACTAGATGGCTGTGCCCTCACTCCATACACTTATATGGATGTTGGGGAGGGGCTTTTCTTCACCTTGGAAAGGATTCTGCGATCGTCCACCACTGTTTTCTTCCATTGTTGTCCACGCCGTTTTGAGTTCCCAAGCTCACCAGTGCGCATTGGCCACTCCTAACATTTCTGCTCTCTGATGGATTTTTTTCAGCCTAATGATGGTCTATTTCTCTTCCATTGAGAACTAATTTTATCGCATGTTCACAGCAACAGCTTCCAAATGCAAATGGCACACCTAGAATCAGCTCCAGACCTTTTACCTGCTTAAAGCCTATGCAGCTTTTAAGATCATTGTCTAATTACCTTTGGTCCCTTGAAAAAGAGGCAGCTCCATATTAAAGAGCTGTAATTCCTTTTCCCTTACTCCAATTAGGTTTTGAATCCCCTCAGATTAAAGCTGAGACTCTTAAACCCATATGGATTATATAACTGTATCTTGAATATGTTTTGGTAAACAGCGAAAATGCCAAAACGTGTGTCACCGTCCAAATGTTTCTGGACCTAACTGTATGAGAGCATTGACATTTTTACACAGGCAGCCTGAGCCATTGCTTATCAGCTGCTCGGGCCCGATGGGCCACATGGAAACGGCTCTTTACCCATAACGCATAGTCACACGTGGCAGAGTTTTTGCATTAATTTTTGTGACATTCCCATGTATCTGAATGGTGCCTGCCGAAATTTGTGAGCTTGAAGCAAAAACGAGGGTCTGCGCATGCAAATATATCCCAGTTGTGACGGCACTCGTTATTGCAGGTTTAAGTTGAGGAATATTATTAAGAACGCCATACTTGTCCCTCAAGTGACTTTCTTTTCCATTTAATCCCGATATTAGGGGATGAGCAGTATGAGGATGACTGTTTTCTGGCAGACAACCCGACTTCTGTATTTGCTGTAGTATTTCTCATCACTGTTTTTATGATTTATAGGACCTGGAGACCTCTCCCATCTCTTTATACAAGCTGTTATTTCTCACTGTATGACTGGTCTTTTTTTTATATATATTGCAATGCACTTTTACTTTACTTTGTATTGTTTTATATTTTAAGGGGACACTATCATCAGGTTTAGGTATCGCAGTTGATTTTGACCTTTTTTTTTTTTAAACCAACTTAATCCAGTTTAGTATAATAAGGGTTATAATTGATATCTTCCAAATTACTTTTACCCCTTTTCACCCTGTTCAGTTACCACAAACTGATGTGATAGGACATTACGGTGATGCCTCGGGCACACAAAACTTTATGCATTGTGTAAAAATAACAGTTTATTCTTTCCTACCGTCACCCACGTGCCGGTGAGTTTGTCCTGATGAGGAGTTTATATCTTTTATTCAAGTCTTCTCAACTTTTTATCACGTCTGTGGTCGTAAATCACCTGAGAGTCCTCCGAAAAAGCGCTACAACAAATTCCCCAGCTGATTGAGCTCACTGACAGGTTATCAATTGGCTCATTGCACAGCCAGCAATAGACATCGCAACACAGAGAGTAAAGAAGACGTACGGTGGAAAATTTGTAATGAAACCCAATTGCAAAAAAAAAAAAAGTTTTCTTTTAGCGCAAAATAAATGCACTTGAAAAATGTTCATAGCTTTAAAAAAAAAAGGGACCCTTGACACATGGCCACGAGTCACTAAAGATTTCTCCTGCACCAATGCAGTGGCTCTCCACTTATTTTTATGTGCATGTATAGACATTTTAGGTTCACATTTGGCCTTAAATCCCAGTCTTAAGCCTTTCACCCAGCCACAACAGAACTTGTACTCTGCATTGATGAGGGGCAAATGCCTCAAAACACAGTGTCAGTGTGTGCAAATGGAGATTCTGGTTTGGCTTTTATCCTAAGTCGTATGGCGAGGCTCCTGAAGGGGTCGATATTGACGCTTAGGATCGCTACTTCCAATAGGTGGCGATAGAGTTCTAGTCCTCTTCCTTTGTGAAGAGACAATTTTCCTATTTAATTTCCCAGAGGAGCATTGCATGGCTTATAAGTCTCCTCACTCTGACATGCCAGGCCTGGCTTGTCACTGTCCACAAGAAGAAATGTTACCCCTAAGATCCCAGTCCAAAGCCTCTCAGAAGAGGCTATTTGCATATACAATAATTTCTTGAATGTAATTTTGAGATTTTGCAGCTCGGCCTGATCTCTGATCATTCAGCGGGTTACAGCTGTCTATAATTCACTCCTTGATAACCAATAATTAGCGAATACTTGGAAAAAGAACAGTTATGATGATGTCCCTTTTTAAATATTTAATTTTTTTTTTTTTTTTAATGTATTTGCATTGAAGGATCATGTTAACTAATGTTACCTCTTTTTTTTTTTTCTCTTTTTCTTTCCACCTTTTTTCTGTATTTTTGTTATTTGCAGCCTTCACCTCACAACGTTCTGCCTTCAGCACAAGCCAACAGTAATCGCCTGTGTGTGCATCCATCTGGCCTGCAAGTGGTCAAACTGGGAGATACCCGTATCCACAGACGGGAAGCACTGGTGGGAATATGTGGACCAGACAGTGACCCTGGAATTGTTGGACGGTAAGAATGCAGATAATTAGAAAGATGCTCAATTGACTTGAGAGGGTTTTTTATATAGTGTAGGCGCCCTGTGAATATTAACTTCACGTAAACCTTAAAAGTACAAAGTGTCTTAGCAGCTTTCTCAGATCAGTATACCCAATTTGCTATGGTGCTTTTAAAGAGAATGTGTCCTCGGAAATTGGCCATCATTTAGGTCTGTTTTTATGTTATGCATTTTATTTTATTTTTTTTGTAATTTGCCATATCACTCTCAAAAACCAGTTTCTGGTTACTAAGTTTAATACTAGACTCCTATTTCCTCATGCTATTCCTCCCTATATCCATATGGCGGCTGAAAGATCAGGAAGTTAGAGCCAAATATTAGACCTAGTGGCCAGTGTGAAAACTGCAGGGTTTCTTTTTTTTTTTTTTTTTGATATATATATATATAATCTTGTGATGTGGAAAAAGATCCCTTTTATAGCGTTGAACATAAAAACGGATGTAAATGACAAGTTATTTTCTGATGACCCATTCCCCTTAAAGGGACATCTCCGCTCTCCTGACCTGTCTGTTTTACACTGGCGATAACAAATATTAGATAACTTGCGTTCATCTTTTATTCTTTCTGGAAGTGTATGGGAACATAGACATAAGTTTCCATACCTACTTGTCAAGTCTCTACAGTCCAATACATTTCCAGGAGGGATTGCAAAATGCAGAGTTGCAAGATTCGATGTTCCAGAATTGACATTTTGTAAGGAATACATTAATTTAGTAAACTAGGCAAAAACAGACAAGTCGGGAGGGATGAGAGGTTTTCTGTGACATTACTCGAGCAGCCTGGCAGCACCTTTCATACAAGTGTTTGCTCTTTCCAGAACTGACACATGAATTTCTGCAAATTCTTGAGAAGACACCCAGTCGATTGAAGAGGATTCGAAACTGGAGGGTAAAGATGTTAAATAACGCTGATGAGTGCATCCTCTACAGCAGATATTCCTTCATCTCGGTTATCCCGAGGCTGAAAGATTTCATATATACATTTTGCATGTTTACTTGTCAAACCCTCTTATATCTTACCGCACTGATCTATCAGCCTGATGTCACTAGTTTGACCACGCTAATCTGCCTGGTGTCACTAGTCTGACCGCGCTGATCTGCCTGGTGTCGCTAGTCTGACCGTGCTAATCTGCCTGGTGTCGCTAGTCTGACCGTGCTAATCTGCCTGGTGTCGCTAGTCTGACCGCGCTGATCTGCCTGGTGTCGCTAGTCTGACCGCGCTGATCTGCCTGGTGTCACTAGTTTGACCGCGCTGATCTGCCTGGTGTCACTAGTTTGACCGCGCTGATCTGCCTGGTGTCACTAGTTTGACCGCGCTGATCTGCCTGGTGTCACTAGTTTGACCGCGCTGATCTGCCTGGTGTCACTAGTTTGACCGCGCTGATCTGCCTGGTGTCATACTGTGTATTGGTACTACATTGAAAGTTGATTGTAGCAATGAATTGGCAGGAGCACAGCTCGCCTGGCCCATATGGGCTTTATGCACGGATTTGTGCTGGATATAGCAGCTTGTAAATAGGAGAAGTAGAATCCAGTAAGATAAATCCCATGAAATGCCAATATTCCTTGGCAAATAGTTAAAATCTCAAATAAATGCTGATAAATCATCAGCTAACACGTTTCAGGCCCATATGGTTATGAATGAGGGTCCAGAAATGTGCAAGATCGGGCAGAAAAATATGGACAACCCCTTTC
Source organism: Phyllobates terribilis (assembly GCF_046119375.1). Classification (NCBI taxonomy): domain Eukaryota; kingdom Metazoa; phylum Chordata; class Amphibia; order Anura; family Dendrobatidae; genus Phyllobates; species Phyllobates terribilis. Next base: position 165,606,173 of record NW_027362769.1, on the reverse strand, counting down.
TAAGGGAGTCGGGAGGGTTGTACTCATGTTTGACCATACCATACTGAAATGACATGTGAGCACCAGTTCTGTATAAGTAACGGGGGTATTTTGTCTTTTTAATTAGGCCTCTCAGGCGGCTAGTAGAAAATCCAAGTCTGACGGTCAGCTTGATGGCGCTCTACTGAATTCTTCGCTCGGCCCGAACTCTATTTTGGTGGACCCCGTAGCTGGTATCCCTGGAAGTGCCAGTTTTCCAAAGGCATCGACATCTGCATTTCCTGCACCAGTAGCTCTGAACTCGGGAAGCATGCCAATCCAGGCATCCCACAGCGCAGAGGAGCTGGCCATATTGGCAATGCCTGGTACATCCTACACAATCTCATCTCATCATGAATGGCCTCAACATCCGGAGCAGCCTAGGACAGATCAAGTGTATGGCCAGAAACAGGAGAGCTCCCTCCCATCTGCTCAGTATAACATGACGGCTCTCCAGCTTCACCCCGGCTTACACCATCGGCCCGAAAAGGGTTCAGAGCATTCGCTTAAGCCAGAGCATGCTCATAAGTCATCTAGCGGCAAACACCACGGACAGATCTACGCCCCACCTATGAACATGTCTCACAAAATGTCTTTGGACAAATATCGGGAAAAACGCAAACTTGAAATTGTCGACGTGGATGTTCGAGATCCAATTTCCACAGTCCACGTAGACCATCAGCCGCAGCATAAAAAGCATAGCCAAGCGTCTGGCGGCAGCGTTACGTCTCCTATCAAAATGAAAATTCCGGTTTCCGGCGGCGAAAAGACCGAAAAACATTACTCCGAGAAAAAAGATAAAAGCGGTTCCCTGAAGCTGCGGATACCCATCCCTCCCACGGAGAGACCCTCCAGCAAAGATGACTTGAAAATGAAAATTAAGGTTTCTTCGGCGGACAGACACAGCTCATCCGACGAGGGCAGTGGAAAGAGTAAGCACTCGAGTCCGCACTTGAGCAAAGAACACAAGGACAAGCACAATTCTTCCAATCGACACCACGGTAGCAGCCACAAGCATTCACATTCACACTACAGCAGTGCGAGCAGCAACAACAGCAATAAGCTCTGTATGGACGGACTGCCTATAACTGTTTTACGGAGTCCCATTGGGGTCCCCAACGATGGTGGTCCCCCGAGCGCCAGCTCCTCAAGAAAGAGGCCGCATTCCAATGACTCTTCTTACAACCACCACTCCAAAATGAGCAAAAGTTCCAAAACTTCAGGTACTAGTTCTTCCTCTGTTAAGCAGTATATATCCTCTCACAACACTGTTCTTAACCATCCCTTACTCCCTCCTCCCCCTGTCACATACCAGGTGGGCTACGGGCACCTCAGCACCCTCGTGAAACTGGACAAGAAGCCAGTGGAGAGCAACGGCCCTGATACCAGTCACGAGTACGGTGCAAACAGCCAGCATATGGACTACAAAGATACTTTTGACATGCTCGATTCGCTGTTAAGTGCCCAAGGAATGAACATGTGATTAGCGCTCTTAATTTTATGCCTCCCCCAACCCACACCCTCACACCTTACCCCTCATCTCCCAACCTTTTAACTTGTGTATATATATTATATATATATATTTTTTAATTTAAAACAAGAGAAAAAAAAAGTTAGTATGGAAAAAAGACAAAAAAAAACAACAAACTTCCTTATCTAACCATGGTAACGCCCGTTGCCACAGTTTCAATACATTTATAAGTGCTGCTTTTATCCCTCGCTCTGAAAAAGAAGAGGTTTTTTTTTGTCGTGAAATGTCTCCACATAACGATAGTGTTACGAGAAAAAAAAATACTGTAATCGCATGGAAGGTGCAAAATCTCAGTATTTCGACCATTCTGTGAACATAAAGAAAGGATGTTTTGCTTCGAAACTTCTAGATTTGCTTCGAGCCTCGGAAAGAGAGGTCGTTTGATGATTAGGTTTCCTGACGAGTGTACATTTTTATTTTTTTTTTTATTTCTAAATTTTTTTTTTTGTATATTTAAGCTGTATGTATGATATGCATGTCTCATAGATAAAGGGATGAAAACGGATTCTACAGACAACTGTTTACATGACGGTGGAGAAGAAAATGTACATACATTTTTGTATGTTTAGATATAACCATACAATACTCAGGTTTGGAGCTGCTTGTAAGAATAACAATATACAGATTAACTTTATTTTATCTTCGGCAAAGCCAGTCGATGTACTAAGCGAAAGCAAAGGATGGCTTTGTCCACATCTCCTTTCTGTGCCGCAGCGGCCTGCATGTCGTTTGCTGGGCTTATGTCGCACTAGAATGGTGAAACTGTAGGCCTTAATGGGGGATCAGCTGAAAAACCACTAAAAAAAAAAATTGCAAAGAGGACGTTTTATTGCTGGCAGCGAGGCAGGTAAATTCCCGTACTGGTCGTCCTTAATGGCAATAGAGGGAAGTCTGTGCCTCCGAGTTT